>NC_080426.1:2541630-2893297 GCF_029873635.1 Malania oleifera | reverse complement strand
GGCATAGAACTCATGGCCTATTTTCCAGCTGGATGTCAAATCGGCATTCTTGCATGGAAATTTGGAGGAACAGGTATTTGTAGAACAACCCCTTGGTTATATTAAGATCGGAAATAAGCATAAGGTGTATAGATTAAAGAAAGCTCTTTATGGATTAAAATGAGCTCCACGAGCTTGGTATAGTCGCATCGAGTGTAGTATCCGGAAAAAAAAAATAATAATAATAAAATTTAATTTAAAAAAAAATATATGTATATATAATAATAATAAAATAATAAAATAAAATTAATTAATTAAATTAAATAGTAAAATGAATAGTATGATAAGGAAAATATATATATATTGAAGCATGTATATATATATATGTGTGTGTGTGTGTGTGTGTATATATATATATATATATAAGTAAGTTATTAGGATATGTATTTAACATAAAGGTTAAAGGTGTATATATATATATATATAAAGTGGAAAGCTTCTTCAAGAAGTTAAATTGGATATTTGTGGAAGTGCTCTCTCTCTCTCTCTCTCTCTCTCTCTCTCTCTCTCTCCTACGACTCTCTCTCTCTTCGATTCCGGGCTAATTTTACGCCGGATCGACAAACCGAAGCCACCACGACGCTCCTGGCGAAGTTCTCTACAAGTCTGCCAGAACGGATCGTCAGGAAAACGAAGTTGGATTTCATCCCAAATCCAAGGTAAGACTTTATATTCAATATTTGGATTTTTGACAGTTGAAGAAAGTAATATACGCGTAAAAATACTGAACTTTAATACTGAAAATTTTCAGTTCCAGGGTATTGATTGGGAACGTTGGGAATCATTCCTAAGTTGAGGTAAGACTTTTTAAGTCGAATTTGACTTAGTGGTAGTTATAGAAAATATTGTACGTACGAAAATACTAAACTTTAATTCTGCGAGTTTTCATTTTCAGGGTATTGAGTTGAGAACCTTGTGGGTACGGGAAAGATTTTCTTAGGGGCTTTTCAGGAATCAGGTAAGGGGATAAACTAAGCTAGTTTTGTTTTGAGAAAATGCATGTATATATATGTAGCACCTGGTTTCAGGAAAAATAAATATATTTATATATATGATTTATATGTGGAAAATACTGTTTAAATGATGATATGTTGAATACGTAGAAAATTTGTTTAGTGTGGCATGAGTATAAAAATGTTGTGAAATACTGTTTTTTTTTTGAATGGGGACGATATGGATTTCTATGATGGAAAACCGGCGTACGGGCCGAGATATTTTTATATGTATATGTGATTTGCCGGCGTACGGGCCGTGCTATGTGATTTGCCGGCGTACGGGCTGTGCTATGTGGTTTGCCAGCGTACGGGCTGTGCTATGTGATTTGCCGGCGTACGGGCCGTGCTATGTTAAAATGTGTAATACCGGCGTACGGGCCGATGATTTTCATGATACACGTATATATGTGAAATGATATGATTGATGTGAAAATAAATAATATGAGATATTTATGTATCACGGTTTTAGTATATGTATATGATATCAGAACTTGGTTGGCTTGGTCTAGGCTAGCACTTGCACGGTACCGTTGCTATGTGTCCATGGTCCTCGTGATCATGATATCTGTGTTAACGCCGCTGTACGGAGTGGTGTGAGATTGGATGGTCGATGTGGTTATTTTCAAGAAGTGTGCTGTTATCACCCCTGGTGTACGGACCAGTCTGGGTAGACCCATCGGACCTACAGACTACTGTTTGACTTGGCAGTGGTCGGCCAACCATTGTCAGGTCCCGCCTTCGGGCTACACAACCCAGTCATGTGGGGGTAATACATGACAACAGTCAGCTAACCTACCAGGATTGTTTTATGTTATTATTAGTGTATGAGATGAGATATGTTTATGAAAATGCAGTATATTCTGCTATGTATTGACATATATGTATGTTTTCCCAGATTTGATAAACAGTATTGAATATGTTATGTATGGTATATGTAGAACACATAATACTCATGTTGCCACACACTGGTATTAGTTTATTTCCCTTACTGAGAGGTGTCTCACCCCTAAATCTTATACATTTTTCAGGAGCCCCTAATAGGAGAGCGGGAAAAGCCTCGCTGATCTAGATCAGTTGTTTGCCCTCTTTGAAAGGGTAAGTTTTTGGTAGGGACAGTTAGGTTTTGTGGGGATTGTCCCTAGATTTCATTTTTGAGATGTATATACTGTGAGATAGTAATTGTAGTGACTCTGGTATGTGTTATGCACATTATGATGAGATGTATATGATTTTATACTTTCTGCTGCGTAGGCTTCTGCTATATGTTTTGTTATATCCCTGGTGCCCACGGGCCCAGGTGGATTGTGACCCGCTGAGTTGGAATGTATGATGTGATGATAATTTATTTATATAAAAAATATATATATATGTGAAAAAGGAGCAGGTCGTTACATCGAGACTTATTTTTTAAAAGAAGGCTTTGACAAATGTCCATATGAGCACACACTTTTTGTTAAAATTGGAGATAAAGGGAAATTGCTCATTGTTTGCTTATATGTAGACGATCTTATATTTACTGGAAATGATGGTGTCATGTTTAAAGAATTCAAGAAATCTATGTTGGTTGAATTTGAAATGTCTGACCTTGGTATGATGCAATACTTCCTTGGCATAGAAGTAGTACAATCAGCTAATGGGATCTTTATTTCTCAAAAGAAGTATGTGCAAAATATTTTGGACAGGTTTCGAATGAAGGATTGCAATCCTGTAAGCACTCCAACTGAGTTTGGTTTGAAGCTAAACAAAGATCATGAAGGTAAGAAGGTGGACAACACACTTTACAAGCAAATTGTTGGCAGTTTGATGTATTTAACTGCAACAAGACCAGACATAATGTATTATGTGAGTTTGATAAGTAGATATATGGAGAATCCAACAGAAATGCATTTGTTAGCTGCCAAGAGAATCCTTCGTTATTTGCAAGGAACTAGAGATTTTGGGCTGTTCTACGAGAAGGCTGAAAAGTTAGAGTTGTTCAGGTTTACTGATAGTGATTATGTAGGAGAACAAGATGATAGAAGGAGCACTTCGGGCTATGTTTTTATGTTGGGCACAGGGGCTGTTTCATGGTCTTCTAAGAAGCAACCAATTGTCACCTTGTCAACTACAGAAGCTGAATTTATTGTTGCAACTGCTTGTGCTTGTCAAGCTATTTGGTTGAAAAGAATTCTTGAAGAGCTACAGTTCAAGCAAGTTGAAGCTACTACAGTTTTTTGTGACAACAACTCAGCAATCAAACTCTCCAAGAATCCTGTGTTACACGAAAGAAGCAAACATATCGATGTGAAATATATTTTTTAAGAGATCTCAGCAATGATGGAACAATCAAACTGGTTTATTGTCGAAGTGAAGACCAAGTTGCAGATATATAGACCAAGCCTCTCAAGCTGGCTACATTTGTGAAGTTGCGTGGTCTACTTGGAGTTTGTTCACGTGCTGTTGTAAAGAAGGACTTTGTAGAGGGTTGATTTTCTTTTAAACTGATTTCTATAGATTTCAGTTTAAGGGAGGGTGTTAAGATTTAAATGTTTTATTTCATATTTATTTATGTTTATTGGAAGCTCTAGTCATTGGTAGGAGTTGTGGTTAGTGCTAGCATGTGATCCTATTTTATAGGAGTTGTGGTTAGTGCTAGCATGTGATCTTATAGGAGTTGTGGTTAGTGGTAGCATGTGATCCTAATTTATAGTAGTTGTGGTTAGTGCTAGCATGCGATCCTATTTTATAGAAGTTGTGGTTAGTGCTAGCATGTGATCTTATCGTATAGGAGTTGTGGTTAGTGATAGCATGTGATCCTATTTTATAGGAGCTTGTGGTTAGTGTTAGGATGAAGTGTTTTGATGTAAAGCCTATTTATAAGCCCTTTTCTTATCAATTTTTAGATAAGAGTTTTACCATTTTAACTTGTCTCTTTTGTTTACTCTTACCTTTGTATCAGACAGAATTTCAAGCTCAGCCCACCAAAGAGGTGAGAGTCTCGGAATTGCTCCATCGGGTCCTATTGCAGTTCTCTCTCTCAATCTCACAGTGACTTTTCTCATTGCTGGTCTCTGTTTGGGGCCAAGTTCCATACAAGATTTGGTTACTTCACCAATTTCCTCAAGCTTATCCTCTTGGAAGGATTTGAGAGTAGGATCCAACAGTTCTCCAAGGGATAGCTTGCTCCTCAAGAAATCATATGCCCAAACCTCAACTGATCCATCATACAGAGAGTAAGGGACCCTACCTGTGATCATTTCAAGGGGGACTAACCCGAAGTTGTAAACGTTGTTTTCTGGCTCAGCCAAGTGTGCGTTCAGGTGGTCAAAGCCAGGAGTTTTGTTAGGAGTACCAGACTGAGGAAGAAGGATAAAGCACAAGATAGAAAGGCAGACTTTTGTGGGTTTTCAATACTTCCTGATGATGACTTGGAACAGATTGTTGCCCCAAATGTCAATACAGATTGTGGTGGGTTCTGAATAATTCCTGATGATGACTTGAAGTGCCAACAAAGTCAACCCCCAGCAAGCTTCTCTCACAAATTAAAAGAACTGGATTTGTTTGAGCCAACCATATTTACGAAGGATGCCATGGACGACATAAATGAGTGCTATTTGCAGTTGCACTGCATAAATTTTGAGTTTGTGCTTGAGTACAATTAATGGATTCGTTTCTTTTCTGGCTCATCATGCATTTATTTCCTTTGTTTTTCATTCTTTTATTTTGTTTTCTTTTTATCTTTTTATTTTCCATTTAATTTTTTTGTTTTTTAATGGGGTGGGGCCTGGAGGAGTGGGGATCTGGCCTGTGTATTTGAATTGTGAAATTTTATGAAGTAGGTGGATTTATGCTTCTACTCCTCTTCTAGATTGTACTTGTCTTATCCTTGTTTCAGTGTATGGTGAGGTCAATTATTTCCCAATGTTTGGTCTCTTTATTGACATGCGGCAGAAAAACCAGGTAACATGAGCAAAATACAGTTAAAAAAATTATGTTGCGCAGCCTTTTACTTCAGTTTATTCAAGCAATAGAGCAGAGTGTTCTCTCATTTGGACAAGAACCTTCAAATCAACAGGTTGGGAAAATCAAAATAAAAAAAAATGTCAAAGAAAACTAGAAAAAGGATGGAGCAAGGAGAAGAGACGGATTATCAATAGGATTTATGCATACAAGGTAGTCAGTTAGTAGTGAGTCGAGGGAGGGCAATGGGCTGGACGGAAAGCGAGGGGACCTGCAGCATAAACCACAGCCTCATAATGCTTCCCAACCAGTCTCTTGTTTTCATAACGAAGCGGTGAACCAGAGAGCCCGTAGTTGACATTGGAGGAGAGGTTGCACTTTGGAAGAGAGGATGAAACCAGCTTCACTTTGCATGAGTGGAGGGGATGGTCCAACATCTTGAATCCTTCAAGCTGTGCATAGAAGTAACCGTTCCCGTCTGTGGAAAAAACCTTGTAGAAGCTGACTCGATCTTTGTGTTCTTTGCAGGTAATGCTGACTTTGGCTGCAGGAATGGGCTCGGCCCCTGTCAACGACCAAGATCCTAAGTGCTCACAGCTCTGGCAGTACACCATTCCCTCCACCACCACATCTGTTTTCATGGGCGTCTCTTCAACAACGGTGGCAATGGAAGGGAAGGCCAGGGAGAGAAGTAGGAGAAATGGGATGATTATGAGCTTGCTGGTTTCCATCTTCTTGGAGGGGTAGTTTGTGCTTGGAGATGTTAAGAAGAAGATAGCTGAGCTACTGCGGTGGGGAAACCCTCAAAGTTCATGGAATTTATAGTTTCTTTTTCACGAGAAATTTATGTGAGTTTTGAACTTCTTGATTGAACGTGGGTGCTGCTGAGCTGTGTTGGTGGTTTGCATTCTTGTAATTCGGTGCTTACGTGAAGACCACCACCTCCAGTTTGTTTTTTTTTTTTTTGAAGTGATTTGAGTTTGTAAGTGCAACTTTTTTTTAAAATATGAGTGAGGTATTTTTATTCATATTATATTGCAATTAGATTCTTGATTTTGGTCGTTCTGAATTTCTGAGAACTGGCAAATTCAGGGCTTGTCTTGTCTAGCCTGCATGATGCTAAAATGGGATTTGAGATTAAGGACTCGAAAAATGCTCTTTTTACGCATTTCTTGACTTGATATTGTTAAATTTGACAAGTTAAAAACTGGTGCTGGAGATATCAGAGCATGAAAGACAAGAATATAATCCAAGAACAGAATATCAGTGATGAAGTTTTTGCTAACACGTGACTTGAGGAGATGAGGCTGTGATATAATTCTTGTAATCATGAGTAGCTGTAAAATAAACTTAGGACAATTTTTCGCTCCAAAAGGAGTGAGAATCTGTTTTGTTTTCTATTTTATTTTACCAGCTCTTGTATATACAATAGTTGGTATGTATTCAGTTTTTTACATGCTGTGTATTCAGTCAAGCACAAATGGAATTCTGGTTGACTTCTTGATTCATTCAATAAAATTAGAGAGTGTATTCAGTTTTTTACATGGTATCAGAGCTTCGGTTCAGAGCTTGGGCTAGCTTAGAATCAATGATTTCCTAGCCAATTTTCTTTTCATTTTTCTGCTTGAATTTTCAATCAAGTTCTAGAGCTTCATTCATGGCATCCTCCGAATCAAATGATCAAACAAATCGTATTACTCTACCGACCACTGAGACCAGTTCTTCAAATCTATATTTTCTCAATTCAAATAAAAATCCAGGTAATATCTTGGTTACACAACCATTGCTTTGAATGAAGAATTATCACTCTTTGTCAAGGGCTATGATATTAGCTCTCACTGCAAAGAGGAAGATAGGTTTCATTAATGGAAAAATTGCTGAGCCAAGTCCAGAATCTCCTCTTTATGAAGATTGGTTAAGCTGCAACACAATGGTGATTTCATGGATGATCAATTCCATGCATGTTGATGTCTCGAGTAGCATAATGTATTGTCAAACTGCCAGAGAAATGTGGCTTGAATTGCAAAAACTTTTTTCACAGGGTAGTGGTCCTATGATTTAAAATCTTCAGAAGGAGATTTTTGCTATTTCTCAAAACCAGATGACAGTTACTGAGTATTATACAAGATTCAAGAAACTATGGGATCAGTTGCTAAATTTAGAGCCATTACCAGAGTGTACATGTGGAGCCATCAAAGCTTTAAATGTTTCTCACAACAAGGCTTATGCTATGAGATTTTTGATGGGTTTGAATGAGAATTTTGAGAATATAAGGACTCAAATTCTGATGCAGGAATCTTTTCCTTCGATTAGCTAGATTTATGCCTTGGTTCTTCAAGAAGAGTTGATGTAGGACGGGAAAGGTCGACCTATGTCCTACGATTCAACCCTCACACAAGCACATACACTTAAACACTTTAATTTAAGAATTTAATTATCCGAACATAAACACAATAAATCATGTTTTATTTCACATGTTCAAGGATTTTGAAAAGGTGTATGACTTGTCCAGCAATTAAGTCCCGATTGGTTCTTTCACAAAGGAATCAAGTTATATACTGAAAAGTTGTTATTTTAAAGATTTAAGAATAAAAGTTCTATGTTAGCAAACTAATATTCATACAATTGATTTTAACTAACAAGTACCAATATTGTAATCTATGGATCAAATGGGCAATTCAAAGATGTGATTTTAATCTACTAGCAAGGGTTCACAAAATATAAAAAAAGATTCAAACACAAGTATTGAAGTTACCAAGATATTGGTTTGGATGACTTGACGTTGTTCCACACGTAGTTAGGTCACACCGTTGTTCCTTTGTACAAGCTTTGAACCACAAGATGAACACAACAATGAAGTGTAGATGATGATCGTCGTGTGGGTGTATGAAGACGCTGGCCGTGTGGTGTTGATGGGGGCCGTGAGAATATTAGATGGAGGAGGGGTTGATGGAGTCGTTGGATAGTTTAGTGGTCTCTTACCACTTGATCTCCGGAGAGAACGTTGTAGCCTCACACTACTCACTCACAAGGAGAGGAACAAGCTTTACAAGCTCAAGCAAAGAGATGCTTCTTCAATATTCAACTTCAACTTTTTTTTTTTTTTGTTCTTACAATAAGAAAGCTATTTATAGGCATAGCCTAGGAGACAAAGCTTTAAACACTCAACAACTCTCAACAATTTTCAACAACAACTCTCAATAACTTTCAACAACAACTCTCAACAACTTTCAACAACTATTAACCTAACACAATTAATACTTACTAAAAAAACAAGGAACTCCAACTCATAAGCACACAAGTCAAGCTTAGTTGTCTTGCATTATTACAATTCAAATTTGAAATTTAAACACATTCCAAAAGGAAGGCCAAAACCGTGTGGGACCCATTGGAGCCATGTGGGGGCCACATGGGTTTTGAGTTGGACTTTGCTTCAATACTTCACTTGGGTCTTCAAGCATGGTCTTCAAGCACCTAATAATCTTGAAATAACATATCCACAAAAAATATAAATTAACACAATAGCAAAGTCTTCACATAAAAAAAGTCTTCCATCAAAGAAGTAGATGATCTTCAATTAATCCCATGTGTTCCTGCAAAATAGATATAAACAATAGTGGACATCTGGAGGTCGTCCACGTGTCACCATGTCAGCAAAGGAGTGGAGATCGGGAGGTCGTCCATGTGTCATCATATCAGTAAAAGGGATACATAAGGCATGTTGATCCCCATCAAGAGTCTCACAAGAATGTAGTACATGGAAGATTTTACACTGCAAAGCCTGATTCAGTGGCAACGTATGCAAATTCGAAGGGAAGTAACTCTGGTAATTCTACTTGGAACAAAGGAAATAATAAAAGGGAGAGACTTTTATGCACTCACTGCAATATGCTTGGACATACGATTGATAAATGTTACAAATTACATGGTTATCCACCATGATATAAACCTAAAGGAAGACCAAGTGCTAATCAGGTTATCTACAATTCTGGAATAGCACCTGAGAATATTTCGATTCAATGTCCCATTTCTAAAACTCAGTGTGAGAAATTATTGACATTCCTCAATGCTGAATGTAACTCTGGTAAAAATCATCTTATAGCCAATGTGAGTATTGGTAATGGATTGACTAGTTTGGATTCTGGAGCTACTGATATGTGTTCATCTGCTGGTGTTACTGCTACTGTTGATATGTCAACCATTACATCTTATTCTCAAACTCCTAACAATTACCTTGAAACCATGTCTGGTATTGTTTCTAATCTTTCTTTCAATCCAAATTTAACTCATTCCATTTTTTCAGCCAAACTGGTTAATAGAACCTGTTTTGAATCTACTAAGTGGGTTCTAGACATAGGTGCTACTAACCATATGGTACATTTTGTGTCTTGTTTCAGCACTATAATTGCTACATTGAATTCTCATGTGAATTTGCCAAATGGTGAGGTAGACTTAGTCACACATGTTGGGACTATTAAAATTAATGAAAACCTCACCTTATATAATGTTCTTTGTGTTCCATCGTTCAGTTTTAATCTCATATCAGTTAGTCAACTTGCTAAATCTATTCAGTGTTGCCTTATTTTCTTTGGTAACTTGTGTTTCATCCAGGACCTTGCTCATTAGAGCACACTTGATCTGGGAAAAGAGAGCAATGGTCTATATTTGTTGGAAGATAGCAAGTCAGTTTCTTCTTTTGTTTCAGCTATTTCTTCTGCTAATAAAATTCAGCCACATATATGGTATTTGAGGTTGGGGCATCCATCAAATGCTAAGCTGAATTTACTCAAGTCAAATAATGTACAAATTGGTGATTCAAATGAAGATTTCTTTTGTGATGTTTGTCCTCTTGCTAAACAGAAAAGATTACCATTTAATGAAAGTTTACATATTTCCAAGAATTGTTTTGATTTGATCCATAGTGATTTGTGGGGTCCATTTTCTGTATCTACCATTGACTCTTACAGATATTTTCTCACTATAGTGGATGATTGCTCTAGATGTACATGGGTTTATTTGTTGAAACGCAAATCACAAACTCAGTCCATATTAGAATAATTTTGTACTATGGTTGAAACTCAATTTTCTAGGAAAGTAAAAATCATTAGAACCGATCATGGAACTGAATTCATCATGAGTGATTTTTTTGCTAAAAAGGGAATTTTACATCATTTAAGTTGTGTTGAAACCCCTTAGCAAAATGCAATTGTAGAAAGGAAACATCAACATATTTTAAATGTAGCAAGGTCACTCATGTTTCATTCCCATTTACCTTTACATCTTTGGGGACATTGTGTGTTAATTGCTGTATATTTGATTAATAGAATTCCTAGTACACCTCTTTCTCACAAAACCCCTTATGAGATTCTTTATGGCAGTCTTCCTTCCTATGATCATTTAATAATTTTTGGCTGTCTCTGTTATGCATCTACTATTGCACATAATAGATCCAAATTTGCAGCAAGAGCAAGGAGGTGTGTCTTTCTAGGTTATCCTTTTGGCATAAAAGGTTACAAGGTTTTAGATTTATGTACAAATGCAGTTTTCAAATCTAGAAATGTGGTTTTTCATGAACACATATTTCCTTTTGTTGATGGTAAAGCTCCAATTTCAGACCCATTTACTTCAATTCCTAAAGTTGATGATCTTGCATCTTCCAGCTCAGGTAATAGATTTTTTGTCACTCCTCTTAATATACAAGATGAGTCTATTGCTTGTTCATAATCCTATTCCAGTTCAGGTTTCTCCTCTTCACTCAGATTCATTTCCTACAGTTTCTGATCCTACTATTCATACAGTTCCTATTTCAGTCACATCTGAATATGCTTCTCCATCAGTTCATGAATTACCATCAACACCTCTCAGAAGATCATCTCGGCAATCCACTAAACCAGTTTACTTACAGGATTATGCTTGTGCCACTACTCATGCTATTTCTCATCCTTCTGGTGCACCTTATGATATGGCTGATGGGCTCATTTATTCACACCTGGAGCCTTGTTTATCAGTCATATTTGTTGACAGTTAGCACATCACCTCAAGAGCCACAATCATTTTTTCAAGCTGTTAAAGATCCACTTTGGAGAGTTGCAATGGATAAAGAAATTCAAGCTCTTGAACATAATCATACTTGGGAGTTGACCACTTTACCTCTTGGTAAAACTCCTATTGGGTTTAAGTGGGTATATAAAATTAAATTGAATGCTGATGGAACAGTGGACAAATATAAGGCAAGACTTGTGGCTAAAGGGTACACACAAAGGGAAGGCATTGATTTTCTTGAGACATTCTCTCTTGTTGCGAATATAGTCACTGTTTGAGTTCTTCTTGCTTTGGCAGCTGCTAGATGTTGTCCTATTCACCAATTAGACATTAATAATGCATTTTTACATGGGGATTTAGATGAAGAAGTGTACATGTCATTGCCTCCTGGTTTTCACAGCAAGGGGGGGACTTCAGTTGCTTCTTCTTCCTCACATTCAGCTCCTCTTGTTGTTTGTAAGCTACTTAAGTCTCTTTATGGTTTGAGACAAGCCTCAAGGCAATGGTATACGAAACTATCAAACACTATTCAGCAACTTGGTTTTGTGCAGACTACTGCTGATAATTCTCTCTTTATTCATGCTAAAGGTTCTTTGTTTACAACTTTATTGGTCTATGTGGATGATATGGTAATCACAGGAGATGATCCCACTTGTGTAGCAACTTTGAAATCTGTTTTGGATGCTAAATTTGGAATTAAGGATCTTGGCTCACTTAAGTTCTTCTTAGGACTTGAAATTGCTAGAAGCAAGAAGGGAGTAAGCTTAAACCAAAGAAAGTTTTCTTTAGAAATTTTAAAGGAAACAGGCATGATGGGTTGTAAGCCTACCAAATCTCCAATGGAACAACAGTTGAAGCTATCAAAGGACAGTGGTGAACTTCTATCAGATTCAAGCAAGTATAGAAGGCTCATAGGTAAATTGATGTATTTGCCACTCAGCAGACCTAATATCACATATGTCGTGAACAGGCTAAGTCAATTTTTAGCCAAGCCAAGAGTTCCTCATATGCAGGCTGCAACAAGAGTCTTGCAATATATTAAAGGAACACCTAGACAAGGGATTTTTTTCCCTAGTGATTCAGATTTACAATTAAAAGCATATTGTGATGCTGATTGGGCAAGATGTCCAGATACAAGAAGATCTCTTACTGGATATTGTGTTTTTCTTGGAAATGCCTTGATATCATGGAGATCAAAGAAACAATCAGTGGTGTCAAGATCTTCAGCTGAAGCTGAATATAGATCCATGGCAAGCACTACTTGTGAAGTAACTTGGATTTTATTTTTATTAAAAAATTTGCAAGTGAAGCATGAGAAATCAGTTTTGCTCTACTGTGATAACCAGGCAGCATTGCACATTGCTGCAAATCCAGTGTTTCATGAGAGATCAAAGCACATAGAAGCAAATTGTCACATTGTTAGAAACAAAGTTTTAGATGGTACAATCAAGACCTTTTATGTTGCATCCAAGAATCAATTAGCAGATATTTTTACTAAAGCACTTGGTGTAGACAACTATGTTGGAATGGTTAAGAAGTTGGGATTGATAAATATTTTTACTCATCAAATTGAATATCTAGAGTATATCATGGATGATCCAGAAGCAAGAGCCTTACTCTTGAGGGGGGGTGTTAAATTTGACAAGTTAAAAACTGATGCTGGAGATATCAGAGCAGTGAAAGGCAAGAATATAATCCAAGAACAGAATATCAGTGATGAAGTTTTTTCTAACACGTGGCTCGAGGAGATGAGGCCGTGATATAATTCTTGTAATCATGAGTAGTTGTAAAATAAACTTATAATAATTTTTCCCTCCAAAAGGAGTGGGAATCTGTTTTGTTTTCTATTTTATTTTACTAGCTCTTGTATATAAAATAGCTGGCATGTATTCAGTTTTTTACATGCTCCGTATTCAGTCAAGCATGAATGGAATTCTGGTTCACTTCTTGATTCATTCAATAAAATCAGTGAGTGTATTCAATTTTTTTTACAGATTTGGACTGCTTCTTGTGTCTAGCTGAAATACCTAGGACATATTTTTCAGGATGTTGTTGGATGTGCTATTTATTTACTTTTTTAATATAAATATTTATTCCATATTTGGAGAGGTATTGGATTTAGATTTGTATTGAAATTGAATAAGATGTAATATAAAATTATATTAAAATTTTTCTAAATCTACTAAAATTTAAATTTAAGATTTGAAATTCATGCTTCCAAACGTAGCATTAGGATAATAATGGGTTTCTTATGACCAAGAGTTGGTATAGGATTGGTACGCTTTTGTGAAATGTGTTTAAAGCAAGTTTATTGATACATTAATCTCTAGCGTGATTAATATTTTTATTGATTTAGATAATTTTTTTCTGGGTTCATACTGATAAAAAATTTATTGTGTTTGAGAACAAAGGAGAGTTTTGAAATTTCAAAATTATGTAGTTAGTGTCATTTTGTTGACACTCGTTTTTAAACCCATCGCCTCCAATTCTTTCCCTACCCATATTACAAAGGGCAACCAACGCACCCTTTCCATTGCCCATAAAAGCCCAACAGTCCCTATAGTTGATCACAATTTTCTAACATGAACTGAGAATTTTATTTTACCACAAACACGATCATTTCAATAGCTGCTGCATTGTAAAATTTCAGTCTTGGATTTCAATTTGAACTAAATTAAATTTACATTTTTACACTATTTTACACCTTTTCATCCACAGATACTACTGATTCCAAAGACTGCTTTAGCAGGAACAGTCTCGCACCCTGTGCAGCAAAGAATGTGACTACGGAAATGTCAGGAGGAAAAAATAGTAAGAGCTTTATTCACAAGTATAGTTGCTTTCCTTTCACATTTCGCACCGGCAAATTAAACGAAAAACAGAGAAGATTTTCCACCACATTTCCACCACATAATATATACGCAAACCTCCTCTCTGACTAAATTAGTTCCAAGCAGTATCCACCTACTTAAGGAAGTCGCTTGTGTGCCTCACCAAAAGGCAAAAACTGAAAGAACATGAAAAATTTGTGTGCACACTTGAAACTGGACTTGTCTCCTAGCTTGCTTCTGTGGACAGAATTTCAAGCTCAGCCCACCAAAGAGGTGAGAGTCTCGGAATTGCTCCATCGGGTCCTATTGCAGTTATCTCCCTCAATCTCACAGTGACCTTTCTCATTGCTGGTCTCTGTTTGGGGCCAAGTTCCGTACAAGATTTGGTTACTTCACCAATTTCCTCAAGCTGATCCTCTTGGAAGGATTTGAGAGTAGGATCCAACAGTTCTCCAAGGGATGGCTTGCCCCTCAAGAAATCATATGCCCAACCCTCAACTGATCCATCATACAGAGAGTACGGGACCCTACCTATGATCATTTCAAGGAGGACTAACCCGAAGCTGTAAACGTTGTTTTCTGGCTCAGCCAAGTGTGCGTTCAGGTGGTCAAAGCCAGGAGTTTTGTTAGGAGCACAAGACTGAGGAAGAAGGATAAAGCACACGATAGAAAGGCAGCCTTTTGTGGGTTTTCAATACTTCCTGATGATGACTTGGAACAGATTGTTGCCCCAAATGTCAATACAGATTGTGGTGGGTTCTGAATACTTCCTGATGATGACTTGAAGTGCCGACAAAGTCAACCCCCAGCAAGCTCCTCTCACAAATTAAAAGAACTCGATTTGTTTGAGCCAACCATATTTACGAAGGATGCCATGGACGACATAAATGAGATGTTCAGAATGCCTTTAGACTTCTAAAGAATAGAGATATGGTAAGTGTTATTTGCAGTTGCACTGCATAAATTTTGAGTTTGTGCTTGAAGAACAATTTATGGATTCGTTTCTTTTCTGGTTCATCATGCATTTATTTCCTTTGTTTTTCATTTTTTATTTTGCTTTCTTTTTATCCTTTTTTTCCATTTAATTTTTTTTTTGTTTTTTATGGGGTGGGGCCTGGAGGAGTGGGGATCTGGCCTATGTATTTGAGTTTTGAAATTTTATGAAGTAGGTGGATTTATGCTTCTACTCCTCTTCTAGTTTGTACTTGTTCCAGTGTATGGTGAGGTCAATTATATCCCAATGTTTGGTCTCTTGGATTGACATGCAGCAGAAAAAACAGGTTTTTTTTTTAATATTTTTTAACGGAAATTCCAAATTTATTGATAACAACAGTGGTTACAAACAAGCCACAAGGTAACATGAGCAAAATACAGTTAAAAAAAATTATGTTGTGCAGCATTTTACTTAGTTTATTCAGGCAATAGAACAGAGTGTTCTCTCATTTGGACAAGAACCTTCAAATCAACAGGTTAAGAAAAATCAAAATAAAAAAAAAAAATCTCAGAAAACTAGTAAAAAGAAGGAGCAAAGAGAAGAGACAGATTATCAATCAGGATTTATGCATACAAGGTAGTCAGTTAGTAGTGAGTCGAGGGAGGGCAATGGGCTGGACGGAAAGCAAGGGGACCTGCAGCATAAACCACAGCCTCATAATGCTTCCCAACCAGTCTCTTGTTTTCATAACGAAGCGGCGAACCATAGAGCCCGTAGTTGACATTGGAGAAGAGGTTGCAGTTTGGAAGAGGCGATGAAACCAACTTCACTTTGCATGAGTGGAGGGGATGGTCCAACAGATAGTTGCTCATCATGAATCCTTCAAGCTTTGCATAGAAGTAACCGTTCTCATCTGTGGAAAAAGCCTTGTAGAAGCTGACTCGATCTTTGAGGTCTTTGCAGGTAACGCTGACTTTGGCTGCAGGAATGGGCTCGGCCCCTGTCAACGACCAAGATCCTAAGTGCTCACAGCTCTGGCAGTACACCATTCCCTCCACCACCACATCTGTTTTCTCGGGTGTCTCTTCAACAACGGTGGCAATGGAAGGGGAGGCCAAGGAGAGAAGTAGGAGAAATGGGATGATTATGAGCTTGCTGGTTTCCATCTTCTTGGAGGGGTAGTTTGTGCTTGAAGATGTTAAGAAGAAGATAGCTGAGCTACTTAGGTGGGGAAACCCTCAAAGATCATGGAATTTATAGTTTCTTTTTCACGAGAAATTTATGTGAGTTTTGAACTTCTTGATTGAACGTGGGTGCTGCTAAGCTGTGTTGGTGGTTTGCATTATTGTAATTCGGTGCTTACGTGAAGACCACCACTCCAGTTTTTTATTTTTTTTCAAAGTGATTTGAGTTTTTAAGTGCAACTTCTTTAAAATATGTGCGAGTATTTTTATTCATATTATATTGCAATTAGATTCTTGATTTTGGTCGTTCTGAATTTCTGAGAACTGGCAAATTCAGGGCTTGTCCTGTCTAGCCTGCATGATGCTAAAATGGTGTTTGAGATTAAAGGCTGAAAAATGCATCCCGGGTGGTGTTTTGACTTGATATGGACTGGTTCTTGTGTCTAGCTGAAATACTCAGGACGTATTTTTCAGGATGTTTGCTGTTTTTTTTTTTTTTTATTTAAATATTTATCCCATATTTGGAGAGGTATTGGATTTGAATTTGTAATGGAATTGAATAAGACGTAATATAAAATTATATTGAAATTTGCCCAAATCTACTAAAATTTAAATTTAAGATTCAAAATTTATGGTTCCAAATGAAACATTAGCATAATAATGGGTTTCTTATGACCAAGTGTTGGCATAGAATTGGTACGCTTTTGTTATTTGGATTGTTTTACTTTCAAGTAAAATGTGTCCAAAGCAAGTTTATTGATACATTAATCTCTAGTGTGATTAATATTTTTACTGAGTTAGTTAATTTTTTTTTTCTGGGTTCAGACTGAAATAAAATTTATTGTAATTGTGAACAAAGGAAAGTTTTGAAATTTTAAAATTTTATGTTGTCTTGTTTTTAAAACCATCGCCTCCCATTCTTTCCCTACCCATATTACAAAGGCCAACCAACGCACCCTTTCCATTGCCCATAAAAGCCCAACAGTCCCTATAGTTGATCACAAATTTTTAATATGAACTGGAGAATTTTATTTTACCACAAACACGAGCATTTCAATAGCTGCTGCAATGTAAAATTTCAGTCTTGGATTTCAATTTGAACTAAACTAAATTTACATTTTTACACTATTTTGTTCAAATTCACACAAGCACCGAGAATTTTCACATTTTGTTCAGATACTAGTGATTCCAAAGACTGCTTCAGCAGGAAACAGTCTGGCACCCTGTGCAGCCAAGAATGTGACTAATCATGGAAAAGAAATGAGAGCTTTATTCACAAGTATAATTGCTTTCCTTTTGCATTTCGCATCGGCAAATTAAACAAAAAACAAAGAAGATTTTCCATCAGATTTCCACCATATAATATATACACAAGCCTCCTCTCTGACTAAATTAGTTCCAAGCAGTATCCACCTACTAAAGGAAGCCTCTAGTGCCTCACCAAAAGGCAAAAACTGAAAGAACATGAAAAATTTGTGTACACATTTGAAACTAGACATATCTCCTAGCTTGCTTCTGTGGACAGAATTTCAAGCTCAGCCCACCAAAGAGGTGAGAGTCTCGGAATTGCTCCATCGGGTCCTATTGCAGTTATCTCTCTCAATCTGGCAGTGACTTCTCTCATTGCTGGTCTCTGTTTGGGGTCAAGTTCCATACAATATTTGATTACTTCACCAATTTCCTCAAGCTGATCCTCTTGGAAGGATTTGAGAGTAGGATCCAACAGTTCTCCAAGGGATTGCTTGCCCCTCAAGAAATCATATGCCCAACCCTCAACTGATCCATCATACAGAGAGTAAGGGACCCTACCCGTGATCATTTCAAGGAGGACTAACCCAAAGCTGTAAACGTTGTTTTCTGGCTCAGCAAAGTGTGCGTTCAGGTGGTCAAAGCCAGGGGATTCCAGCTCGGCTGCAGCTATGTCATTCTGGAAGCTGAAATCTGAGATTTTGGCTGCATAATCTTCAGTAAGATTAACAACAGAAGAGTTGAGGTAATTGTGGGGCATCGGTGGTGTTAGTTGGTGCATATGCTCAAGGCAGTATGCCATGCCCATAGCAATTCTCAGCCGCATTCCCCAATCCAAGTGCTCTGCTTCTCTTACTGCATAACAAAACAGAATTGAAGATTCATTCCTTCCACCCAACAGAATAACTTCCATGACCCATTCGGGATGTGATTTCTACCATGAATTTTAGTGTTTCTATTATAAAAAAAAATAGTAGTGGTCACTCACTGTGCAAATGCTCAAAAAGAGTCCCATTTGGAGCGTATTCGAAAACCATCATTCTAGTGAAGGGCTCCTCTTCCTCACAATACCCAAGAAGGTTGACAAAATTCTTGTGGTTCACTTTTGATAATGTGTCAATCTGAAACAGCATTAACAGTTAGACTATCACATTACAATCCAAGACAATAAATTTTTGAAAGAATTTGTTTCTTAAAGAGTACCTTCTTCCTGAACAGTGCTTCAAAATTCTTTGTCCAGTTGTCAGTAGTTTTTACTGCAGCAGATATTACAGCTATTTCAACTCCATTAGACAGTGTGCCTTTAAATGCTGTACCAATTGATGAAGTACCAATTACATTACTGAAATCCTCACAAGCTGTTTCAAGCTCTGATCTCTTGAGCTTTGGTACACCTGAAATCCAGATTCCCCATCATGTAAGTAAATAAACACAACTTGTGGGCAGAATGAACACAAGAATACATGTAATATGAGAGCGAAAAAGGGATGTATAAGCTGTCCTCGACTGAGAAGCCCAATCGGTTTGGGCAGTTTTGATTAGTTTCGACTTTCAAAGAAGCCTGGTCTGGTCCTCAATTAGGCATATAATGCGAAAAAGACAGAAATATCTGTACTCTGTATTGACTAGGAACACAAAATTATTTGCACCTTTCTTTCCTTTACCATGTGACACCTTCAAGCAGACTTTTAAATATCCAATTAAGTACCAAAGAACCACTCAAATTAAAACTTAAGCAATTAGAGGGGCCTAAAATGGCTTGAAGTGAACAAAAACACAGATAAAATTTTTTACCTAGTGGCGAAATTAGTTATATAGTGGGTTTGTTTACTGCCCAGGACTCAACTCCAGAATTTAACTCAATAATGCCATAGTACCATATTCAAGAGCAACTCAACCAAAACACTTAAACCATTACGTGATGACCCAAGAATAGGTTTTATAATCCAACATCAAGGTGGTGGCTTGGTGCATCATTTTTAAACAAAATCATTACATAAAATGATAAAATGAATTATCTGGTTTCTGTCAACTGCAGAAATATAAGATACAGAGTCAGTATTCAGGCCAAAAAAACACCTTAATAGCTAGCCATCCATTAAACCATTAATTTTAGGTACTAAAGTTTAAACTATATCATCTTTATTCACCTATGGCCAACACTGTTCACATTTATGCCATTAACATTTTGGACGTACTTGTTAGAATATAAACACAAGAACCTGGTTTTCTCCCATGAGTGAAAAGAAAAGAGTTACCTGTTACAAATGCTTTCTGAAGCTGCCCACTTAATCCTGTGGCCCAAGGTTTGACAGCAGCAACCTTACTGCTTCTATATAAAATTATGCCGATGACAAGAACAAAAATAATTGTAGAGCCTCCAACAGCTCCAACTAATATTAGAGCATGATTTTTCTTAGAATGGGGGGAGGACTGGTTAGAGAAAAAAGAAGGTGATGATGCAACTACAGTTGGAGAACGGGAAGTCGAATGGGGCCTAATAACAAGTGAAGGTGTGGTAGCTGGAGATGGAGATTTTACTGATGGGGATGGGGACAGGGATGGAGATGGAGATGGAGATGGAGATGGAGATGGAGATGGAGACGGTGACAATGAAGGGGATGGAGATGATGGTGGCAATAGAAAAGACGGTGGCAATGAAGGTGATGGTGTTGGTGAAGGTGAGGGTGACACAGGTGTTTCACTTTCATCATTTTTTGCATTCCTTGGTGCGGTAGTTGTCACTTGTAGCAATCTCCTTTGAACGGAGTCTTCAGCTTGGGCAATGTCCCTAGCAAAGATGAAGAAAAAAAAAAAAGCAGTTAACATTCAGTTGAGCCAAAAAAACAAAGGCTCTCATAATGTATACATGACATAAAATTTCATTACATATGGAGTAACTTTTCTAAAAGCTTCCATGGAATGAAAATTTTGATTAAAGCAAGAAAATACAAGGAGCTTGTTTCAAACACATGGTACAAGGGCATTTACTAAGTCTGTAGTAAATGCAATTATGCCATGATCCTACCAAACAAAATGTATAAAATACTATTAGGATAGTTTTTCATGCTTGTTTTATTGTTTATGAGCATCCAAACATTTTACGAGAAGGTATTATTATTATTATTGTAATTATAATTATTATTTCAAAATTTTGGGAACCAAAAGTGGCAGTGCAATGAATCTCCACTACACTGCTTTGTTTTGAAACTGAAATAATACAAAAATGTGCTGTTTTAGAAATCTATAGAAATCTAAAGAACCCCTTTTCTGACAAAAGAAAAAGGAAAAAGAAAAATGTGACTAAAGCCACCAAAGGCACACAATTGACATCCAAGGGTCATTTCACAAATAGTGGCAATTTATGTTTTCTAATTTGATCATTTGAGTTCCTTTACAATTTTTTTACAGAAAAATTACAGAAATGCCACCTTGTTTACTTAATATTCATGTTGTCTTTCGCATTGGAGATATTCCAATGTGAGATCCATCAATTGGTGCTTCAGGATCATGCACATCACTTGCACCAATTTGAACAAGTTCTTCAATTGTGTACCTAAATAACAAACTAGCATTTTAAAAATAAAATAAAATGAAAAGAGAAAATAAGTATTTTTGCATCAAAATACCATGCAATAGATCTTTGGTTGCAAGACAATCTTTTGGCAGCATTCGAGAGCTCATTCTCATCTACTTGAAATTCTGAAAGCCTCTTAAGTTCATCAATTTCAGGAGATAAGCTACCAAGAAGCCCATTGTTATCTAGAAGACTGCAAAATAATCAAAAAAATTGTAATTCAATTTCATAGAATTAGCAAAAAATATGTACACTAACAATAATTCACAAACTGGTTGATACTATCAACTTACAGGAGTGACAGAGATAAATTATTAGCAAAGTCAGATGGAAGTGGCCCACTAAAGTTATTATATCCTAAATCCAACACCTCCAGCTCCTTTAGCTGCCCAATCTCTTCAGGAATGATCCCGGAAAAAGAGTTGTTGCGCAAAATACTGGAAAAACAAAGTGCAGAGTGAAAAAAGTATATATAAAAGACGAGAGCAAAAGCAAAAACAGCAGTGATTACAAATGATTTTGCAACTGGAAAAGTCAAATAAAATGCTTAGTGCTTACATAGATTTTATGCGTGCCAGTTTCCCAAGCTCAGGTGCCAGCAATCCTCCAAGACAAAGATCTTTCAAGTTCCTGCAAGTTGTATATGTCTGATTTTAAAATGAATGGAAAAAATTGGCTGCAAAATTCTGACACCATTTTGTTTGAATAAACAATAAACTCATAATAAAATGAAAGCATTACTCTCTACACAACTGGATAGCCGGTAGTCATCTGATTTAAACAAACCCATGCCAAATCTTTCCTTGTCAAATCAGTGTTAAGCACAGATTGATTCTTAATAAACCAAAAACATAACGCAAGGCTGCTATGCAATTCAATTCAACAATTTGGGCATGATACATATTCCACTTCATCAAACATTTTTGAATCATTCTGAACTTTTTTTTGTTTTGTTTTTGAGAACTCATAAAAAAAACCCACAAAGTACAATTTCAACCAAATAATTTCTCTTTGAATTTTGTGGTTGTCTGGTTATGGCACATATCCTGCCATAAAATGGACAATTTTTTTTTTTAATTTTAAACATAATCTACATATTCAAGAATCTAATCTCGAACTTCTGAAGCACTTCAACATAATGTAATTTGACTTCTCTGCCAAAAATATCAAACTAGAAAAATATAGTTTGTGTTGAGGAAGACCACAAATCAAGAGCAAACATGAGGTCCCAATTACATGATATTTCCTTTGAGAAAAGTCAGCAAATCTTCTTATTATAGAAAGGAGCGTGGAAATTTATTTAGGATTGATTTTGTATTTACTCCACCGTTCCCCAATTACAAGTATAAATAGGGGTTGTAAGTTGTTGTAAAAATATAATTGAATAGAGTTATTTTTTATATTCTTCTTCTTCCTCTGATTCTATATTTCTTTTTCCTCTGGTCCGTTTTGCTCTGATTTTTATCATGGTATCAGATCGAATCGATCCTTAAGAGGTCCAAACAGAGGTGGTTTTTTTTTCTTTCTCACATCAACGTTATTGTCAAACGTTGAATGTGGTTTTTTTTATTTTACAAAATCTTGGTGTTCTTGATTGTGGGAGCATTTTGAACAATCTGTTATTCCTTTTGTTCATTTTTTTTTTTTTTTCATTTCTGCTCTCATTGGGTGTTTTTGTTGAATGGTTGGGGTGCACACTTTGCATATTCTTTTGATGTTCCAAGGTTGAAGACGACCTCCTTATTTTTTTTGGGCTACTTAGTCGTTTTGGTTTGGGCTGTTTCATTCCTTTTTTTTTCACAGCTCCATTGACTTGAGCCCAAGCCCGTGTCCAGGCCAAAGCTTGTGCTATAGACCCAAGCCCAAGCGACCCACACCAAGAAGCCCGGATCCCTACGATCCGCGCCCAGGCCGAGCCGCACCCAAACCGCGCCCCGGTGCTGGTTCGTACTTTAAAAAAAGAAAGGTTCCATTTTTTCCTCATGGCTGAAAAGGAAGAGAAATTTTATAACCCTACCCATCACTTGTTTCTTCATCCTTCGGATCACCCCAGCATGGTCTTGGTTACCACTCCACTTACTGAAGACAACTATGCCTCATGGAGTCGAGCAATGCTCCTCGCTTTTGAGGCCAAAAACAAGCTTAGCTTCATCGATGGTACGGTTCCTCTACCACCTTCTAGTTCCTCACCTAAGGCACGACAATAAAAACAATGCAACGTCATGGTAATATCCTGGCTTCTCAATTCCATTTCTAAAGATATTTCCTCCAGCGTAATCTATTGCAAATCTGCTTATGTCATTTGGACCGATTTAAAAGATTGGTAATCTCAAGTCAATGGGTCACGTCTTTACAAACTTAAACAAGATATTAGTAATCTTGTTCAAGGTTCTCTTTTAGTTACAACTTATTTTGCAAAGTTGAAGGGCTTATGGGATGAGTTGGCCGAAATTCAATCCCCGCACATTTGCACCTGTGGTACCTGCACTTGTGGCGCCCGTAAGAACAATTTGGCCCAACGAGAATTTGACAATGTGTTGACCTTGCTTATGGGCCTCAACGAATCCTATGCTACAACTCGTAGACAGATACTATTGATGGATCCGCTTCCAACTGTAAGTCGTACTTATGCCCTGGTCATGCAAGAAGAACGTCACCGCAGCGTCTTGACTCCACAATCCATTGAAGGCATTGCTTTGGCTGCCTCCAACTATCCAACCACAGAACAATAGCCGACCAAGTCCACTTAAAAAGTACCTCAAATGCAGTCATTGTGGGAAAGACCGGCACACTTCGCTCCGGGACCTCGCAACTCTAAGCCTGAAACAGGTTCCAAGTAGGGGTGAGCAAACGGTCGGTTCGGTTAAATTCGGGTAATTAACCGAATTAACCGAAAAATTCGGTTAAATAAAACCATTAACCGAACCGACCGAATTGTCGATGGAAACCGAACCGACCCCGACCGAATTGCCCATTCGGGTAATTCGGTTAACCGATTTTAACCGAAATCATTTAAAATTAATTGTTAGAAATATAATACAATTATAAATTTTTTTTAAAACCAAATCTAACTTAATTAAATACCTTTTTTATTAATTTTATTAATGAAAATAATATTTTACCGTAAAACAAAGAATCGAAATATGTTAATTAAACTCCTTCATGCACTTGCATAAGCAAAATTTATATTCATAAATTATATTTAAAATCTAATTAATTAGTAATTCGGTTAATTCGGTTAACCGAAATTTTTTTACCCTTAACCGAACCGAAACCGATTAACCGAAATTTTGTGGAATTATAACCGAACCGACCGAACCGGGATTTTTACCCGAACCGAACCGACCAATTTCGGCCGGTTAATTCGGTTAATTCGGTTTTCACCGAATTTTGCTCACCCCTAGTTCCAAGCATAGTGCCAATCAAGTTTCCTCCACTACTAGCAATCTTCCTTTTACCCTAGAGCAATGCCAGCAGCTCTTGGCTATTCTCAACAATACCGCCCTTCCGCAATCCATGGCACACCAAGTAGGTAGTGTCGAATCTTCGTTGGCAAGCCCAATAATGATCATTTGTAGATTCTTGACAGTGGTGCAACAAATTATATGGTTTTCATACCCACTATTCTGACCCAATCTTTTCCAGTTCATGGTCTGACAGTCCAATTACCGGATGGCTCCCATGTCACCGTTAATCATATTGGATCAGTTCTCTTTTCTCCCACTCTCACTTTAGATAATGTTCTTTGTGTCCTGAATTTTCATTTCAACCTAATTTCCTTTCGTAAGTTATGCAAAATACACCGTTTCTCATTATCTTTTCTTTTGATTTCTGTTTTATTTAGGACCTGCGCTCGATG
This sequence comes from Malania oleifera, assembly GCF_029873635.1. Lineage (NCBI taxonomy): Eukaryota > Viridiplantae > Streptophyta > Magnoliopsida > Santalales > Ximeniaceae > Malania > Malania oleifera. The sequence goes on along the minus strand of NC_080426.1, from coordinate 2,868,649 downwards.
AAAATGATGGGAATGGGAACTGAGCGGGACAACCTCTACCACTTTGCAAACACCAGAAAGGCTTGTTGTCAAGCGGCCACCTACACTTCGACTTCCCATATTTGGCATCAACATTTAGGACATTGTCCAATAAAAAATTGTCTTTTCTTTCCAATAAAGTACCAAAAATTTGTAGTTCTAATTTGAAATCGTGTTTAATTTGCCCATTGGTTAAAATGACTTGTGCTCCATTTCCAGCTAGTTCCATTTCTTCCTACAAACCTTTTGAACTACTACATGTTGACATTTAGGGGGCTCATCGCACCTCTTCTACTATTGGCGCACATTACTCTCTCACTATTGTCGACGATTTTACCCGTAGTACTTGGATTTACTTAATGCACCATAAATCTAACACCCGTTCTCTTTTACAATCTTTCATTCATCTCGTTGAAAACCAATTCTCCAGTTGTGTCTCGTCCACCAAACCAGTTGTGTCTCCACTCCTCAACAAAACGGAGTGGTCGAACGCAAACATCGTCACCTTCTCAATGTTGCCCGCTCCTTACTCTTTCAAGCACATATGCCTACACACTTTTAGGGGGATGCTATTCTTACTGCCACCTATCTCATTAACCGCACACCTTCTCCCATTGTGGGTGGTTTATCTCCTTATGAAAGATTGCAAGGTGTCAAACCCACATATAATCACTTGAAAATATTTGGATGCTTGTATTTTGCTTCCACTCACTCTCAGAACCCAACCAAATTCGACCCACAAGCCATCCAATGTGTTTTCCTTGGTTACCCGTATGGTCAAAAGGGGTACCGACTCTATAATCTTAGCACACACAAAGTCTTTGTTTCCCGAGATGTCATTTTTCATGAAGATATTTTCCCTTTTGCCTCTTCTAAACCTGAACCTACAGACCCTGTCCTACGTTTTCCTGTATTTTCCCTTGACCATATTCTAGATGACCCATCTCCCATTCCATCACCATCACCATCACCATCACCATCTCCATCTCCATCACCATCAACATCTCCTTCTCCAGTGCCCCAACAATCTAGTCGTCCCACTTAGCCAGAGAAATACTTGAAGGATTTTCATGTGGAACAGGTTCTACTATCTCGGCCCACTCAATCATCTGACTCTGCGCTGGTCCGTTCATTAGGTACTCCTTATCCTCTCATTAATTTCCTTTCTTATTCCCGGTTAACTCCTTCTCACCGTGCCTTCACCACAGTCATCTCTCTTGCCAAAGAACCACAATCTTTCTTGCAGGCCATGACCGATCCACACTGGAGTACTACCATGCGTGTTGAGATTGATGCTCTCGAGCTCAACAATACCCGGATCCTCACTCATCTCCCTTCTGGTAAGAAACCTATTGGATGTAAATGGGTCTATAAGATCAAATACAATCCAGATCGATCCATCGAACGATACAAGGCTTGCCTCGTTGCCAAGGGTTACAATCAACAAGAAGGCATTGACTATACTGAGACATTTGCTCCAATCAACAATGCTTTCCTCTATGGAGATTTGGAAGAAGAAGTATACATGTAGCTTCCACCGGGATTCGGACGAAAGGGGGAGACTAGAGTACGCAAGCTTGTTAAGTCTCTCTACGGCCTTAAACAAGCTTCAAGGCAATGGTATGTCAAGCTCTCATCCACCTTTATTGATGCAGGATATTCACAGTCTAAGGCAGAGTACACACTTTTCATCCGATCCCATAAAAACAATGTCACTGCCATTTTAGTATATGTGGATAAAATTGTCGTTGCAGGAAACAATTTGGAGCAGATCAATGTAGTCAAGAAATTTCTAAGTAACCACTTCAAGCTCAAAGATCTGGGAATTCTCAAGTATTTCTTGGGAATTGAAGTGGCTCGTTCAGCCAAGGGAATATTTCCATCTCAGAGGAAGTATGCCTTTAAGATACTGGAAGACACTGGCTTCCTTGGAGCTAAGCCTAGAAACTTCCCCATGGAACAAAACCTTGCACTCAGCGAGAGTGAAGGTGAACTCATTACAGATCCTTCATCATATAGACGACTTGTTGGAAGACTGATTTATTTGACTATCACAAGACCAGACTTAGCCTATTCAGTACATGTACTCAGTCAGTTTATGGACAAGCCACGTATACCACACTTAGATCAGCACACAGATTCTTGCGATACATTAAGAAATCTCCAGGCCAGGGGCTTTTCTTGTCGGCTTATAGTGAAATCCAACTCCATGCATATTGTGATGCAGATTGGGCACACTGCAGGAACACTAGACGATCAGTCACAGGGTATTGCATCTTGCTCGAAAAAATCACTCATTTCCTGGAAGACCAAGAAGCAAACAAATGTCTCTCGCTCCTTAGCTGAAGTAGAGTATAGATCTATGGTCTCTACATGCTGTGAGGTCACTTGGTTAAAATCTTTACCCTCAAATCTTGTAGTGACATATTCTCAACCAGTCAGACTGTACTGTGATAACAAAGTTGCTATACATATAGCTTCAAATCCAGTGTTTCATGAACGAACCAAGCATATCGAGATGGATTGTCATGCGGTTCGAGAAAAACTCCAAAATGGGATCATTCAAACAATCCATATGCACACAAGCCAGCAACCCGCTGATTTATTTACCAAAGCTCTTGGACTTGCACAATTTAATTACCTACTCAACAAGTTGGGTGTTATAAATATCCACGCTAACTTGAGGGGGAGTGTTGAGGAAGACCACAAATCAAGGCGCAAACATGAGGCCCCAATTACGTGATATTTCCTTTGAGAAAAGTCAGCAAATCTTCTTATTATAGAAAGGAGTGTGGAAATTTATTTAGAATTGATTTTGTATTTACTCCATCGTTCCCTAATTACAAGTATAAATAGGGGTTGTAAGTTGTTGTAAAAATATAATTGAATAGAGTTATTTTTTTTATATCCTTCTTCTTCCTCTGATTCTATATTTCTTTTTCCTTTGGTCCGTTTTGCTCTGATTTTTATCAGTATGAACAAAAGTTGCGACAGATTTGTATGTCATTATAGTTAGTTTCCACATGAATTCACGAACTAATGATTTTATGCAAGTCATTGCCCAGTCATCCACTTATCAATTTATGATATTGTTGTTGAGAAAAAGTTTCTTCATGTTTTCTCTTGATCTATAGAGTTACAGATCCTGCAGAATGCGTTTATTGTTGACCAGAAGAGTTAGTTTCCTGCATAAATGACACAAATTTCAAATAAAAGTTACAATAATTCCTTGATGAAAGATCCCTATTAACAACTATTTTCTCATGATGCCTTCTTTTGTCATTTGTACAAATTTCTGATAGAACACGAATCCTTAAATCGCAGCATTAAGCACACAGTTGGAATCCACCTTAATTTTAATTTTAATAATAATTTGAAATCTGCAAACAATCAGATTTATCGCATTAACAACTGCATCAACTACATGTTCGATACATAGGATAGAATGAACGGAATTAATTTATCACTTGATTAATGCATATCTTCATTCAATTTTATGTTCCGTCCCGTTCTGTCACCCAAAAGCGATATGAGATCCTAAATTAGAAAAAATTATGAATAAAGTTTTCTTGCAGAAGTAAGAACATAAAGGGAAGCACCCGAAAAATGGTAACTGCAAATACTTATTAACCAATTCAGGGTAATAAGTCGAACTTCACAAAAGAGATCCAAAAAACAATACAAGAGCTCCAAAAAGTAACTTTTTTAGAAAAAAAAAAAACAAAAGCAAAATATGCACCACAAAGATACAATCAAATTAAGATAAACATTTGAGGGAAAAAGAGAGGAAAACACTTACAGAACTACCACTTCCCCATCAGAGCACTCGACACCGAACCAAGAACAAGGATTAACCTCTCCATAATTATCCTCCCAATTCGACAAAGCTCCAAATGGATCACTCACAATTCTGTTCCGAAAGGTCAACAGAGCTAAACCTGCACATTTAGTAATACCAAATCAATGTTACTCTTGAGTGTGTGTACACACACATAGATATATTTATATATTTATGTATATATGTGCGTATTTGTAATATACTGAATTTTGGAGCATGTCCTCGTATCAAGATCTCATTCCCACAATGATGCTTCAATCTTTGAATGCGGATTTTGAGGTACTTTTAAATTAAAAATGGATTTTTATAGATAACATATGTTAATAAAATAAAAATTAAATAAATTCTAATACAACAATGTCCTACTTTGACATTTCATGTGAAAAATATTGAGTTAAAACTTCAGATTGCTGAATTTTGCATTGGGAAGCGAAAATGTTCGCACCATAGCGTTTTATGGTAATTATGTAACAGATTCATTGTGGACTCTGGAGCATAAAGTTCATACCTTCATCGTTAAGAGCCCAACATAAACCCATGTTTTGAGAAAACAAACTCATAACCATCATCATTATCGTCGTCACCGCCGACGTTGTAAACAGAGGCCTGGATCGCCTGAGCCTGCAGAGCTCGTCCATCTCCGATCCGATCACAATTGGGAAAGACCCAAAAGCTAGAATTAATCTAAACTAACCCAGTTCTTAATGAGCTCGATCGCGGGACAAATTGAATCGAATAGAGTCAAAAGGGCTTACAGCTCGAACGTATCGCAGAAACCAAACACTGAAATTCGTGAAGAACAAGAAATTTTTACACAGAGGGAAAGAAGGAGATCGAAAACAGGGTTGCGTATTCGCGAACTCATCAAGACGAGAAGAGGGTTTGAAACCGCGTGAAGCCGGTTGGGTTTTTGACTCAGGAAAATCTCGAAAAACGAAAAGTTTTACTGGTAAAGAGGAAGGAGCAGTGGAAGACTGGAAGTGAAATATGAATGGGTCTAAGAACTAAAAGCTACGGCAGCCCAGCAGCCGTTTGGAGTACAGGGGTCGGTGATTTCGGATTTTCCGGTGGCGGCGAGAATCTGACACGAAGCTCTCTCTCTCTCTCTCTCTCTCTCTCTCTCCATAACTTCTGTGAATCTATATATTGAAGAAATGCTGCAGATGTAGACCGAGTACAAACATTGAATCATTTGTAATTTTCATCGTTTGACTTGCCGCATAAATAACTAAATACACAATGTTATTTGTCATTTGATTAATGGCTGAGCATTTTGTTAATCATATCATGTGGAGATCTTAACCAGTGTGAAATAATATACCAAGCTGTTTTTCTTTTTTTGTGAGCTGTTTTAAAATATTTTAGTACAAATATTCATTTATTTAATAATTAGTATATAATTTGTCCATACATAGTGTACACATTGGAAAATTGACAAGGATCAATTTATAATTACTAATTGGTATTTATATTTTAACATTTTAAAAAATATAGTCAAATATTTTTTTGAGTTGTGGATTGTTTTATTGATGTAAAAATTAAAGCAATTAAAAAAATTTAAACAATAGTATAAGTGAAAAATGAGAAAAAACAATAAGAATTGAAAAGCGTCGAAAAGTTAAAAAGATGAAAATAACATATGAAAAAAAAGAGAAAGTAAATATTAATACATGACAGATAAATTTAAACAAGGCACATGATAATTAAAGGTTAATTTTTTTATTTTTATTTTAAAATTATAAGAAAATTTTGTTTAAGAATTATTTCTCAAAGCACGTAAATTATTTAAAATATGTTTTTTGACTTTTATTAAAATGCCCATGTGAAAGTTCTTAAAGAAACTTAGTACACCAATAAAAATAAAAAAAATCTCTCATTAATTTTTAAAAATAAGATAATTTTTAATAAATAAAATTCTTCTTGATCTTTATTCCAAAAATGTCCTCCGCCTTAAAATTCGTCATTTATTTACAAGATTTACTAACTATGCATACGTAAATAGTTTAATGCAATAATTTTAATTTTTAAATATATTAAACACGATCTGATTTTCTAAATATATAACTTCAACTGTTCCAAAAAAGGGTTGCCTGAAACTAGTGCAAATTAGATAAAGCCTTCTAAAGAATTAATAGATTGCAATTAAAAATTTTATCATAATTTGTGTGCCGTGAAAATGAAAGTGTATTTATTAATTTATTCTAAAATATTTCAAAAGAAAGGGACAAAATTAGGGTAAAAATGTTGTTTTATAAAAGCAAGAAGATTGTTTTATCTTCTATGTTTGGTACTGAATAGTATTTGTTCTTTATTAAATAGGATTGTAGTTTTTTAGGTTTGCTAGATGTCGACTTTTCTCTACATTTATTTTAAATTTTTTTCTTGGGTTCTTTAATTAAGATAGATCTCAAAATTTATAGTTTATATTTATCTTTTGAGTTTGAACTTTAAAGAGATGGAAAAAAGAGTATAAGATTGGAGATCGACCAGCTTTCTTCCCATTTTGTAGCTTCGATTAAGCAAAACAAAACATTAAAACGTTGAAATTTGAGTAACTAAATAATAGTATTTTTGCCCAATTAAAAAATGTAAAACACTTTTAACCATGTAGTAATTAAATATAATATATATTGTATGGAAAGGAAAGTAGATTTGATGGAAGGCTATGTTTAACTAATAATTAAATCAATGTGATTAAAAGAAAATAAAAGGTGGGGGGGGGGGGTGGTGAGGTGATTAGGAAAATGCAGCCCACTGTTTTAGAATGTGGCGAAAGGTGTTTGAAGACTTTTCAGCTTTTATGTGAATCAAGTTTAGGGCTTCCCAAAGTTTTAAGATTTAAAATGCAAGCTTAGCATTTGTCGTCACTCTCGGTTTGGTCTAGCTGGAATTGGCTGGTTCTTTTGTGGCACCCAAGTTCTCTTATACATTTTCTTATTAGCCTATATACCACGCGTTTAATTAGGGCTTAATAATTTCCCTTCATATATAAACCAAAAGGAATTAGTTTTTTTTTTTTTTTACGAAATACCCAACTTTATTGACAGTCCTCATTTATGGTGGAGGAAAACTGTGATTACAAATATGTCACATGGTATTTACAAATAGCTAACAAAACTAGCTCAGGCTCCAAGACCAAAACAAGACTATCAAAACTCGCATCATTAACCAACTGAAACAAACTAAACATGCTCAAATGAATTCAAAACAAACAAACATAAACAAAAACAAGTTACCTACAAACTGAAGACAAATACCTGTAAAACAAAAACCTGAGGAAAACATAGGAGAGTTAAAAGATGACAATTAAAAACGAAGACTTGAGATTCTCATCTTATCCATATGAATTAGACTTCTCATTTTACTCGGTATCTCATCACCTACAAAATATCTCCTTTTGTTGCCTCTCTCACCTTGACGAGTTAAGAAATCCGTCACCTGATTACCTTCTCTAAATTGGTGTTTTATAGAGAACCGAAGGTCTTGTAGCTCCTCCTCTAACAATTTTCAAAAGTCTCATAAGTACCAAGAAGAGCAAATTCCAGAAGTGATCCAACCCACCACCAATTCCGAATCGCTTTCAATACAAATATTCTGATAACTCAACTCTTTACAGAGCCGAACGCCACTAATAAAAGCCTACAACTCCGCTCCATTGTTAGTACCCGACTTAAATTTTTTAGAGAAAGCGACCTTAATATTATTTAAAGAGTCGCGGATGATACCACCACCACCAAAAGAACCCGAATTTCCTCTACTAGAGTCATCTATGTTTAGTTTCAACCAACCTATAGGAGATTTTTCTCAGACTACTTTTCGAGGAGTTCTAACCTTCAGAGATAACGTTTTCACTTGGAACTCGTCCAATAAATTCTTACCAATAGCAGGCAGGGATCCCTTTACGCCTACTACAATTTTTGCAAGTCAAAACCTTACCGATAACCAAACTGCATTCCCTAACTCATAATTATCTTCCATGCAGGCTTTACAATGTTTGAGTCATAGACTCCAAGAAATTATAGTAGGTAATAAACCGATGATTGTACCTTTGAGGGTTGACTTTTTGGCACATCTGAATCATCTACTAACTTTCACCCTCCAAGGTTCATCATCGAAATTTAGAATTCCCAAGATAGACGCTGCTCTCTTCCAAACCATACTTGCGATAGATCCCATACTCAGAACATGATTAAGAGACTTCTCTTTTTTATCCACACAACAGTTGCTACAAGAGATCTTATCAACTCCCAGTTTCCGCTTTCTCTTATCTACATGAAGACATTGGAACATAACTTTCCACATACACATGGATACTTTCTTAGGTAATAGATTATGCCAAACCCGCTTTGTAGTGACCTAGAAAATAATAAGAATAAGAAAATAAAGAAAAAGGAAATTCTTGGTTTGGTATGGACCAAACCGTCAATGGTTTGGTGGGGGTGCAGAAAAACCGTTAACGGTTTTGTAGTTATCGCAACTGTTGACCCCATGGGTCATACCCTGTTTTGATTACGACAAATACTCCGGTATTTAACGTTTGCCAAGTTTGTGTACTCACATATTAGGAAGATCATATTGATGGCACATGACAACTTGAGGAAAGTGAAGACCCATAATGTTTTTAATTGTTGTAATCTATATTTCATTTCCCTGGGTCTATAATAATAATCATCCAAGGTCTGTAATAATCTGCATATCATGCATGTAGAACTATAAGCTCAAGTCCTTAGAGAGACCTTAAGGATCGGTCGACCAACGCCGGATTTTTTCGGTAGGATAGAAATACCTTAGATCCCTAAACAAATGCACAAACAGTCCCTAATATCACTTATCATATCATGGGAATTAACTGAGGGAAAATTGGATTTAAAATGAAAATCACCGTAAGAGGTCGGGCGACTGAACCCCAAGTGTTCAAAACACCTCGGGTGCCCGAACCGCTGGAAAGTCAACGGGTTGACTTGGTTTCGGGTGACCTAACTAGAAATGAGTGTATCTTCCTTGGGTGACCAAACCCATGTCAGTGTGCTTTTCACCAACCTGGGCACCCAAACCTTCGCGTTCCAAAAGGTCTCAGGCGACCAAACTTGTTAGTTCAGTTAATTGAACCTAGTTTTGGGCACCCGAACGGCGGACAGAAAGTTTCTGTCATTTATTCAGTCAACCGACCCTGACTTCGGGCACCCAAACCTTTAAAAACTAAATTTTTGACTGAGTCTATTCGGGTACGCGAACCTTAGATCGGGCACCCGAATCTAGCGGGTTAAATTATTTTTTATTGGGGTTCAAATTAAGTAAACTGAGTTAATTTTCTTAATTGGTTTTAAAACAAATCTAATAATACCCTATATGTCCCCAACGGCCATAATTTACCCATTCTCTATATATAGGGGCTCATTTGCAAAAATTAGTGGTGATTTGCAAATAGGATTAGCCAAAAACTCTCTCAAATTTTCTAAACCCTATTTGTTTATTCCAACCCCATAACACTTAAGTACCTTCATTCCTTTGAAAAATCTTGCCTTGTGAGTGTTTATTGGTTGTTACATTGTGCTAGAAACCCTCACTTGTATATTACACATTTGATTTTCATATTGAGGGTTGAGCTAGATTTTCCCCCCGATTTCATTTGATAAATCTTTAGTTGGGAAAAATCATATAGCTAAGTGAGTTTGCATTATTATTGCAATACTCATTTTGGGCTTATACTTTTGTGTGCAAAATATTTTACAAAGTTTGGATTTCAAACAACTCTAGTGCTTGATACAATTTGAGAAAATATTTTTTGAGTTCGTTTGAATATTATTGATAGCATCTTTGAAATACTAATCTGATATTGAGATTTGATATACTTTGCTTTTAAAGATGAGCTTGTTAGAGCACTAAGCACATATTTTAGATTATACATATTATTGAGTGTTGATTGCACACATAGAGCACTGAGCTTATAGTTCATACATACTTGAGGTGCATTGATTATATTGTGCATAGTGGTACATATTTGCTTATGTAAGAAGCGTTTGTTTGTACGTAAAATTTTACATCGATTGTATTCCAAGCTGGGCCTAAAGAGGGAGATTAGCCCTATGGAATAGTGCCGGATTGGCTTAGACCTGATATAGAAAGCTAGGTGCATCATCTTGGTAAGGTGTAAGTTGAGATCAACCTCATTAATTGACATGGTTGTAACCTGTGCCGTTCCACCTGTTAAGTGAGCCATTACTGGAATCCTCGGACTTGCGAGCTAGAGGCGGGGACGTAGGCACGGTTGGCCAAACCCCGATAACATATCTAGTGTTGATTTTATTTTCTGTAATTTACTTTCTGCACCTATATGTTTATGTTTATCGTTTAAATATTTGATTGGTATTTTGAATACATAGAAAAACCCTAGGTTTGTGAAATACTTCTTGCTAGATTAGTTGAACATACGGGATTAATTTTTAAATACCCAATTCACCCCCTCTTGGGAATAGACCAAGGCTAACAATTGGTATCAGAGCCTCGTAGCATTGACTTAAAATTTTTTGCTAAAGATCAAGATGACTCAAATTTGTGTATCCCCATTAGGAGAGGGACGATCACTTTCTAGTTCTCCATTATTTTGTGGTGTTGATTACATTGCCTAAAAAGTTAGAATGAGTATATTTATAAAATCAATGGACTGGAGGGCCTGACATGTGATTGTCAAAGGAATTTGTATGCCTGTAAACGAAAATGATACTACTATGATGCATGCAAATTCATATGTCATGGATTTATTATACTGTGCTTTAGAGACTGATATTTTTCATGAGATCATGGCTTGTGCTAGCGCTAAGGAAATCTGGGATGAACTTGAAAGAAAATATGGAGAATCCCATGGGAATGAAACCACCACTTAAGGAGTCGTAAGTGATAGGGAAGTGGCATTAACAGAAGAAGAGGTATATGATTCTAACTCAAACTCAATTGATGATTCTTACATTATCTGTTGTGATATGTCAAATGTTGAATCATCTATTAAATACCATGATAATTCTGTTGATGATGCATGTGATGATTCTCATGCTGAATGCTATGTTGTGTCATATAATGAATTATCTAATATTCCCTATGATAATACTGTTGAAATTGCATGCAATGATTCATATAACAACTATGATATATCTTACGATGAATCATGTGCTGAAGTGATAAATGAAAGCATGCCCTCGTATGAAAAGTTAGATAAAACTTTATTGAAAATGAATAAATTTCTAACGAAGTTATCTAAGTACAAATTCATTTTGAAAAAGGAAAATAAAAGCATGGAAAAGCAATTAAGAAAAATAAAAGATTATTATGTCATCTTAGAAAAGAGAAAGATTAAGAAGATCTTAAAAACTATCTGCTTAGAAGAAGAAATGGATGATTATTCCAGAACTACACTCGAAGTTAAAAATGAAAAGAATAATCATAATAAACCCTTAAGAATTAAAAAGGAAAACATTTTCAAGAAGGGTTCATCCTTTAAATCCAATAGCTATTTTTATGCCTCATTGAGCAAAAATGAGATTTGTAAGCATAATCTTTCACGTATTTACAAAACCTACTTACACTGTAAAAGAAAATGGCACATTCAATCTTCGTGTCCATCTAGTAGTGTTAGAGGCCTGGATAAGAAAATGAATTAGATTATCATGATGGTGAATCTCTCAGGGTCTAAGGAAGATCAGATTCCAATAGAAATTATATAAATATTTTTATCTTCCCTTAGTTCCTAGGTTTAAGGGTAGTGATGATCAAAAGGCTAGGAAGTGGTCTTTGCTTAATATGTCAAATCTTGTTATATGCAATGGTGTTTTACTAAGAACCTTCAGAGAATCATGTCAGTGTGAAAATACATGTAACATATCTAATCTGAACTAAATGCATATATATCATAATAATTGGCGAAAATGTGAAAACATTGGCAATTTTCTAAAATGAAATCCACTTCCAAATGGACAAGGCAACTAGGCCTAGTATATAATTTTGGTTGCTTAACTCACACGCAAATATGAAAATCTCTAGTTAAGCACACATTGTACATTGCACAAGCTTGTGGTTTAGGGAATCTATCTCACACTATATATCATTTAATCCTAAACCCATCCTTGAACTCTATAGCCTTGAACAAGTAGCAGTCATCACTTTAGGTGTAAGCACTAGTTATTATAAATTCCTAATATGATAAGTGCTTGTTAAAAGTCATCCTCCTTGTAATCAAAATTAGAGGCATCCACTAAGGGATTGTTTCCTTTGAGTTCAAAATAAATATCCTCTATTTATGGTTCACCATCTCCTCTATAAGAAATCTTTACCAACCACGAACATATTCGATAAGGTTTCACCCATTCCTTGGTTCGTATCCTTGCTCCTCTGTATGATCATATTTGAAGGATACAATCCTGTCGCGACGTCCCGGAGCGCGGGTGCCCCGGGGTGGCGAAATAAAAATCATTTTAAATTTTCAAGGAAAAATAGGAATATTGGAGTCGCCACTAACCTTTTAGTGTGGTTAGAACACATGATTACTACCCCGTTAGGGATAGAATGAGTCTACGTTACCAGAGCTGGGGTCGGGAGTTCGGTTACGCAAGGGGAAGGTACGAGCACCCCCTATGCGCCGGTTCTTATGAACGGTACCTAATTAATTCAGAATTATCCCTAAGTTAATCTAATAAGTCTTTCAAATTACCCTTCTATTAGTGGATTTATAAATATACATGCAGTATAAATAAATAAATAAATAAATAATACAAAAATATATGTACTATATATATTCCCTCAGAACTAAAGGTACGTGAAGCCTGAAAGCTGATACCCTAGCATTAAAATCATAGGGATAATAATTAAGAAAATACACCCCCAAATTTTGAAATTGTATTGAATTTTTTATAAGAAGATACTAATATGGGAGGTTTTAATATATGGTAATAGAGTAATAAGCAACACATACATACTAAAATATTATGAATGTCAAAATAAGTAACTAGATAGCATAATACTATATATATTAATATACAAAGGATACTATAAAAAGTAATACCTTATATATTAAAAGGCTAAAAATGCCCTAATAGGTAATATTAGATGTCCTAAAGATACCATATTAAATAGTTCCCTATATGTTAAAATTCTAAAAATACCCTAATAAGTGATACTAAATGTAAACGTAGTAATAATACCATATATATACCTAAAATACTATAATGAGTTATGTATACTAAAATATCAATAAAAATATATACATAAAAAGAAAGAACAATACCATAATAACTACCATCATGTGAGTATACCAAATATATAACGTAATACATAATACTAAGAATACCATAATAATATCATATATGTACTAAAATACTAAAACACAAACAAATACCATAGTAATATAATATCATATTGATAATGAGGACCCTAACACAATGATAAATTGGAACCCTACATAGATATACAAAACTTGAATATTCCGCATTAAAAATACGACCAAAAAAAAAATTATTACATCTAAATATTAAATAATGGAAATCTTACCTCCGTAATAAAAATAAAAATCCTACAATAATGAAAGCAAACAAATTAGTATTTATAAATATAGACATTAATTATTAAAAATCCTAAAACAATAACCAAACAAAATTTAAACTTTACAACAAAAATGTGTGTGTATGTGTACATACCTGTTGTGTGTTTTAGTGTGTGTCAAGATGTGTGCTAAAAGTGTGTTTAAAGTATGTAAAAGTGTGTGTTTTAAGGTGTGTAAAAGTGTGCATTTTGGTGTGGGTTGGTGTGTATTTTGCTGTGAGTGTGTGTACACTCACTGTGTGTGTATTGTGTTGTGCTGTGAGTGTGTGTGTGTTCGTGTGGTGTTGTGTTGTGCAGGGAACAGGGTGGCTAGAGGAGGTTTCAGCATGGAGGGAGCAGCAGCAGCAACGGAGGCTGTTGTGGGTGAGGTCGAAGTGCTTGCTGGGCTCAGCTGGGTCAGCAGAGCTTCGAGAGAGAGAGAGCTTGATGGAGGCTGTTAGATGGCCGGAGAACTGGAAGAATGACCGGTGGAGTGTGCGGTGACGGTGATGGAGACGACGAGCAGCCATGAGAGCAGCAACAATAGAGGGATTCGCCGACGTGGCTAGGCGGTGATGGTGACAGTGAGGATGGCAGCGAGAGGGAAACGATGGTCGTATCACTGCTGGTGTCGGAGAAGGATGGTGTTGGCCGAGGATGATGGTCGACCGTTTGGTGCACGGGCGTGGTTGTAGTAGCAGCCTGTAGCAGAAGGAAGCCTCGGCTGGCTCGGCTTGCTGCTATGGCCATGAGGAATAGCAGCTGGGGAAGAGAGTGATGGAGAGGAATGGCAGTATGGCTCCGTGAGTGAGGTTGGAGGATGTAGCGGCGGTGATGGCGAGCGACGAAGCAAGGAGGCGGTTGCTAAGGCAGCTGGTTGGATGGTTGCTGAGGGCTTCTGGTCACGAAATTGAGAGAGATGTAGACACCCTATTTTTGCCCTAGTCAAATAGAACAAAGGAGTCCCTTCTCATTATATTATTATTATTATTACCTTATTTTTATTATTATTATTTTCTTATAATTATTTGTATTATTTATTATTGTTCATTACTAGTATTATAATTAGTGTTACCTTACTATTATTTTGGGTATATTTTTTAATTTTTATTTATTATTATTATTATTATTATTTTCCTATATTATTAGTACTTTACTATTATTTTGATAGTATTTTTATCATTATTATTATTATTTTTCATTTTTATTATTATTACTAGTACTTTTATTATCTTTATTTTATTTTTACTTTACTATAATTATTTTTGTTTTCCATTTATTTTATTGTTATTATTTTTGATATATTATTATTATTATTATTATTATTATTATTATTACTTTTTGTATTATTACTCTATTTTTATTAGTATTATTATTATTTTACTGATAATATCTTTATTATTTTTATTCTTACCATAATTATTTTTTATTATTTACTATTAATAGTAGTATTATTTTTATTATTATTATCTTATGGATACTTATATTATTATGATAATAATAATAATAATAATAATAATAATTATTATTATTATTATTATTTCCTTTTTCATTATTACCATAAGAATAAAAGAATAAAAAAAAAGAAAAAGAAAAAGAAAATAAAAAAAGGGAAGTTGTTTTAGGGTTTTTGAGATTTTTTTTATATAATGGCAAAGAGGGGACAACCAAGGGGGGGAGGACACGGAGTCTGCGCACAGCACGCAGTAGGAACCAAAACAAAAAAAAAACCTAACCTTTCTTCTCTCTCTCTCTCTCACACACCCAACCCCCGACCATCCATCCTCTTCGCAACTCACCCTCACGTCCTGAAAATACAGCCAAGAGGCTACCTCACGGCCAAAACCACAATAGCTCAGGCCAGCTTCCCTCCGGCCACTCACAGCCCCATCACTGTCGCCGTGTCTGCAACTGCTGCCGCTACAACCATCCGAGAACTACACAGCAGCAGCGGCAACTCCTTCCAACTTCGGCTGTCACTCGTCCTCACCAGTGCCGAGCGTCACGGCCCGGCGTCATCACGTTGCTCATCTCTGCCACTGCGACCTCACCCTCTGCTACGGCGGATCCCCACAGTCCAGCCACATCTGCTCCATTCTCCGGCAGCCCCCCTCGGTGAGTGTTTTTCATGCAAGCCACACACGCGCACGAGTATATGTGAAGTTTAATTTTTTTATTTATTTATTTTTTATCATACATTTAATTGATGTTATATATATATATACTAACTTTAATTTATTTTTTGCAGGATTTTCTTTTTATTTATTTTTCATCTTGTGTAATAATATTTATGCAGGTTTTATATATATTTGATGTCCATTTGTTTATTTGTTAATTAATGAATTTATTTATTTCTCTGTTTCTTTTCTTATTTTGACTTGTTTTAATACTTAAAGCTTAAGACTTCATTGTATAGGTGTTTATATTAATATGTTATTTATCGTAGTATGTAAATATTCGCATTTAGGCTTTCTATTATATATATGATAAATTTTTAAATATTGTGTTCACGATCTTATTTAATCGCGGTGATGTTTGTTTAAATTCTTTGTGATAATTATTATAAATATTACCCGGTTTGCTCTCATTATTGTTGTCCTATCATGTATATAGTTTATCATTTTAGTTCCTTATTGTTATTATGTATTTATGATATATAGTTTTGTCATTGTTACATATTTGTGGTATATTATATATTACGGTGGGTATATTATAATAGGATTTTTTATTATTGTTATATATATCTAAGGGGTTCGTATATCATGTTATTGTGTAGATATTATTTAGGTTTTTAGTGTATTTAGGATATTTATCATGTTTATTTTTCATACGATATTTAGGGATTTTGTTTATTATTTAGGATTGTAATATTTATGCACATCTAGGATTCTTGATTATTTACATTATATTCATAATACGACCATTTAGGGTTTTAGGTTATTGTTTTATTTTAGGGTTTTGGCTATTTCATGTTATTAGGGTTTTGAGTAGTGTTTTATTTAATTTACTTTATATTGTTATTGCGTATATATTTATGTTCATTATTGTTTATTATTTATTTATTTCTTGTATATGATTGTATTATTATTTTGTCGTGTTCATAATATTGTTGTGGAATTTTTAATGCTATAATATTTATTTGAATAAGTGATATTTATATTTAGCAACTTAGTATTTTAAGTAACATTATACATTTAATTTAGTATTTTAGGTGACCGTGTACATTTAGTAATATAGCATTTTAGGTAATATTATATATTATTATTATATTTTTAGTATGTTAATATACAAGGTATTATTTATTATGGTAAGTTTGGCATTTTAGTTAATAATGTATATTTGGTGTTTTGGTATCATGCTATTATATTATATATTTAGTATATATAGTATTATGGTAATTTGTTATTTATTATAGTATTTGTAGACATTAATTATTATTATTATTATTATTATTATTATTGTTGTTGTTGTTGTTGTTGTTGTTGTTGTTATTATTATTATTATTATTATTATATGTATAAAGGTATGTTTGAGCATTTTAGTTCATAACGCGCATGTAGTATTTTAATATTAACATTTTAGTTTGTGTTATGTGCATTGACTAGCATGAATTGTGGTATTCTAATATTTTAGTTTATTATTATTTTTTTTATCTTTATTATATGTTTAAATTATTATGTTTATTATCCAAAACCTCCTGGAATATTATTGTTCATACTTAGAAAAATCTTATAAATTTCAAAAAAAAAAAATCCTAGGAGTGTATTTTATAAATTTATTTTCTTGATTTTCAATCCCTATGATTTTATTGCGGGGGTATGAGCCTTCGGGCTTCACGTACCTTAAGCTCTGAGGGAATATATGTATATATTTATTTATTTATTTATTTATTTTTCATAGGTATTTATAAATTCACAGAAAGAAGTAATTTAAGGACTTATTAAATTAACTTAGGGATAATTTCAAATTAATTAGGTACCATTCGTAAAAATGGGCGCGTAGGGGGTGCTCGTACCTTCCCCTCGCGTAACTGAACTCCCGAGCCTAACTCTGGTAATGTAGACCTATTTTACCCCTAACGGGGTAGTCATCACGTGTTCTAACCACACTAAAGGTTAGTGGCGACTCCGACATTCCATGAATTTTCCTTAAAAATATAAAATTGATTTTTATTTCGCCGCCCGGGGCACACGCGCTCTCGGGACGCCGCGACAAGAGAGAGTGAAAGAGATTGGAGGAGAGAGTGGCCACCGCTACTGTTGCAGCAAGAGAGAGGGATAGAAGAGAGAACCCGAAAGATTGAGAGAGTTAGGTTTTTTTTTCTTTGGTTGCTCCGCCCCCCTTTTGGCTTGGAGAATGAGCCTATAAATAGGCTTTCCCCAAAACCCTAAAAGAATAATAATAATAATAATAATAATAATAATGAAAATAATAGTGGTAAAAATAATAATGATAATAATAAAAATAAAAATACTATAATAATAATGATAATACTAATAATAATGTAGGAAAATAATTAGTAATAATAATAATAGTGAAAATAATAATAATAATAATAATAATAATAATAATAATAAAATGATAATAAAAATAAGGTAATAATAATAATAATAATATAATAAGAAGGGACCCCTTGCTCTATTTGACTAGGGCAAAAATAGGGTGTCTATAATTCTAATCACCAAAGAGCGTCGGTTACTTGTTATTCATATCCTTCAAAATGCTCTTTTCCAGAATAAGTTAGGACATATTCTTTAAAATGTTTATCTTGTACAATGTCCTACTACTACCAAAATATTCTTCCAAACATAATAGATATTAAAACTTTAAGAGTATTTATTTTAGTTTGCTTCATAAGCTCTCAAACTTTAAATCAAATAATTTAGAGCTTCATCATCGCGAATTAAGTTACATGGCTAATATGATTGTTATAGGTTTCAACATATATGAAAATGCAATAACTGAGAAACCTATGCATGAACGATAAGAAGGAAAAAGCCATTTGAACTTAGGCCTTTTACGTAATGTAAATCATAAGAAAAGAGGCAAATATAGGTTTAGAACTCTCAAAGATATACTCTATTATGACTTTTTGGTCGTCTAAGCTGAAAGCATTTAAAGCCAAGACATAATCATAGAAACTTAAAACACGTGGCTAAAGAACTTGAATAATCATAAAACGGCATAAAATGAGTTGAGCGCATAACTCAGGGGGAGCATTTCCACTTCATGGCTATATATATATATATAATCATATTCTGTGTTCGCGTGTTTTTATCAAAACAACACTTCAACCTTCTATCCATAATGAATTAAGTGCTTAAATTCCTTGATGGATGATAATTTTTCTTTTCTCTTGATTATAGCATGAACTCCTTTGGATATTATGAATTGCTATTGTATTACTACTGAAATGCATGTTTGTATTAAATGCCTCCTACATGGCGGATGCAGTGAATGTGTATTGCATGTTGGTAGTGGATATAGGTTCTCGCATGCTCAAACTGAATTATTTTGAATTGATTGCTTGAATCTATCAGGTTTTGGTGCATGAAAATTTGGAAAATGTCTGATTTACAAACGACATGCTGCCGAAATTTCGAAAGGAGTTTTCCCAAACCAAAACCTTGTGTTAAAGATGATTATGATAAAATTAATGTTTAAATATTTTTTGAAAGGATGAGTGAAAACTAATTGAATATTAAACTTCATCCTCACATAATCATCCATTGATTAGGGAAGCTCAGCTCCATCCCTATAGAGAGCGCATAAACGACTTATATGCATCACCTCACTTTTTGAAATATTGAGACTCTTCTGAAAATCCCTGAACATTATATCATGCACTTGAAGTTCTATGATTTGATTTAGAATGTTCTTGGGTCATGAACTACATAACATGCCTTAATATATATTATTTGATGCATCTATAGTCTATAGGGACAACTATATTGGTAGGGATAAATATAGTTGATTAATAATCAGTATGGTTGGTTTAGAAGTCTCCAAATGATGGTTTATACTGTTAGGCATAATGAAATAATTCTCTATCTAGTATAATCTATTTATTGTATCTAAGCATGAATTCAAATTGATAGGGGTGAGCATCCAAATAGCTCAAGACCTTAGAGAGACCTTAGGGATCGGTCGACAGACGCCAGATTTTTCCAATAGGATAGAAATACCTTAGGTCCCTAAACAAATGCACAAACAATCCCCAATATCACTTATCATATAAGGGGAATTAACCGAGGCAAAATTGGATTTAAAATGAAAATCACTGTGAGAGGTCGGGCGATCGAACCCCAGGTGTTCACTCTACGTATATTTTAGATTATACATCTTATTGAGTGTTGATTGCACACGTAAAACACCGAATTTATAGTTCATACATACTTGAGGTGCATTGATTATATTGTGCATAGTGGCACATATCTGCTTATGTAAGAAGCGTTTATTTGTACATAAAATTTTACATCGGTTGTATTCCAAGCATGGGCCTAAAGAGGGAGACTAGCCCTGTGGAATAGTCCCGGATTGGCTTAGACCCGATATAGAAAGTTAGGTGCACCATCTTGGTAAGGTGTAAGTTGAGGTCAACCCCGTTAATTGACATGGTTGCAATCGGTGTTGTTCCACCCGTTAAGTGAGCCATTACTGGAATCCTCAGGCTTGCGAGCTAGAGGCGGGGACGTAGGCACGGTTGGCTAAACCCTGATAACATATCTAGTGTTGATTTTATTTTCCGCAATTTACTTTCTGCACTTATATGATTATGTTTATCATATAAATATTTGATTGGGATTTTGAATACATAGAAAGACCCTAAGTTTGTGAAATACTGCTTGCTAGACTAGTTGAACATACAGGATTAATTTTTAAATACCCAGTTCACCCCCCCTTGGGAATACACCAAGGCTAGCAGCAGCTGGGTTAAAGGTAAAATAGTTAAAATAGATTGGTTAAAGACCAAATCTTCAACGGTTTTCTAAGAGCCAAAGAAAACCGTCGACGATTTTTCTCTAGGACAAAACAATATATAAGGCCTACATGTAAATTTTCTTGATATAATTTTAAAAGCTCTCTCTCTCCTCTCTCATCTACGAATCCTCTCCCTCTATCCTTATTTTCTCACTCTAAATTCACCCCATCGACGATCAGACTCTGTATCTAAGGCCTAGTGGCGATCCTCGTTAAGTTGACTGGAGCAGAATTATGCTTTGAGGATCCTAAGCACCACTCCAAAACTGAGGTAGGGAAATTGTTTATGATGTTGATTGGTGGTTTAAGTGGTTTAATGGGCGTATAGGTTTAGGAATGTGAATATGAACATAATTTTGGGGTTGAAATGATAAAGTGGGATTTTTGGAAAATAGGGTTTTGGTGTGAACGCCGCAGGCACGAGTTTAGGGTTCCTACGGGCATTTCCTCAGGGAATGAGGTAAGGGTGATAAATATTTAATTGTTTGAAATTTCATTAATAAAATAGAGTATGCGGGTCCAGAAAAATGTGAATGTGATATTATTATGGGAAAATACATAATTTCAGGATTTTTGAGTTCTGAACGCCGCAAGTGTGAGTATCGAGATTTTTAGCAGGCCTCTCGATAATCAAGAAAGAGAAATATGTTATGCTAGTTATTTTAGAAATTTTTACCAGTAAAATAAAATATAGATATAATTATGTGCTTTAAGAATATGATTTTTGGGATAATTTAGAAGTATGACATTGTGGGTATGAAATTATGTATTTTCAGAAAAATTCAGAAATTTGGATTTCAGGAAAAATTCTATAGATTATATACTATTCTTATACAGGAGAAAATACAAATTATAGTACATGAGTTTATTTAATTGTGTGGCATGAAAATTATCAATTCAGTACAAAATTTTACACAGTTTTTATAGTACCATGATTATACAATTTTTACAGAATCATGATTAGACAATTTTTTTTTATAGGACCATGATTATTCAGATATTACAGAATCATGGTATTATAGATCTTATAGAATCATGATATTTCACCTTATACATAATCATGGTTGTAATGCCTGGGACCTGCCACGTGGGGTCTGGAGTGTTATGAGACCAAACACGCGTCTCGGATATCATTCACGCAGCGGAGTTAATTAAATAATCTCAAACATAATATACCAGAGTTCTATGATTACATATGCAGACCCATAAAATTCAATCTCATTCTTCATATTACATAACCAGTATGAAAATATATTAAACATAAAACTAACTACATAAAATTCAATCTCATTCTTCAAAACAACAACACGAGACCCCCAAAACCTAAAAATCGAAGAACAATACTTCAATATAATTACAACCACTACAGATTTGCCGAACCAAAAATGAAATCGGACCTTTACCTCGATTTTGGGAGAAAACCCAAAAATCCTCGAAACAAAATTTCGATTCTCTATAAACATAGAGATTCTCTTCTTGATCCACGTGATAACGTCGGATCATTGATTCAGGTAATAGACGGCCCGAAACCCTAGAGAGAGAGAGAGAGAGAGAGAGAGTGGTTCGAGTTCTAGAGAGAGAGAAATTTTGAGTTTTCTTAGCAATGAAGCAACAAAATATCCTATTTATAGACCCTTGACCTGGTCCAATTTGTCGACAAGACGACGCCTTCATCAACGAACCGTTACCTTCGACGACGAACTCTATTATGATATTTTATAATTCGCTTAGTATCTTCTCGTCGACGAGGCTCTGAATTTCGGCGACGAACAATATGAGAGCCTTTGTCGATGAGAACAATGACTTCGTCGACGAAGCCTGCTAATTTTACCTTTTTACCCTTTACTTATTTATTTAATTTGGACTTCATGGGTCGGGTTCTTACATACTGTATATTTAATAATTAATTTTTTGAAAATACCTGACTTAATCTATCTTCTTACCTGTTTCCTGAGAAGCCTGCTGAAAACCCTAAACCATGCCCACAGCGTTCATAACTCCAAATCCTGAAATCTGAAATCGCATTATCCCTAGTTCAATCAATTCAACCCCAGTATATTTATCATCTAACACATTTCCTAAGTCTACATATTCCAAATAATCATTTTCACTATTTTTATTTTTCCAAGTCTCTACTGAACCTGTAGGAGTATAATTGATTGAAATCACGTGACATGATTTAACGAATTTAGTTTTAAAGAATCGAGTCCAAAAATTATCTACCGTCGTCGATTTTCAAGCAAACTTCACGTAAAAAGATCTTTGAACGTCATTAATGTCCCTTATGCCAACACCCCTTTTGTAATGATCATGAATCGAAGTGATGATAGAAAAGATGAATGGATAGAAAAAAAATTAAAATTCCTAATTTGGATTTAAGTTTTGATGTTTCATGAAATAGGGACTACGAATCTTTAAGTGGAGGGATAGACAATTTCTGTTATGTATTTTTCATTTTGTGATTTTTAATCATTCAATGAAATTAATGAATAAAGATAACCAAAATATAATTTATATGGTTTTAAAAAACTAGTCAATTCAAAATATTAAATAGATCAATTAAATAAAACCATTAGTTTTCTTTATTATGTCGCCTTCAAGTCAATATAAAGGGTAAATTTTTTGCCCATGCCAAATGTTATCAATGTAAACAATTTCCTATCAAAGCAAATAATTAATTGAGAGACTTGTATATGAAGACAAATTTTTAGAAGAACAAAAAAGATTATTAAGTGAAAGTAGATTATTAAATGAAAGTAGTATACATATTTTGAACTAGAGAATAATTAATACATGCACTTAATGTGTGTTCAATATTAAACACATCAATTAAATTGCACTAGAACTCTACCTGAGTTGTTTACCTTCAACTTCCAAAATAGGAGATTAAGGTTTAGATCTTCATCTATTCATAAAGAAGGCACTATTAATGAAGTTAGAATTACGATCGAAGTATATGCCTTTTTTATTTTTCGTGCAAGGATGGCTATCTACAAGTGTCCTCCATCTGGCTAGCCACATATTTGTCCAAACTCCAACCCGAATGAGAGAAACTTATTTATTTATATTTTCTTTTCTTTTATTCACTTTCTCTTCAACTAAATTGGCCTTTTGAATGAAGTCAATGAATGGGTATAACAAGTAATTTTGACCCTCATTTATCCTCTCATATGAGTCAATTTCATTAATTATCTAAAAAGCAATCAATTATCATATTTGTGGGTTAAGGGGATGAAAGGAGATTTATTTTCGACAGATTCATGTGAGTGTATCGATGAAAAAAAATATTTATAAAGTTTCACCTATAAGATTTAGAATTCACTAATAATAATTGTTATATTAATGGTTGGACTCGCTAAAGTAATGTGGAACTCACATAAATTATATTTCTTACTTGTATGGATTAAAATGTTAATATGGTATCTTACATTTGATGGTTCCAAATTCTACGCAGGTATCCTTACAAGTAGGAATATATTTGAGCCGATCCGAATTGATACAGTAGGATACTCAAACTCGATTTAACTTTAAAATGTTAAACTTGAAACACAACTCAAACTCCATCTTTCATAAATTTGTAAACTTAAACTCAATTAAAAGTTTGATTAAGTTCGAACTCAACTTAAGTAGTATTAAAAAAATTGAAGTTGAAGTTGACTCATTAAAATACTCAAATAGTTCAAGCTTAATTTTAACTTGAGTAGAACCGAATCGATTTAAATTAGGAAATAAGTGGAGTCCAAATAACTCACGAGTACATTCTCTGTTCATGATTAATTTCACCATTGCTCACCAATTTAGAGAAGGAAATAAGGTTGCGAACTTATTGACTCATCAGGGAGAGGAAGACACCACTATGAGATATCTAGAGTTTGCTTCTTTACCCCGTCTAGTTAGAGGCATGATACACCTTGAAAAAATTGGACTTCTTAATTTAAGAGTCTAATGTATCGTTTTGTATTTGTTTCGTTTTGTTATGTTTCGATTTTATCTGTTTATAACTTGTTTTACTGGATCCACGGTATTCATCTGGTATAAGTGAAGGATTTTCTAATAAAGAAAGGAGGTGCTGCCCTCTTTCCCCCCCTCCCCCGACCCCAAAAAAGTCTTTCTCTGTGTCAATAAAGGATCTATAATTCCACCCCTTTCCCTTGCAACAAGGCACCATTGACCTTAACACGATAAAAAAATTGGCTTTAACAAATAGGAGAAAAAATGGGTTTTCTTTTTTTTTCTTTTTTTTTTTTTTTGCAACAAAAGAAATATAAAATTTATATATATATATATATAATTAATTAATTAATGGATTGGGAGCAATTAAATAAATGGGACTGGGTTACTAGAAGACTGGCCGGATATGTTTACATATTTATTATTATTATTATTATTATGCTCACTGGGAAATCAACAAAGGGATTGAGGAAGGAATTAATCAATTTCAAATTTGCACAGCAGAAATTGAAGAGTTCAAGATGAAGCCCGTAAGCAGGCCAATAGAATATTTGTTGGGGAGTAGAAATTGGAAATTTGGAATAGTCGTCGCACGTCAGCACGGACACTTTATTCTATCTATGTGGCTGACCCAGTATACATATATACATTAATTTCCTGGCAATATCATAACTGTCTGGGAATCCTATGATCACTGGTATAATATACATCATGGTGGGGTATGGGTATACATCATGTTAAATCTTGATAGACATGGCTGCCCGATTAAATTTTTTGATAAAATGATAATTTAATATGATACCAAAATTGATTATTGTTCTAGTCTTGTCGTTTATATTTATTTTGTAATATTTAAAAAATTATTATATATTTATCTTTCTATCGAATATCAAACTGTATGTGCGAGAGTGTGTTGAAACTTAATATACATTATTGACCATAACCTTAAAACTTAAATTTTTTTAGTAAAGTAGTAATCTAACACATCACAATTAAGAAGATGCCTAATTATAAAATCTATATTGTGTCATGGAACATAATCAATATATATATATATATATATATATATATATATATATATATATATCATCTAAAACTTTAATTTGGACAAATCCCTCAAATTTGTTCAAGCCATACTAGATCAAGATAAAAAAGTGGAGACTCTGGATTACTAAAATTAATTTTCTTTCTTACCATTTGAACAAATTTTATTAGACTCCAAAATTATAATATTGCATCTATTAATTAATTTATTTGATAGGGTTGTGCTTTGTTCCTTCCCCTGCCCCGAGGGGGAGGGGGCGCATTTTTTTTTTTTTTTTACGAAAAATCTCAACTTTATTGATAATCCCACTTATGATGGAGAAAAATCGTGATTACAAATATGTTACATGAAATTTACAAATAACTAAGAAAACTAGCTTAGACACCAAAATCAAAACAAGTCTATCAAAACCCATATCATTAATCAACTAAAACAAACTAAACATGTCCAAATGAATTCAAAACAAACAAACACAAACAAAAACAAGTTACCTACAAACTGAAGACAAATACCTGTAAAATAAAAACTTGAGGAAAACATAGGAGAGCCAAAAGATGACAATTAAAGACTAAGACTTGAGATTCTCATCTTATCCATATGAATTAGACCTCTCATTTTATTCAGCATCTCATCACCTACCAAATATCTCCTCATGCTGTCTCCCTTACCTTGATGAGTAAAGTAATCCGCCATATAATTACTTTTTCTAAATTGGTGCTTTATAGAGAACTGAAGGCCTTATAACTCCTTCTCTAATAATTCCCAAAAGTCCCATAGGTATCAAGAAGAGCAAATTTCAGATGTGATCCATGCCACCACTAATTTTGTATTGTTTTCAATACAAATATTCTGATATCCCAACTCTTTACAGAGTGACTTAGTAGTCCTGTGCATGTTGTAGGGATTAATTCTTTTCCTTTTCCTAACTATGAATTTAGATGCCTATTCCTATTTGCTTGATTTGTCTTTGTGGCTCAGATTCAAAGGCTGGTCCAATCCCGTGCCCCTCCCCCTTAATTTCCACTGCCCAATTTTTTCAATGTACAAGATACACGGCTGCTGCTGCCAATAGGGACTAGGCTATTCAGTTTTGTTCTTAATTTTGTAATTTGGTATGACATTCATTTTCATGTAAAACCTTTTGAGCTGAAAAGTTCGGAGTGCTCTTAGTATATTGTTTTCTTAAAAAATATTGATATTAGTTAGTATTTTAAGGAAGTTCTTAGTAAAGCCATTTCTCATTTCGCTACATTTATTCTAGTCATTTTATTAGTGTAGTATTCTTAATTTATGTTTGATATAACATAGCCACCTAAGTGTGGAATATTATTATTAATAAAAAAAAACTTTTTATGATACTGTCGACAAGCATGCATAGAGTACGTGTGTGCTTCGCAACTTTTGAGTGATAATTATTTACTGTCTACAGATATAATATAATAAAATTAATTAATAAATAAATATTTTTTTAAAAAAATATTCATATTTAAATAAATGAAACTAGTAAAAGGCTACTATTTTAAAGAAGAATATTATTTTAGGAAATATTTTTAAAATATTTGTGAGTAGCCACATGGATATTTGAAAAATCTTAAAAATTGAACTAGAAAAAGGAAATATCTTTCTAATAGTGAAGATAAAGCTGACTAGACTCTAAAGAAAAAAATATTGAACTATCTTTTTTTCCTTTGGTTTTTGTTATGCATTTTTTTTAATAGCATTTTGATGTTTTAAATCATTAACTTGTCATTTATAGATATTAAAATATCAGAGATAATAATCATAATACTAAATATAGCTTGTAACGACCCGAAGTTTAAAAGTGGAATTTAAATAATAAAAGAAAGGAGAATGGAAGTTGGGAAAAGAAGGGAAGCTGCCAAGCTTCGTCGACGAACACAGGGTTTTGTCGACGAAGGCTTTAAAGATTTCGTTGACGAACACAAAGTTTCGTCGACGAACATAGGGCTTCGTCGACAAGAAAATGCCAAGAGGGGGGTTTCTGAGCTGACTGAATTTCGTCGATGAGGAGTGGATTTTGTCAACGAAATTTGTAAAGGACTCGTTGACGAAGGCCGGGCTTGTTGACGAATTCCGCTGTCTATTTATATGAAAAATCCGAATTTTATTTTATTGCAAGCTTCCTCTCCACTCTCTCTCTCTCTCTCTCTCTCTCTCTCTCCTCTTCGGCCCTCTCACTCTCTCTCTTCGATTTTGGGCTAGTTTTACGCCGGATCGAAGATTTGAGGCTACCATGATGCTCTTGGCGAAGTTCTCTACGAGTTTGCAGGAGCGGATCGTTGGGAAAAAGAAGTTGGAAATCATCCTTAGGTTGAGGTAAGACTTTTTAAGCCAAATTAGACTTTATGGTAGTTATAAAAATTGATGTACGCATGAAAATACTGATGTTTAATACTAGGAATTTTCAGTTTCAGGGTATTGATCAAGAAATCATACAGGGTTTAGCCTAAGATTTTTGGGGGCTTTCTCAGTAGCCAAGTAAGGGAATAAACTAAAGCAGTTATTTTCCATGCAAGTTATTATTAATTATGAGTACATTTATTTTCAAAAAAATCTATGCTATATTTGTTTATCACATATGAAAGGTATGTTTGGAAAATACTGCTATTATGATTAAAATGTATATGTATGTATGAGATGCCAGAAATGATGATTTCAGAATATGAAGCATGACTTTAAACGACATATGTGTGGCGTGAACATCATTTTATGTGAAGTGAATCATGATATGAACGATTTTACGAGCAAAACATATTTTCAGGTATTTTGAAAAGACGAGTTATGCTATACTGAGTTTGATGAATATATGATAAATGAGTTATTTTCAGAATATAAATACCTGAAACGTATCTAGTGCGAGGCCATGTATTTATGTTATCGGCTCGAGGCCGTATTTATATTATCGGCACGAGACCGTATTTACGATTTTGGTGTGAGGTTATGTATTTACGATTTCGGCATGAGTCCATGATGATGTTATGTATGTTCATGTATTATATGTTATTACAACCAGGATGTTAGTTTAGTTCAGTTGAGGGCTCGGTACCGTAGCTATATGTGTAGATCAGATATCTACGTCAGATTGGTACTAACCATCCCACGAGGGGATGAGAGATGGATAGTCGATGTGGCTTTTAGTAAAGTGTGAACGTCCACCTGGCAGTCCGGACCAGGGTGTGGTGGGCTCATCGTACTTACAGACATATTTGATTCGGTAGTGGTCGGCCAACCATTGTCGGGTCCCGCCTTCGGGCTGGACAACCCGTCATGGGGGGTAATACATGACATTACCTAACTATTCATCCTGGGTATATTTTCAGTATTACAGTTATAACAGATGCTTATGTATGTTATGATTTATTAACAAATATGAAAGTACATAATTATCTAGTATGATATTATGATTATTTCCAGAGTTATGAATTGTACTGTATATGTATAAGCACTTTAAATGTTGATGTTGCCACACAGCTGTGTTTAGTTTATTTTTCCTTACTGAGAAGTGTCTCACCCCCAACATTAAATAATTTTCAGGAAACCCAGAGAGACCGGCGGGTTAGGGCCGCTGTTGAGTGATTGGTGCTTCCCTAATAGAAGGGTAAGCTATGTACTAGGATCAATAGATTTTTGTTATATGGTCCTAGTGTCATTTTGATATTTTGAGGTTTGTATATATGTACAGTATTGGAAGATGTAGTAAACTCTGGTATTATGTTTCTAGTATTATGCTTTATGGATGGATGTTGGATTTTATGTTTACTGCTGCGTAGTTTTTCATTGTGTTTGACAGGCGTCCCCGTTACCCACGAGTTCGGGTTGATCATTTTACTTATTATGCTACAGTATACATTAAGAAATAGAGGGATGTTACATAGCTAGCTGAATATTGCTAGCTGAATAAACACCTTCTTATCGGTTAAGTACAAGACTCAAATCTTTAACCAATACTAAACATGGACATATTTTTACACAACAAAACAAAACAAAACAAAACACAACAAGCTTCTTGGCCTTAGTAATCTTCTTGCGTGGTAAAGTGGTGTGGTTAATGTTATGACCCGATTTTTCTATCATTTATTATTATTATTGTAATAATAAGCCATAATCAATCATCTATCAAATATTTCTGACATCTTTGATACCATATGTCAATATGGCCCGAACCAAAGTGGGGTACCGGGTGATCCATCCATCCATAACTCAATAATAATACCAAGCAGCGGAAACACAATATATATATATATATATACACACAATCCCAACCACAATACCAGAGTACTAACATCATCAAAATACATCAATAACTCTCTCCAGATCTAGGCTTTACTACAATACTAGGAGTCCCAAAACATCACTATACACATGACATATCTCACCAAAACTTACCCTGAATGCTAGGGTAACGGGATCTCCTCTACTTCAGAGCTCTCTCTGCTTGTCTATTGTGATTTCCTGAAATGTTTAAATTCTGAGTGAGACATCTCTCAGTAAAACGAAATAAATTATTGACAATGTGTGGCAACATGAGTTTGTGAAATCATAACACATTTATTTAATTAATTATATCTATTAGGAAAAATATACAAATGTACTCATAATCATACATATATATAACATAGTTTCATAAGCTTTCATTTTCCATCATCATATATCAACATGTTTTCATAAGTTTTCATTTCTCAGAATCATATTTCAACATATTTTCATAAGTTCTTATTTCTCAAAACCATATTCTAGCTCATGAGTAACCACCAGTATATAACACAACGCGTCTGTAACTCATGACTGTTCATTTTTCATTTCATTTCTCATATTCATATTATAGCTCATGAGTATCCACCAACATATAGCACAACGCGTTTGTAACTCATGACTGTTCATTTATTATTTCATTTCTCATATTCATATTATAGCTCATGAGTATCCACCAGCATATAACACAACGCATTTGTAACTCATGACTATTCATTTATCGCGTCTGTATCGAACCACCTGAGGATATTTATGTTATATCGTCATGTATTCACCCCACATGACCTGGTTGTGCGACCCGTAGGCGAGACCTAACCATAGTTGGCCTACCAAGTTAGATAAAAAATAAATGCATTTGTAGTACGATTGGCCTACCTAATCCTGGTCCAGACCCCTGGGGGTAACACAACCCTTCTCAGGCCCAATCAATTGTCTCGCCACACTCTATACAAGACGTGTGGTTGTACTAACACATATGCTAGCAATGGTACTGTGCTTTGAATAACTCTGGTCCATTAGGGTTCTCATTTTCACATTTCTGTATTTATATTTCTTCATGTCTGTATAATTCTCATCATTTCAGTATAATTTTCATTTCATCATTTTTGTGTAAAACGTCTTTGCATGTCACATATAATCATTTTCAGTATAAAACATATCTGTATTTCTCATATACCATCATTTCTCAATAGAAACATAACTGTATATCATATTTCATTGTTTCTCATTGAAGACATATCTATATGACACATTTTCATCATTTCCCAATAAAAAAACATATGTGTGTATCTCATTTCATCATTACTGAATAAATACATATATCCTCTTTTCTATAAAAACATATCTTTGTATCCGTATCAAACATATTAATAACTCATGTTTTCATTTCCATATAAAACATCTGTATAACTCATATCATTATTTCTCAATGCAAATTATATATATATAAAGCTCATTCCCAGTATAAAACGGCTATTTCATATTACTCATAGCACACAATTTTAGATTTGTAATTATAATATAATAATCACATGAAAAATATCCATATTATAGTTTTCAAAACTATATACCATATGTTCATTTTCACATACTTTAATCAACCAATTAATTTCCCAAAATATCTGTTATAATTTATTCTCCTTACCTGCTTACTGAGAATGTGTTTACTAGGATCTTTAAACCAACGCCCACGACGTTTGGAGTTCAAAATCCTAAAATTATATTTTTCTCAGTTCAATCAGCTCAACTCCTGCATTATAATCATTTAAACATTCCTAGGGCCATGTACTCCATTTAATCAGTTAAATTCTAAACAGTTAACACATTTTTCACCCTTACCACAATTTTGGACTAGTGCCTAGGAACCCCAAAACACGAATTCGTTCTAATTAACTTGCAGAGAATCGTCCCTAGAACCTCGTGGTGATGTCTGATTATCAAATCGAACTGAAATTGGGGAGAAATTGAAGAGAGAAGGGGGAGGGTTTGCAACCCTAAGAGAGAGAGAGAGAGAGAGAGAGAGAGAGAGAGAGAGAGAGAGAGAGAGAGAGAGAGAGAGAGAGACTATGTTTAGTTTTCTAATAAATAAATGACTTAAGGCCTATTTACAGGTTGCTGTATGTTTAATTTTCTAACAAATAAATGACTTAAGACCTATTTACAGGCTGCTGTCCCAGCCATACTCGTCGATGAGAATAAAGTATTCGTTGACGAGCCAAATAAGGACACTCGTCAATGAGAACAGGGGGTTCGTCGACAAACTTTTAAATCTGAGATTTCCTGACTCTTGGGATCTCCTCGTCGACGAGGCCAGCACTCGTCGATGAGTCCCTGTTGCATTGCCCTTTCAAATTTTCTTTCTTTTTTTCTTTATTTTCTCATTAATTAAATTTTTCCAGATCTCTACAATTAAAGCTCTTGACCAGGAGAAATTATACAAAAGACCTTTCTCTCCATGTGTTCGTGTGTCTGTTTTTTTAATTATACACTTATTGAAAATTAGTCTCTCTTTGATATTAATGAGTGTAGGATGGATTTGCCACATCTCTAATCTTAAGAAAATAAAAACACTGATATGTGGAGGGGAACCTGTATAACTTCTCCCTGAACAGACCAGGCAATTGAAAAGAGTTGTTCATAATTGGTTGAGAAGGGCAAGTGGGTGGAACAAACTCTTACCACTTACCAGTCATGAGATGGATAGACACATACTCTTACCACTTACCAGTCATGAGCACATGGCTCCATCACATCGTAATGTCGTAGCCTCTTTCAAAGTTTTAACAAGAAAGCTATTAAAATCCAACGGTCACTATTTACGAGAAGTCCATTTAATTCCCGTGGACGGTCCGGCGATGTGATAAAGCCCATCTAGTTTCCTACCGGGCCTGCCATGAACAGATCCAGCAGCATTGGGCTGGGATGGGCCCCCTCTTTGCTGTTACAAATGGTCGCTTATGACCAATCTAATCTAACATCTTATTTTATCTAGTTTAATTTATAAAAAATATTATTTTTAAGTAACATGAGTGAAAACCCCACACTACAAAGTTCATGAGCGTAAAAAGGAGCCAGTCCTTATAATTTTTCATATCAAAACATTTCCTTGATCCCTATTTAGCCATTTTAATTTTATAAATTTAACACATTTCTCCTATACTAGAATTTGAAGAGGCATGAAAGATCAATTGGGAAATGGTTAGAGTCTGATTTTTGGTGCGTTGACAATATTTCTATTTTAAATTTAAGTTTGTATAAATTTTAATAAAATATAATATTAAATTAGATTAATTTTTTTATTAAATCTATATGAATCTAAATCTAAATCCAAATACCTTTAAATTTTTTAAGGAGCATATATTTTGATTTTTGAATTTGTGTAGATATATAAAGAAATTATAAAATACTTATACAATGTTTTGCTTGAATCTAAGATCTGAAATCCACAGTCTTCAAATGTAAAGTAAATTTAATTTATCCAACTATTTTCAGTACTTCAATCATAATATCAATCACTAATATAATTATAAAAAACAAACAAAGGATGAGATTAAAAAAATATAAATTTTTAATAGCACACCACTCTGTCGAAGAAAAGTTCTAAGCTTTCAATTTTGATTTGTGTAAATTTTAGTTAAATATAAGATAAAACTATATTAAATTTTATCCAAGTTAACTCAAATAAAAATCTAAAACTCAAAGCAAATAATTTTTTTTTTAATCTTTAAAATCATCCTTCTCTGCTGTCAGTGTCAGTGTTATAATAATGAGAGATATGGCTCAGCCAAGCCAAAAATTCAAGCGAAAAATAAATTAAGAGTCACCGTGACAGAGGACTAACAATCAAATCTACCTGTCAACAAAAGTCATTTATGTGGCAGATTGTGGGGGCGTTTGAATTTTAGTGTCCACCCAAAGCTTGAAACAGCTTTAAAGCATTAATGGCACTGAGCGAATGAGTTGAATTGAATTGTCCAAACCCAACTTCTTCTTGTAAAAGGACTGAAACATTGTGCCCTAGCGTGAAGGATATGTAATTAACGACAGGAGTGAAAATGGTCTGCACAATTAATATTAAAAAAAATTGTGGGAATTATCCCTCGAAGCAGGATTTTAATATAAAATTTGCACTGCCATTAAGTAGGCATGATATCATATATTTATTTAGTTATAAAAAACATTTTTTTCTATTTTTTTTATTTAAAGGGTTCCAAAAATGTTATATTGTTTTTTTCAAATTCCCAACATTGTATAAGAAATTTGGAAAAAAGAAAATTACTTTTTTCAAGTTTCCCATATGAATGTTAGGAAACAAGAAAATGTAATCTCCACATCCATAGCATCTGCCATGAGCTAATTAATTAAGAAAGCATTTTATTAACCAAAAGAAGTTACAATCAACACAGAAGCAGAGAATATATATATATATAGCCGCACAACAGAACAGAACGAGGGAGATGAGATGAGGAGTACACGAGTCATGACCTCCACAAGCCCACCTGGCCTCGACCAAACTACCTAATACAACTTAAACACAACACTACACAACAAACACTACTACTATACAACAAACCCATATTTTTCCTAAATGATCTCTTGACCTGCACTTTTCTTTGACAACCGAATTCTATCTGCCACAGCGCAACGAACCTGTGGAAACCACGCCACAGGATGATGGGTATGAGTCGGTGATCAAATCCAGCGAGCCGGATTCAATGACCACATGACTTGGGACATCTAATTTGGGCAGCGGGTCTGAGCCCCTGAGGTAGCATGTCACTTGCCTCATCTTAGGCCTGGCTTGCGGCTCTAGATCGGAACAAAGAAGGCCAAGCTTCAAAACCAACTCCACCTCTTCCCTTTCGTATGAATTCCCGAGCTTAGGATCAGCCGCCCGGAGAATCTCTCCCCTCTGGTGACACTCCGAAACCCAATCCTGCAGAATTACTTGTCCCGCTGATGGCACGCTAGTGTCCAGGGGTCTCCTTCCGCATGCCACTTCCAGCAGTAGAGCTCCAAAGGCAAAAACATCCGAGCTAGTCGTAGCCTTCCCAGTGAAGGATATCTCCGGCGCAATGTACCCCACCGTGCCAACGACGTGGGTCGTGCTCGGGTTCTTCCCGTGCTCGTATAGCTTTGCCAGGCCGAAATCCCCCAACTTAGCGGTCATGTTAGTGTCAAGCAGCACGTTGCTGGCCTTCACATCCCTGTGGAGAATCACCTGTTCCCATTCTTCGTGTAGGTAGGTAAGTCCTGCACCTATTTCCTTGAGGATCCTGAACCTCTGTCTCCAATCGAGATTTTTGTTCTCTTGGTATAGAAATGCGTCGAGGCTTCCGTTCGACATGTAATCATAAACTAGAAGGAGATCACCTTTCTTTCTGCACCATCCTTGGAGATGAACCAGATGTCTGTGTCTGAGATTTCCCAGGCTTGCAATCTCTGCAATAAATTCTTTAACTCCTTGTTTGGAATTGTGGGAGATTTTCTTAACGGCGACCTCATCTTTGGTCCTTGGCAGCACTCCCTTGTACACACTACCAAAGCCCCCAGTTCCAAGAAGTTGACTCTTTTTGAAACCTCTAGTGGCAGCATGAAGGTCTTTGTATCGGAACCTACGGGGGAAATCCAGTTCCCAATCATCAAGGTCATCGGCCAGCTCTGCTCTTCGTAAGATGAAGACTAAAGTGATGATTGCGCCAACAAGAAAGACGAAGGTCACCAACGATGATCCCACCCCGATCTCCAAATCTCTTTTCTTAAGTTCTGATGATCGTGTTCTGTGGTGTGGGGTAGGAGGAACTTTGCTGAGATCAAGTGGATGTGCTTCTGTATTCATTCCAAAACTCCAACCCAAGATGTAATGGGAGCTCGCAAGTTTACCTGTCGATGACGAGAAGCCGACATACATGGATTCTTGAAGAATAGGTGACAAGTCGATGGCATGAGACAAGAGCGGTCTGTTTGGTTTTGGTTGAAATGAAGGAGAAATGGTTACGTTAACAATTTTGTGAACTCCGTCATACTCAACCCAAGCTTGGATTTGATTTCCGCTCTCAAGTTCAAGGTCTGCCCAAGATCTGGTGGTATTATCATAATACGAGGCCGAAACAGAAGAATTGGACCTCAGACTGTTGATGTCTATGCCAACATGGTTGTCATTTATGTCCCCGAACAGAGTTAGAGACTGAACTGTGTCGAACTCAATGGCAAAGACATGGTTTGAGGAATTCCCGTTGTCCTTTGGACTAAACAGACCAAGGTAGACATCAGTGGATGCCTTGGAACGGTTCCTTGTCGGAGATATTGTAAATGCAAAGCCATGTCCCCCAGAGCCACCGGCAACTGGAGTAACAATTGCAAAAACGAAGGTTGTGGCAAAAGAAGCTGCTCTCTGGATTACAGAATTTTTACGATCTGTTCTGCTGAGCATGGGAAACGGGGTGGAGTAGAAGGCGTGGCCACTAACAAATTTTGTGGTGTTGGTCAACTGCAGAGCTCCATTTGGGGCGATGAGGGATGCTCCGTCCAAGCTCAGATTGGCTGCTGCATCTTTGAAGCCATTGAAGACAAAATCATCTGAGCAAGAGACTTCTAGAAGAAGAAGAAGAGAGAAGGGAAAGAGAAGAGCTTCTACCATTATTTTGCGATGAAGAGCCTCCTCAATTGCCTCCCCCAGATGGCAAGGATCTGAAGTCATGGCCTGGGGCATAAATAGCAGGGCCAGAAAGCGAAGCTAGCTCAAACTGTAGACTTTTTGTATGAGACAAGTATCATCCTAGGCCAGGATTTGTGCATATTGTTGGGATGGATCTTGAAGCAACAATCGCACACAGGTAAAAATAAATAATAAAAATGAAACATCGGATTTACATGGTTCGGATGAATCAACCTATGTCCATGGAATACACATCAATTCACCATAACTGAGAGAATAATACAAGGAGGATGATGCTACTGCCTTGAACTCAACTCTCTCTCTCTCTCTCTCTATCTCACACACACACACACACCCACAACGCACATAGCACACAGCTCTACTCACACATCCACTGCAACTCACGACACACTGCTATATATAGCCATGGGGAGATGGAGTGGTTAACAAAAATTCAAACACGGTGGTTTAATGTCAGCCATGGCAGGCAAGGTTAGTGAAGGGCTCCTGGTATAAAAACCCAAAAAAAAAAAAAAAAAAAAATATTATTAAAATTAAAATTAAAAATAAAAATTAATTAATTAATTAATCGAATTTAAAGAAAAAGATAAAAGAAAAAAAAATTAATTATTTAAAAATTTATTTTTATTTTTATTTTTATTAATAAAATATATTATTATTAATATTAATTAAATTATTATATATATATATATATATATATATATATCAAACTCACCCGAGAAGCTTCAGGTGAGTTCTATTAATTATTCACGCCCCCTCCCCCCACTTTATCTTCTATCTTCTTCTTCTTCTTCTTCTTCTTCTTTATTTATTTATTTTCCCGCAACTGCAATCTCTCTCTCTCTCTCCTCGATTTCGTGACAGATTTTCACCCGATCGAAAATCTGAAGATACCACTAGACTCCATTTGCCGCCGCCATTATTTTTACCGGAGCGGATCGGTGGTAAGGGCATTCCCTGGGGTAAGCCATTTTTCTATTTTTCTTTAATTTCGTGCAAAATATAAGCCCAATTGACGAACAGACACTATCACGAGAATCTAGGGATGATTCTCTACAAGTCTAGTGGGACGGAATTCTCGTGGGGGTGTCGGACCAAAACCCCAAATTTGGGGTGCGGCGATTATTAAGGGGCTTATTTTTAATTAATTAGCATTAATTTAGAAATGCTAAAATATTAAGTATCTAGGACTGAAGTAGGATTTCTGGAATTTAGGGCCCGGGTGAGTGCCGCGGGGGTAATTTTGGGACCCGCAGGCAAAATTTGGAAAATTAATTAGGGATGTTAAATAATAGTTTAAATATTAATTTGAGGTATATGGAGCCTAGGGAAGACTATATGAGTATTATTTTGGAGAGATAGCCAAAACCCCAAATTTGGGGTGCGGCAATTATTAAGGGGCTTATTTTTAATTAATTAGCATTAATTTAGAAATGCTAAAATATTAAGTATCTAGGACTGAAGTAGGATTTCTGGAATTTAGGGCCCGGGTGAGTGCCGCGGGGGTAATTTTGGGACCCGCAGGCAAAATTTGGAAAATTAATTAGGGATGTTAAATAATAGTTTAAATATTAATTTGAGGTATATGGAGCCTAGGGAAGACTATATGAGTATTATTTTGGAGAGATAGATTAATTAATCTGGGAAAAAATGTAAATTGCAGGAGTTAAATTTCGGGCTCCAAGGGTGTGAAATTTTGGGTCCTAAGGAATTTCTCAGTAGACAGGTAAGGGAATAAACTAAAGTAGTAATTTTTCATACAAATTATTATTGATTATGAGTAAATTTATTTTCAGAAAAGCATATGTTATATTGTGTATTACAAATGAAATGTATGATTGGGAAAATACTGCTATAATGATTAAAATGTATATGTATGTATGAGATGTAAGGAATTCACGATTTTAGAATATGAAGTATGACTTTTAACAGCATATGTGTGGCATGAATTTTATGTAAAATGTATTACGATGTGAAAGATTTTACGAACCAAGCATGATTTCAGGTATTTTGAAAATATGAGTTATGTTGTGATGGTTTTGACGATTATGTAATAAATGATGTATTTTCAGTATATATATACTTGAAACAATTTTGACTCGAGGTCATATATTTATGTTATCGGCACGAGGCCGTATTTATGTTATTGGCGCGAGGCCATGTATTTATGTTATCGGCACGAGGCCGTATTTATATTATTGGCGCGAGGCCATATTTACTATGATTTTGGCGCGAGGCCATATGTATGATTTCGGCGCGAGACCGTATCTATGTTTTCGGCACGAGGCCGTAATGATGTTATGTGTGATCATGTATTATATGTTTTCACAACCAGGATGTTAGTTTAGTTCAGACCAGGAACTTGGTACCGTAGCTATGGGTTCATTTTGGCACGAGGCCTTATTAGTGCTACCGTCCCACAAGGGGATGGGAGATGGATAGTCGATGTGACTTTCAGTAGAGTATGGACGTCCACCTAGCAGTCTGGACCAGGGTGTGGCGGGCTCATCGTACTTACAGACATATTTGATTCGGCAGTGGTCGGTCAGCCATTGTCGGGTCCCGCCTTCGGGCTGCACAACCCGTCATGGGGGGTAATACATGACACCAGCTAGCTAGTCATCTTGGGTTTGTTTTCAGTACTACAATTATAACAGATGATTTTATGTATGATATGATTTATTAACAGATGTGAAAATATATGTTTACCCAGTACGATATGATTATGTTTATAGAATTATAAAATGTACTGTATACGTACAAATGCATTAAATATTCATGTTGCCACACAGCTGTATTTAGTTTATTTTCCTTTACTGAGAAGTATCTCACCCCCAAACTTAATTAATTTTTCAGGAGCCATTGAGAGACCGGCGGGTCAGGGCCACCGTTGAGCTAGTGAG
Organism: Malania oleifera; assembly: GCF_029873635.1. NCBI lineage: Eukaryota > Viridiplantae > Streptophyta > Magnoliopsida > Santalales > Ximeniaceae > Malania > Malania oleifera. The sequence continues at coordinate 2,829,395 of NC_080426.1, read as the reverse complement.
ATTACCCTGTGAGAAGGGTAAGATTTTGTAATAGCGTCAGAGTTATTTTGTGTTTGACCCTAGAGATATTTTGATGTATGTGAGGATGTATAGAATGCTCTGGTATTATGTTTTATGATTGGATGTTTGAGATTTTATGTTTACTGCTGCTAGGTTTTCCGCTGTGTTTGACAGGTGTCCCCGCTACCCACGGGTTCGGGTTGACCATTTTATTTATTATGTGGCATTTTATGTTAAGAAATTGAGGGACGTTACATTTGGTCTCTTCTGGAAAATCAACATAAGTTGCTAGGGCCGTGGCTACCGTCTCCACATACAGTGCGCAGTTCAACAATCTCCCACTTGGAGATGGAGACACCATCTCAACCAGTATATAGGCAAATGATGTGCTCAATTTGTCTTCAAGCATGAAAACCAATTGTAGTTGAGCACAACTTCAACTTCTCAGTAGTCACCACCTTCTTGTCTATTGGATTCCTACGGACTAATTAGATGGTTGTTAGCTTTAGAACTGGAGCAAAGATGTCGGTGTAACGACCCTCAATAAAATATAACATAATAAATAAAGATGGTCAACTCGAACCCATGGGTAACGGGGATACCTGTCAAACACATCGGAATCCTATGCAGCAGTAAACATAAAATCCAAACATCCATCCATAAAGTATAATACCAGAGCTTTCTATAACATTTTAAAACTGTACTTCTATACATCCTCATATACATAAAAAATATCTCTAAGGTCAAACACAAAATAACTCTGACCCTATTACAAAATCTTACCCTCCTCACAGGGTAACCTCACTATCTCAACGGCGGCCTTGACCCACCGGTCTCTCAGGGGCTCTTGAAAAATTAATTAAGTTTAGGGGTGAGACACTTCTCAGTAAGGGAAAATAAACTAAATATAACTGTGTGGCAACATAAATATTTAATGTAACATTTCATATATCTGTAGACATTTAACATAACATACTGAATAATCATAGGATTTCATAATAGCTGGTAAATCGTATCGCATGTAAACATCTGTTATATTGATAATACTGAAAATATACCAAGGATGAATAGCTAGCTGGTGTCATGTATTACCCCCCATGATGGGTTGTGCAGCCCGAAGGCGGGACCCGACAATGGCTGGCCAACCACTGCCGAGTCAAATATGTCTGTAAGTACAATGAGGCTACCACACCCTAGTCCAGACTACTAGGTAGACTTTCACACTCTATTGAAAGTTACATCGACTATCCATCTCCCATCCCCTTATGGGATGGTTAGCACTAATCTAAATATAGATATCTGATCTATATATAGCTATGGTACCGAGCTCCTAAAGCTGAACTAAACTAACATTCGGGTTTTGATAACATATAATACATGATATAATAGTGGTCTCGTGCCAATCATTTTCATAAATACGGCCTTGTGCCGAAATAAAAAATATGGCCTCGTGCCAAAACATAAATACGGTCTCGTGCCGATAACATAAATATGGCCTCGCGCCAAAACATAAATACGGCCTCATGCCAAAAACATAAATACGGCCTCGTGCCAATAACATAAATATGGCCTCACGCCAGTTTCATTTCAAGTATATACATTATGAAAATAAATCATTTATCATATGTCACAACCAGCTCATTTTTCACATATATATATATATTTTTTATATTATCAATATCACATATCCCATATTCTAGCTCAGCAGGTCACCATCCACCTGGACCCGTGGGTACCAGGGATAAAACAGAACATACAGCAAAAGCCTACGCAACAAAAAGTATAAAATCATATACATCTCATCATAATGTGCATAACACATATCAGAGTACTACAATCACTAACTCTCAGTATATACATCCCAAAAATAAAAACTAGGGACCATTCTCACAAAACCTAACTGTCCCTACCAAAAACTTACCCTTCCAACGAGGGCAAACACTGCTCTAGATCAGCGGGGCTTTTCCCACTCTCCTATCAGGGGTTCCTGAAAAATGTATAAGATTTAGGGGTGAGACACCTCTCAGTAAGGGAAATAAACTAATACTAGTGTGTGGCAACATGAGTATACCGTGTTCTACATATACCATACATAACATATTCAATACTATTTATCAAAACTGGGAAAACATGTGTATATCAAAACATGGCAGAACATACTGCATTTTCATAAGCATTTCTCATCTCATATCATAATAATGATAACATAAAAATTATCCTGGTAGGTTGGCTGACTGTTGTCATGTATTACCCCCATATGACTGGGTTGTGTGGCCCGAAGGTGGGACCCAACAATGGTTGACCGACCATTGTCAAGTCAATAGTCTAATTTGTAGGTCCGATGGGTCTACCCAGACTGGTCTGTACACCAGGGGCGATAACATCACACTTCTTGAAAATAACCACATCGATTATCCAATCTCACACCACTCTGTATAGCGGTGTTAACACAGATATCATGATCACGAAGACTATGGACACATAAGAAACGGTGCCGTGCAAGTGCTAGCCTAAACCAAGCCAACCAGGTTCTGATATCATATACATATACTAAAATCGTGATACATATATATCTCATATCATTCATTTTCATATCAATCATATCATTTCACATATATACGTGTATTATGAAAATCATCGGCCCGTATGCCGGTATTACACATTTTATCATAGCTCGGCCCGTACGCTAACTACACATAGCACAGCCCGTACGCTGGCAAACCATAATCACATAATACGGCCCATATGCCGGCAAATCACATCTCATAGCACGACCCATACGTCGGAAAATCACATCTCATAGCACGGCCCGTACATCGGCAAATCACATAAAAATCTCAGCTCGTACGCTGATTTTCCATCATAAAATTCCGTATCATCCACATTCCTAGAAAACAGTATTTCACAACATTTTTACTCATGCCACACAACAAATTTTCCACATATTTAACATACGATCATTTTCACAGTATTTTGCAAATATAAAACATATATATGTAAACATATACATTTTTCATAAATCAAATGATAAGTATATATATAAGCATCTTCTCAAAAACAGAAACTAGCTTAGTTTATCCCCTTACTTAATTCCTGAACAGCCCCTAAGAAAATCCTCCCCACACCCGCAAGGTTCCTAACTCAACATCCTGAAAATGAAAACTCACAGAATTAAACTCTAGTATTTCAACGTGTATAACATTTCTTATAACTACCATTAAGTCAAATTTGGTTTAAAAGCCTTACCTCAACTCAGGGATGATTTTTTACGTTCCCAATCAACACCCCTGGAAACAAAAACTTCAAGTATTAAACTTTAATATTTTAATGCGTGCAGCACTTCTCTCAACTGTCACAAATCCAAAAATTGAGTAAAAGGCCTTACTTTGGATTTGGGATGGTTTCCACTTTGCGTTCATTGATGATCCGCTCCAGAAGATTTGAAGAGAACTCCGCCAAGAGCGTCGTGGTGACTTTGGATCGTCGATCCTGCGTAAAAATAGCCCAAAAATGAAGGGAGAGAAAAAGAGAGAACCGAAGAGGAGAGAGAGAGAGAGAGTTAGCTTCCTTAAGAAGCTTTAAAAATTCGGATTCTCGTACATATAAAATAGGGGATTTCGTCGACGTGCCCGTTCTTCGTCAACGAGTCCTTCACAAGTTTCGTCAACGAGACCTTGTATTCGTCGACGAAATTCAGGCTGCCTTAAAACCCCTCTCGGTATTTTCTCATCGATGAAACCCTGTGTTCATCGATGAATTCTCTTAAGCCTTCGTCGACAAAACCCTGTGTTCGTCGACGAAGCTTGGAAGCTTCGTTCTGTTTCTTTTTCCCATTCCCCTTTCTTTATTATTATTTAAATTTTATTTAAAATCCGGGTTGTTACATCATATATTCGTCGAAAGCATCACAACATAACTCATCTTTTCATAATTACTAAAAAAAACATGCTTTGCTCTTAAAATCGTTCTTATCATATTACATTTCACATAAAATAATATTCATGCCACACATGTGCTGTTAAAAGTCATACTTCATCTTCTAAAATCGTGATTTTCTAGCATCTTATACATACATATACATTTTAATCATCATAGCAGTATTTCCCAATCGTACATTTCATTCGTAATAAATAAATATAACATATGCTCTCCTGAAAATAAATTTACTCATAATCAATAATATTTTGTATGGAAAATAACTGCTTTATTTTATTCCCTTACCTAGCTATTGAGAAAGCCCCTAAAATATCCTAACCTGATCCCCGTAGGATTTCCTAGTCAATACCCTGAAACTGAAAATTTTCAGTATTAAACCTCAGTATTTTCATGTATACATCATTTCCTATAACTATCACAAGACCAAATTTGACTTAAAAAGTCTTACCTCAACTCAGGGATGATTTTCAACTAACTTTCACCAACGATCCGTTCCTGTAGATTTGGAGAGAACTTCCCTAGGAGTGTCGTGGTGACTTCAAATCGTCGATCCGACGTAAAACTAGCCCAAAAATGATGAGAGAGAGAGAGAGAGAGAGAGAGAGAGAGAGAGAGAGCCGAAGGGGAGAGAGAGAGTGGAGAGGAAGCTTAAAAATGAAGTTAAAAATTGGATTTTTCATATATATAGACAGGGGATTTCGTCGACGAGCCGCATCCTTCATTGATGAATTCTCACTAATTTCGTCGATGACATTTAGTCTTCATCGACGAAATTCAGCCGGCACCATAACCCCTCTCGGTATTTCTTCGTCGACGAAATTCAGTCTTCGTTGACGAATTTTCTTAAGCCTTAGTCGACGAATACAGGGGATTCGTCGACGAAGTCTACGACCTCCTTCTGTTTATGTTTCTGTTTCTCTCCCTCTTAATTATTCAAATTCCATTTTTTATTCGGGTTGTCACAGTTGGTGTAGTCAATCCCTTCCTTTTACTTGAAGCCTTTGACTACCAACTGAGGCTTGTACCTTCTGAAGCCATCTTGCTTCTCTTTGATCCTGTACACCCACTTGTTGTGAATAGCCTTTTTACCTTTGGACAACTCAGCTAGTTCTCACGTTTTGTTGGAGGTGAGGGACTTCATCTTGTCCTTCATTGCAAGCTCCCACTTGCTTGTATCTGCCACCTGACATGCTTCATCATAGCATTCGAGCTCTCCTCCATCTGTAAGAATTAAATAATTTATATGCCTTCTATTTGGTACATGGGGCCAAGAAGATCTCCTAAGCTCCGGAGCTAGAGTAGGAGGTGGTGGTGCAGCGATCTGCTCTGCTAGTTCCTCCGCCTAAGGATTCTCGACATTTTGTTATTGCGTCCCGACACCTTCTGAGACATCATCCATATCTACATAGTTTGACTCTCTTTGAATTGGTTCGGTGGATTCTGATGTGTGCTTGTCTTTGTACATCACCTTCTCGTTGAAAATCACGTCTCTGCTTTTGATCAACTTCTTATTTTCATCATCCCAAATGCGACACCCATATTCATCTTCATCGTAACTGACAAAGGTGCATTTCCGGAACTTAGGATTAAACTTGTTTCTGACATGATCACTGATATGTACATATGCAACACAACCAAAAACTTTCAAATGTGAAAGTCTCACATCTTTTCCGCTCCATACCTCTTCTGATATGCAGTTGTCTAATGGTACTAATGGTATAATGACCCGAAAAATAATGGTATTTAAATAATAATAAAGAGAGAGAAAAATAGAAATAGTAAAAGAGGCGGCAGCAGACTTTGCATTCGTCAATGACGTGGTACTTTGGGCTCGTCGACGAGAGTGCGCTTTGTCGACGAGAAGATATCAAGAGGATATTTGGGCGACTCTAAATTTCGTCGACGAGGGGGAGAGTTCATTAGAGTGTTTGCTCTGATGCTGGGTGATGCTGAGATAGCCGATGACGTGGTGACAGGTATGGTTAGTGTAATACCCCAACCCCGAAAGGTCTGTGATATTTACTTTTTACCATTGATTTACAGCGGAAGTAAATAAACTCAATTATTATTAAACTAGAGCCCTAATTATCCATATTACAATCATTTATTTCAAAAGAATAAAAATTACATAAGCATAAATATCTGACATCATACTAATATTTCTAATCAAGTTTTATTTTTCTATTCTATTCCCACCCGTATGCTTGCTATGCCTGATTTCCGATATGTCCTTCATAGTTATCTGAAATGTAAAAATATGATTAGGGTGAGACGACACTTAGTAAATAAATAAGATTATTATTAGTGTGTGGCCAAAATGAACTTTTAAAATTTCATAAAATAATATTTAATATTATAACTTCAAAACCGCTTCTAAAATAAATGTATATTTAAAAATTTTTGCATAAAAATTTTGTCATCAACTACAACAGTAAAATTTTATAATCATATACTATAACTGTTAAACTAAACTTTTAATTTTAAAACTGTAAAAAAATTTAATTATTTACGTATATATATACTTTTCCTTATATATTTCTTTTAGATCGTCATTTAGGCATAAGAATGACCCTTTTCATATAAACATATACTTTTCCTTCAAATCATCAATAACTCTATACACGTAATTAAATATGTATAAACATATATTGTAAAAATCACCCTTAGACCTATTTGCCATAAGTCATGTTTATCCCCATGACTGAGTTGTGCGGTCCGAAGATTGAACTTAACTGGCTGGCCGACCAAACTAAATCAACGTACGTAAACATTTAGTGAGATTTTCCTTATTAAGTCCTGGTCCGGAACTAGGTGTGCACTTAGGAGAAATCCTCTAACATAAATAATCACTCTATAAACAGTGTGGTTGCACTTTGATCTGTTTAAATTTTAAACTGCGGTACCGAACATCTGCAACTTTGAACTTCCTTTTTCATAAGGGGATTTAAAACCATCTTATTATAATTTATGTAATTTAAAAAAAAATCTCGTGAAAATTTCATCTCTACTCATATTTTCATGAAACATGCAATGTAGAAATAAACTTATGTCACACAATTTTTGTATTATATATATATATATATATATATATATTGAATAGAAAGAAATGCTGAAAATTACCCGAGTGGTTTAGAACATTTCTTAACCCAAAAAATAAATGCAATAATATTAAAGATTAAAATTGGTATGATTAAATATGCGTAAAAATAAATTCAGGAGAATTTTATGAAATTAAGTAACATAATCGAAATTTACTTACAAATAAACTCGGGTATAAAAATGAAAATCTAACATAATCAAATTTACTTACATCTTCTTTTACCTTGTGCTACGAACACAATGACTATCTCTAAGAAATGAGATCGGAAGGAGTGGGTGAGTGAGAATTTAATTATAACCAAAATTCTCTCTCCACCACTAATTCTTTCACTCACTAATCTTTCTCTTCCTTGGAAAATTTTTGTGAAAAATAAAGGTTAAGAGCTTCCTATTTATAGGAAAATTTTGGAGAAGAAATGAAATTTGTAAAAGTGTGGGGAGAGGGGTAAAATTATAATTTTTTTAAAATTAAAAATGGGCATGGGATGAGCTAAGTATGGGTTGAGTATGGGATGGGGATGAAGATCATGTGGGAAAAATGGGAGTGCTTGCCGATACTCCTATTTAATTAATTAATTAAAGAAAACAATTTTATTTTTTTTATTTTTTTAAAAATCATTGTTATTACTTTTAAACTATATTTTAGTTTTTTTATAAAATAATTAAATTCGAATTTTGAAAATTCATGTGGGCTCTATATGGTTTTGTGGGCCCCACACAACTTTGAGACCTAAGTGGGTCATACGTAACTTCAATAGTTCTCATACAATTTTATAAGCCCTACACAGTTTCGAAACTCATGTGAACCTTCACACGGCTTTGGGGCTCATGTGGGCCCCACACAGTCTTGTTGGCCCCGTGTAACGATCTGCTTAATAAACTGATTTTTTTTAATTTTATATACCATAACATTGAACATACTCTGAGACCATACTGGGAGTAAATCAATCACCAACCTAAGCAGTGAGAAGCATAAATTACATAGACATAACCATATGGAAATATATACAATACAACACCATTACTACACAATACCAATACTAGAGTACTAAAATGATTCCCAAAATATATACATATCACTGTTCCCCAAAAATACCCTCTACTAGTAGGGTATACAAAATCATTCCCAAAAATGTACTCACTTTCTGACAGGGAACTGCAGAAACCCTTCTACCTGCGCCTGGTCTGCTCACCAACCTGGATCACCTGAAAAATAATTCAACATTGGGATGAGCCAACGCTCAGTAAGACGAAATATGCTATTACTAGTGTGTGGCAAATGAGCTACTAAATCATGAAAATCTGTTCCAAATAAACATGTATAATTGAGTATATAAATAAAGCACAAGTGATAAAGTACACCCCCCTTTCTCATGTTGCTTAACATAACAGTATCATAGGTTACTAATCAAAATACTTCTATTATACATAAGTATATTTCATGTTTCTGTAAATCTGTACATACGCAATAGTAACTGAAAATGTTCCTTGTGTTTATCTGTGTGTCATGACTTACCCCTTCATGACAGGGTTGTGCGGCCCGTAGGCTGGATTTACCCTGACTGGCCAACCAGGAATAAATCATTATACTCCGTTGGTTGATCTGCCCACTTCAACCCATATCTGGATGGGGAGTCTAACCTCTTCAAGGGTCTAGGTGATCGACCTTACCACGTATTATCTAAATAGGTGGTTGTACTCATTAAGTAACATAATATCTATAGCAACGATACCGTGCTCTGTAGCTGCAAGTCTAACAGGGTCTGATATCATATAATATATTTCTATATATATATATATATATATATATATACACACACACACACACACACACATATATATATATATATATATCTATATGATTTACCATGATTCTGAAGTACTGAAATAACCATGATGCTACATAAACTGTAACTGTAGTTCATACGTAATACTGAGAACTGTATAATCATAACACTTTCATCTGCATAATCATAATACTGAAACTGCATAATCATAATATTTATATTCGTGTAATCATGGTACTGGGATTCATAAAATCATGGTAAAACGTATACGTAAAATCATGATACTGAAAATCATGAAACATATTTCCGTACTATTTTCATATTCACAAGCCACACCATACTTAAATACATAATTTTCATAATTAAATAAATTGTATAATATTTCAAAACTTCCTAGCATAATACATTTCCCTTACTTGACTACTGAAAAGTCCCTAGGGAATACTAGCCTAACACCTGCAGGGCCTTCTACAAAATACCCTGAAAATAATATATACCATAATATAATATCAGTATTTTTTCACCTACATCATTTTCTATAACTATCATAAGGCCAAAAATGGACTAAAAGGCCTTACCCTGAATTTGGGATGAAATCCAACTCGATCCCACCGACGATCCGTCCTAGCAACTTGAAGAGAACTCCGCCAGGAACGTCATGGTGGCTTCGGATCGTCAATCCGGTGTCTGGTGGGGCCGAAAATGAGGAGAGAAGGGAGAGCGTTCGTAGGTGAGAAAGAGGAGAGAGAGAGCGGCACGAGAAATGAGTAAAAATATGGTTTTTAGCTATTTATAGGGCAGGATTCGTCGACCAGACACGTCACCTCATCGACGAGTCCTTTATTAAATTTGTCGACGAGACCCTGTGTTCGTCGACGAAATTCAAAGTAGCCAAAACCGTCTCTCGGTATTTTCTCGTCAACGAAACCCTGTGTTCGTCGACGAATTTTCTTTTGCACTAGTCGACGAACCCCTGTATTCGTCGATGAGTTCTGGTAGTTTCCTAAAATTAAAATTATCCCCAAAATCTACAGTTTCCTTCTGTTTTTGTATCTATTTCTCTCCCTCTTATTATTTAAATAATATCATTCTTCGGGTCACTACACCCCGCATAGGATACCTATATTATTATTATTTTATCATATATTTTTACAAATTATGTCAGTCAAAACATTATTTTATGTACTTATTTACGTATACAAATAGTGTCTACCCTGTTTTATCTTATGAAATTCCATTTTAATCAGGCCGACCTCTAGGGAGCGATTGAGCCGTAATGGTCTCTAGGCACTCGCTTAGATAAGATCTTTCTTAGGCATTAAACATGAAATCAAGGATCTTAATAGAGAAACACTTTCGTTTTGATACTAACTAAATGACCATTATTATTATTCCACTTTTTTTTTTGGTTATTACATCCTCCCTTCTTTATAAAAATTTCGTCCTCGAAATTCAAAAATTAAAATGAGTAACTTGTATAATTTTTTGCCTTTATCTGATCCTGCTATCTTAAAAAAGATGTGGATATTTCTGTCGTATTTCTGCTTCTAGTTCCCATGATGCTTCCTCAATGTCATGGTTGTGCCAGAGCACTTTTACCAATGAAATTTTCTTCATGCGTAACTCCTGATCCTTCTTGTCTAAAATCTGGATTGGTACTTCTTCATATGATAGAGTGTCACTAACATTTAATGACTCATAACTTATCACATAAGGGTCTGGAACATACTTCTTTAATATTGAGACATGTAATACATCATGAATTCTCGATAGTGCAGGAGGTAGGGCAATTTGTAAGCGACTGGACCAATCTTCTCCAATACCTTGAATGGTCCAATATACCTAGGGCTTAGTTTGCCCTTCTTCCCAAACCTCATGATTCTTTTCATTGGAGCGACTTTTAAAAATATATTATCCCTCACTTCAAACTCCAACTCATGCTGACGAGTATTCGCATAACTTCTTTGCCGACTTTGAGTGGTTTTTATTTTGTCCCGGATGAGCTTAATTTTCTCAGAGGTCCTTTGTATAATCTCGGGACCTAAAATTTGTCGTTCGCCAACCTCATCCCAATATAATGGGGATTGGCACTTTCAGCCATATAACGCTTCATACGGTGCCATTTTATGCTGAACTGATAACTGTTATTATAGATGAACTCAACTAATGACTGATACTGAATCCAACTTCCTTTGAAATCCAATACACAAGCTCTCAACATATCCTCCAATATCTGAATGGTTCTCTTCGATTGTCCATCAGTTTGAGGATGAAATGTCGTGCTGAAAGTAAGTCGTGATCCCAAGGCTCTTTGCAAAGTCTTCCAGAATTGTGATGTGAATTGTGGATCTCGATCTGATACGATAGACACAGGCACGCCATGTAGTCTAACTATCTCTTGAACATACAACTCTGCAAGCTTGGTCATAGAGTCGTTAACTTTGATCGGAATAAAGTGAGTAGTCTTCGTTAGACGATTAACAACCACCCAGATGGCGTTCTGTCCATGGAGTGCTATGGGCAGCCCAATAACAAAATCCATGGAGATGTGTTCCCATTTCCCTCCCTCTTTATTATTTAAATATTATTATTCTTCGGGTCATTATAATAGTTATAACAGTTACCCCCAAACGGTTGGCATTCACCGCTATGCCATCTGTGGCACCTAATACAACGGTCACCCGACTGACTCACCTAAGAACTTTTGCTGTAGAGACCCAAACCCGTGAATGAGGAAAAATAAATAAGAAACGGGTAAGACGAGATATTTCAGCAGGGTTCATCGACGGAGGTAGTAAGTTCATCAACAAAGTCCCTTCAGTACCTTGTCGACGAAATTGATAGTGTCGTCGACGAGGAAATACTGAGCAGGTTAGAGAAAATATCTGAATAAGGTTCATCAACAAAAGAATGGCTTCGTCAACGAGCTGTGTGGCTGGCTCGTTGACGAAGACGCCGCTTTGTCGACGATTTTGACTCGGTCAAAGGCCCTATAAATATCCATTTTGGGTGGCTTAAGGGCTAAGATTCTCCCAAAAGCTCTCTCTCTCTCTCTCTCTCTCTCTCTCTCTCTCTCTCTCTCTCTCTCTTTACGATCCTTCTCCGTTTGTTGTCTGTTTCCGCAAACGAAGGTTCTTGCGTGGATCAGAGGAGGAAACTCTACAAATATAGCGAATTAGATCGTCATTTTGAAGATTTTTGGGTTGTCCCAAAAATCGAGGTAAGGATCTGATCTCGTTTTCAAATAGATAGTTGGATAGTAGTCGAAATTGTAGTAAGGTAATGTTCTATGGTTTTTAGGTTTCGAGGATCCCGGGTTATTGGTTTGGACCGTTTCGTTCGTATTTCCATATTCGAGTTTAAGGTAAGGGGAAATTGTTTACAAAAATATTTTTGTAAAATTAAATCGCTAAAAAGTTAGTTTATGCTTTTATGTATGATTTAACTACTTATTTGCTAAATTCCATCGGGTAGAAATGTCGGTTTTACCATTTTATGGTTTTTGGTAAAAATGAAGATTTTGGTTGATGATCTCCATATTTTACAAAACTTACTTATTTGCATTATTATTAACGTAGGAGGTGCTAGAATCCTTTACTTTTCCATTCAAATGATATTATGGAATTTTATATGATATAACGAGTTTTCCTTCAAACCAGTGTGACATATAGATTGAAATGGAACATGAGAATCTTTTATAGTACTGATATGAATTATGGGAACTGGAGTTCTATTTTGCTATATAGGAAAATATGGGAAATAGGTGCCGGTTATATACCGTGCTATATACGTAAAAGGGTAAACCGAGAGAGTGTGTGCCGGTTTATACCCTAACGTGTTTGTATGAGATTGTGAAAATACTGGAACTGCATAGGTTAATATGTTTTCGTTATAAATCGTATATATGATAAATGGAACCACAGCTTGCTACCAAAGGAGTTGAAAGATATTTCAGTTAAAGGAGTTGAAACATACTTTAGTATAGAGGGGTTGAAAGATACTCCCAAAGGCTTGGATCTGTAGCTAGTAAAGTATAGTGCAATCACATATGTGAATCAGTGTGGGTACATAAGATAGTCGGTTTGCAGGTGTTATGGAATCACTGGTGAAATAATAGACTAGGGGAGGCAGTCAGACTATAGAATAGATGCTCGGTAGTGTCTGCACAAACATGGCACATCAGAGTCATCGGTGCACAACCCGTGCCACTGGGTAAATAGGCATAATAATGTCATACCAAGCTGGTCGTTGTTCTAATATCCATATGCATGATTTAAAGACTAAAATGGGCAAAACACTATATTTTTGTCCATAGATATCTTATATTACCATATTGCAAATATGTCATTCATATAGCAGATTTTTAATTGAAATATATGCACATGTTCACACCTTGTTGTAATATTTTTCCGCCTTACTGAGAAGTGTCTCTCCCCATTATCCAACCTTTGTTTTCAGGTCCATCAGGATGTTGGTCCTAGTAGCTAGAGGGACGTGGGAGGTTGCTTTTGGTTTAGCTTACGTAAGTGTTCTAATCATGTAATAAACTTGGTGGGAGTACCTTTTTGAAGATTGCAAGTATTGGTTATGTTTTAGGTATGAATGATTGTAATTAAGAATATGACAAGTAAACTATGGTATATGTTTTATATAAATCCCGATGAATGTTTATGTTTTTCGCAACATTTACATTATAGTTATGTGTGAGTACACCCATATGTCCCTATTTAGGGTGGGTTGTTCACGTATGTTTACCTGGTACAGGTATTCTGTATTTGTGGTAATAGTATGGGTCCATATAAAGGGCTGAGTCGTTACACTAGCGCTTAGTATTCTGACGATAACCCGAGCCCTAGTTCTTCTTCTTCCATGATCCTTGGCAAGATCCAGATTGAGAACCAGAAGGTATCAGCCTCTTCTTTAGTTCCTGATCCACCTTATCCTCCCGGATGCCGATTTCAATCACAGTGGCCTTATCAACTAAAACCGAAAACTCACGGATCTAAAGCATACCCACTAATTTGCGAATATCCTTCCCTAGGCCCTTCTCAAGCCTCCGAGTCGTATTGTAATCGTTCGAGATCAAACTCGATGCGAAATGAGATAGCTCTATATACCGAGCAGCATACCCTTGCATCGTCCTATCTCCCTATGACATAGCAGAGAACTCATCAGCCTTTGCATCACATATGGAGACCGGGAAGTATCTCTCAAAGAACACTTCCTTAAAACGGCTCCATGTCATCTCTGTAGGATCGGCTCTCTACTTCTCCAGCAGACTCACCGCAGTACACCATCGTCCCGCCTCTCCAGACAGCTGGAAGGTAGCGTAGAGGACTCTCTGCTTATCTATGCAATGTAGGATCTCCAGAATCCTCTCAGTCTTCTCGACCTAGTTCTCCGCTATCATCGGATCAGGTCCTCCTGAGAATGTCGGAGGGTGCATATGTGTGAACCTCTCTATGGTACACCCCGCAGCAGTAGGAGAGCATTCGTGTCTCCTAACACTCTGTCCGATCTCTCGCATAACCTGTCTTGTCAACCCTCAAGGCACAGAAGGAGACTCATCGTTCGCAGTCTCCTCAGAGCCACTCTCCAAGTTGTTATCCTTGGGCTCCATTCTGAATATATGATAGGAATCTATTAGCACTCCTACTTCACGTAAAGTTAACACAATCATTTATAACTAATCCTGTTAACTATCATCTCACGGGTCCAGGTCTGTCCTATCACACCAATACGAAAATCATCAATGTTTTGCCATGATTTTACTAAAATCGTCATTCTTGAAAAAATATAGAACACCGCCAACGAGTCCCTGTCTAGCAACAAAACAACTCTCGACCTACTCTACCCATTTCCTACCTCCTATACTCTAGTATGTACATAAAGCTACACCTAACCAAGTCTACGAGACCTAGCAACCTAGTTAGCTCTAATACCAAGATGTCACACCCCGAACCCGGTAATAGGACCTAGGGGTGAATTAGTAACCTAACCTATCCCTGTATCATACAAAACACCAATGATACGCCATAATGACTGAGAGTCTGACCCCGTGGGGTTCTCGTACACCCTATACACATCCACATATATGAAAAATAGGCAGCGGAAACTGTTCTTTTTGTACATACATTGTACCATTCCAAAGTCTATACAAAAGGAGTCTAAGCTCCATAATAAAAAACATAAACCCAAGTGTCAGCCAAAACCCAAAATGACAACCCGATAAAGTCCTACTACTTACACTAGTACTTCTTGCAGTACACCTAGGGGTGTACAAAATTTACCGAAAAACTGAGAACCGGACCGAAACCGAACCGTTTGAAGCTTCGGTACGGTTTTTCGGTTTCGATAATCGGTTTTGGTTTTGAACATATAAAAATTAGATTTTCGGTTTCGGTTTCGGTTTCACTCAAAAACCGAACTGTAAAAATTGAAAACCGACTATAATTTTAAAATATTATATTTTGAGAATTTTGATTACAAGTGCATGTGTATATAAAAGAGGAATGAGAACCAAAACTTCCCATTTTGGCCATGTGGGATAAGTGCTATTGGGAAGAAGGACCGAACAAATTGCAGCCTGCAACAGTGCAACTACCAGTCCACCACAGCAGGTAAGGCATCATCTTCTCCATCTCATGCTCACACAGACACACACAGCATGACAGCAGGCAACGCACAGAAACTGCAATGCATCTCCAGTAACGCCCACACTCACGCTCACACAGACACACAGCAACTACAACGCCCACATCTCCAGTTCTCCACGCCCACGCTCGCACTGTCACAGTGTCACACACAGGCACACAGCAACGCCCACGCTCACACCCGTCGCCCACGCCAGTCTATCATGGTCACGCCTCACGCCCACGCTCACGCTCACGCTCACACAGACACACACAGCAACGCCAGTCGCCCACGCCAGTCGCTCACGGTCACGGACTCACGCCGACATTATCTTGGTGCTCTACTGCTTTGGCCGTCCCACATTGGTTGGAAATGGGAAGGAAAAATTTTCCTCCCCTATATATTAAAGTTGGATCTGCCAGATCTTAACCGTGCTGGGCTTTGCAGTCAAAGCCCTAAAGCCGTGGCCCATTTGGCTGGGGCTGGCTTCCTGTAATTACTTTTTTATTTTCTTAGTCTAAAATTTAGTAAAACCGAAATAACCGAACCGAACCATAAAATAAACGGTTTGGTTTGGTTTTAAACCGACGGTATACGGTTCGGTTGCGGTTCAGTGGGTTTAAAAACCGAGAGGTTCGGTTCGATTGACAGTTTTGGCAATAACCGAACCGAACCGAACCGTGTACACCCCTAAGTACACCAACCACTACGCTCCCAACACAAGGACGCTAGTTTCGGTTACTCAAAGGACCTGGAAAACATGTACGTACGATAAGGGTAAGACATCTCTCAATAAGGCAGATCCAGGTTATATCGGTGTATGGTATATGAGTGTTATCATGACATAAAACATACATATTCAATACAATTCCAGTATTTTCACAAAATAGTTCCAGTATAGTGCTCATCACACACACACACACATGATCAAGTAACTCGGTGTCGTTACACTCTTTGGCCTAATGCCCCCTTTTCCCAAAACTGTAACATGAAAATCCCATAATTTTCACCCATTAGATTCCCCCAAATGAGTAGTCAATACACACACAGGATCGTGAACCACTGTTCTACCGAATCCGATTTAGAAAATAACCGATAGAAACAAAATCCCCTTACCTTTCCCCAAAAAAATCCAAAACCCGAACTCTACGGCTCCTAAACCACGAATTGAGTTTCCAAAACCTATAAATCATAGTACAAAACATACTTACAATTTCATTCTCTACAGAACTACCATAATGGAATTGAAAACCGAGCTTTACCTCGATTTTGAGTCAAAACCTAAAAACGCTTAAAATGAAGAACTGTTCCACAAATCTCGAAGAGAATCCTTCCTTGATCCTCGTAGTAACTTTGGATCATCGATTTTGACAACGCACAACGAAGAAATCTATATAGAGAGAGTGGAGTTCAAGTTCTGAGAGAGAGAGACAGAGAGAGAGAGAGAGACAGAGAGAGAGAGAGAGGATTTTGATTTCTTAGCTAAGAAGCAATGGAAAAAAATATTTATAGCCCTTTGACTCAGCCAACTTCGTTGATGAGGCGGCGTCTTCGTCGACGAGTCAACGAAGGGAGTTCGTCGATGAAGCAGTGGCCTCGTCGACGAGCCTGTGATTTCCAGATTTACTGAAACCCCTCGGCTTCTCCTCATCGATAATAACCTACATTTCGTCGCCGAACAATAGAAGGTCCCTCGTCGACGAATTCCAGCTTCATCAACGAAGCCTGCTCAATTACCGTTTTACCCTTCTCTTATTTATTTATTCCATATATCACGGTTTAGGTTCTTACACTAACATTCTAAATGTATTACCTATGCAGGAGGAGTTCGATATGGACATTCTCCATGCAGAGCATGGGAAGAGGGTGGTGGACATCCAATTTTGCAATAAATTTAAGTCCTATCATGCGAAAATGCATAAACATTTTCGTGCGAAGGGAGATGAAGCAAAAACCCACCCATACGATAAGATATCCCAAAAGGATAAGAAGTTGGTGTGTCGCCATTTCCATGACCCACACTATCAGGTGATGTGTTTGTATTATAATATCTACTTTAAGCTTTATTGTGGCTAACAAGAAGTCTTGACATCCTTTTTGTAGGTTGTATGTGTAAAAACTGTTGCGAACCACAGCAAACTCTTGACAACACATTGTGGTCGGTCGAGGTTATTCATCAATCATCGACGGGTAATTGCTATATATAACACTATCTGACGAATACGTATGCCATTAATATTAATGATATTTTATATGATAATGTAGTGTGATCCTGCGACTGGCATCGAGGAGCCGCTGCCAGATCTTTATTAGAGAACGCAACAACGGTGATTGGGGGAGTGGTGCGACGGTGCGTAAAGCAAACATGTAAGTCAAATTAAATATGTAATTTATAATTTGATTTAAAACAGCGAATTTGTATTCTCATTTCTTATTTTTTATCATTTTCATGATTGAAAATAGGCGCAGATGGTCGAGCTGAGAGATGCACCTGTGGAACCAGCAAATGACCAATTACCAAATAATCGCTCAGGTGCTTGGGGAATGAGCGGGGGGTTGGGTGAAAGGTCTTGGAAGTGGATACATCGCCCCCACAACATCGTCTTCGATGGGTGCGGCAGCTCGTGCTTAGCTAGAACAAGCATGTCGACAGGCCGATGCTCGGGCCGACGAGATGGATAAGCGGGTGCAAACGGTGGAGTTGGAGAACCAGGAGTTGAGAGACTTAGTGTCTAATGTCACATTGGAGAACCAGTGTTTGAAAGAAAAGGTGTCCACCTTCGAAGCCACGCTTGCAGTTATGATGAACAAGCAAGCGTAGTTCAAAGAAATGATGCACCAATCTCAATCAGATGATGCAGGTGGCTCATCTCATTAGAAGGTATGTCATTGTTCTATTCTTGTGCATTGAAAATTCAGCATCTATACCTCATTGAGTAGGAATTTTTAGATAATACTCTAGTACATGGATGTTTGAACTGATAGGTAAATTCATCCAGAAGCATGTTTGAATTGATAGGTAAAAAAAAGTTTATTTCATGAAATATAGCATATTCATGATGTATATTAATTTCAAAGATTAACTTAATTTTGTATGCATGTTGCTGCATGTTCTCCTGTACATTAATTAGGCATCTCACTATACATTAATATATTCATCATCACATAAAGATTTGGAATCACACTACACATAATTTATTTATTTATTTTTTGATCGGTAAAAGTAAATATATATTGATCAAAATATTATATACAGAGTTCACTTGGCATACCTAGAAAAAAGGGAATGTAGTGATCCAAAAAAATAAACAAAATAAAAAAATAAAAAATCTAAATAAATAAATAAAAATAAATAAATAAATTAAAATTAAATAATTATTATTAATTAAATAATATAATATAATAATAATTATTATAATATATATATATATATATATATTTAAGATATTATATTATATATACAAAAGGTAAATCGCCTGAAGCTTAGAAGCTTCAAGAGATTGGATTTGTTTTTGCAAGAAACTCACGCCCCCCTCCCCCTTTGAAATATTTTCCTGCGCCCAGCCTCAGCCTCCCTCCTTCTCCGTCTCCCTCTCTCTCAATTTCTCGACAGATTTGCAACGGATCGGGAAATGAAAGGTGTCGTTGGATTCCTAGTATCGCCGCCGACACTTCTACTGGAGTAGATTTATCATGGGAGCGGTTTAGGCACTATTCCTGGGGTAAGACAATTTTTTCTTAATTTCTTAATTTCGCTTTAAATCTACCATTAAATCGACCATCGAGCACCACCATGTGGTCCTAGTCGTGATTGTCGCCATTTTGACGTGGGTAAATTTTCAATTGGGGTTTTCTAGGCCCCACTCCAAAGCGAGAGTGTGATTTGGTAAATTTGGAAAATTGGTTATATTTGCGGGTATAACTATTTATTTGAAAATTATGGCCCTAAGAAATATTTAAATAGTATTTTATTTAAGGATAATTTAATGGAACTAGGATTTTTGAACCAGGGTCTGGGTGAGCGCTGCAAGCATCTTTTCGGGATCCCTGTTGGCGTAGTTTAAGAAATCAGGTAAGGGAAAAAATATATATATTAAATCAAAATTTTTATAAATTTAATGAAAGATGAATTATGTTATATATACATGTATATGTTTCGGTTTGGGTTTAAAGTGTCAATCCTTTAAATTATGTTTTCTGAGTTTAGGGATGTTTTATTAGATACATATATATGGAATTGAACTGATGAAAATGAAATATTTTTCAGAATAATTATGTAAGAAATTAAAGGTATTTTTCTAGTATATGAATATTAAATGTGGGCTAGCTTATTTTCAGGCAATGTATGAATTTTACTGCTAAATTACGTGACATGAGTAAATAGGAATGTTGTGTGGATATATGTTATATGTATGAGATGCATGGTATACAGGGAATGAACTGAGTACGAAAATGTTAAATGAAATATGTTGCATGTGAGTGTTAATACAACCATGTAAATAGCTAAAAGATGTTGGGTAAATATATGACAACTGAAATATGCTGGGTAAAACAGCTGAAAGATGCTGAGTAAAAGTATGACAGCTGAAATATGTTGGGTAAAATAGCTGAAATATATTTGGAAAAACAGCTGAAAAATGTTAGGTAAATGTATGACATCTGAAATAGCTGGGTAAAACGGCTGAAAGATGCTGGGTATGAAATGAAATGAAAGGAAAATGGAAATGAATGAAATACAAATGAAATGTGAACAATGTAAAATGGGAAAGAGTCATGTAAAGTAAAATTAAATGAAAAGTAAAAGATGAAAATATGAACAGTTGAGAGATGCAGAATAACGACAAACAAAATAATATATTATGGTATTATCAGTATTTATGCTAGTAGCACATGTTATGCTTGGGCAAGGCAAACTCTTCACCCAAGGGCTTGTTGAGAAAGGCAAGTGTCCTGGTAGTATCAGCTATAGCAGTCGGTTGCATAACGTGTTAGGGCAGAGGGAAACTACTTGTATGGGCGGGTAGATTTCCCTATTCTTGGGAGAATTCATCGGTAAAATTTTGTATGAACTGTGTGAGTACGAGATCAATTTAATACTTGAGGTCTTACTGAGTAAGGTGAGTGCTCTGATATGCTTCAATTGTGACCTTCGAGTTGCCAAATGTATCAGAGCAGAGGGGTTCTACTTGTATGGGTGGGTAATCACCCCTATCCTTGGGTAATCTTGTGGGTTAAATCTTTTGCATGTGATTGATTAGGTCCAGAAAATGATTTCAAAAATTATGTTAAAAATTTGCAATGTTAAATATTATGTTGATTATAAACTCATGTTAGTCACACATTATTTTAATATATTGTTTCTTCCCTTACTGAGATGTGTCTCACTTGAATATAAATGTACTTTTTTTTCAAGACCTCCTCGAGATCGAGCTTAGAGAGCTTGAGATTATATAGTACTTTTGGAGGAAAAAGGGTATAATTTTGATAATATTTTGGGATGTAGATATATTATGTTTTATGTTTTATGTTTTAAGTCTTCTGAATAATGGATGGTTGTGAAACATACTGGTGTTTGTGAATAGTGGAGGTGTAGGTTATGTTTTGGAGATATGTATTTATGTGACTATAGATGGATGTATGATGTATGTTAGAATGTAGATGGATGTAGAAAACTCTGGTGTTATATTTGTTGAAAGATTTTATGTAACGACCTAAAAAATAATGGTATTTAAATAATAAAGAGAGAGAGAAATAGAATCAGTAACAGAAGGAGGCAGTCGCGTTCGTCGATGACATTGCATTTTGGAGGTGATAATTCCAAGAAATTTCCCCAGGCCTCGTTAACGAACACAGGGGTTTCGTCAACAAGAGTTCTTTAGGACCTCATCGATGAGGTCCCGTCTTTGTTGACGAGAAGATACCGAGAGGGGTTTTTGGGACAGACTGAAATTCATTGACGAAGGAGGAAGTTTGTCAACGAAATTATTGAAGGACTCGTCGATGAGGTGACGTGGCTCGTCGACAAATCCCGCAGTATAAATAGTGCTTAAACTTAATTTTACGCAAAATTTTAGCGCCGCTCTCTTCTCTCTCTCTCCTATGGCCTCTCCCTCTTCTCTCTTCGATTTCGGCCCCATCAGTCGCCAGATCAACGATATGAGGCCACCATGACTCTCCTGACGGAGTTCTCTCCAGGTCTACCAGAGCGGATCGTCGGTGGAACGAAGTTGGGATTCATCCCAAATCTAGGGTAAGGTCTTTTATTCAAAATTTGAGTTTGTCACGCCTCGAACCCCGAAATGGGACCCAAGGGTGAAAATATAATCTAACCTGTCCCTGTATCTGATAAAACATCCAAGATATTGTACAATGGATGAGGTTTCGACCCTATGGGGTTCCCAGGCACCCTAAACACATCCAATCACAATCATATACGCAGCGGAAAAAGGTCATTCCATAACAACATATACAGTACCATACCAGAGTCTATATAAGAGCAGAACATGGCTCTATCAAAACGTACAAACATGTGCCTAACACATCCCAAAATGGCAACCCACCAAAATTATAGTCTTAGCACTTACCCAAGCGCTAAATACAGTACATTGGCCACTACGCTCCCTAGACTAAGACGCTAGTTCTGGTTACTCGAAGGACCTATAAAAATGTACGTACAGCAAGGGTGAGACATCTCTCAGTAAGGAAGAACAAAGGTTATATCAGTGTGTGACATTTGAGTGTTATCGTGATACACTAACATGCATAGATCAACAATCAAAACAATCAAAATTATTCCAATATTTTCACAAACCAAGCAATACAATCTGGTGTCGTCACATCCTTCGGCTCGAAGCTGGACTGTCTGGTGGTATTTCACACCCTTCGTTAAAAATTGGTGATCTAGTGGTATTTCACACCCTTCGTCCAACGCCGGCAGTCTGGTGATATTTCACACCCTTCGACAAATGCCGGTGCCCCCGGTAACCTGGCATAGCATCAGGGTTGAACTGGTGCAAATTTGGTGTTCACACACCCTTCGGGTCGAAATCCTGCCAATTTAGTGGTATTGCGCACTCTTCAGCAGAAGCCGGATTTTCAAACCTGGAACAATTCGGAACCCCATTCTTATTTCACCAAGATACAACATATGCATGCTCATATAACCAAACAAACCACACCTATTTGGTAATCTAAATCATAGTTTTTCAAACAAATACAGTTTAAATAAGTCAAGGCACGGTCATCCCAATATCACAGTATAAATCAACATATACCCACGGTTTTCAACAAAACTAGGGACACAGCCCGTCGCCCCCTTTTCCCAAAACTGTAATAATGAAAAACCTATAGTTTTCCCCATTAGATCCCCCCAAATGAGTAGCCAAAACACACACAGGACCGTGGATCACAGTCCGATTTAAAAAATAACTGATATAAACACAGTTCCCCTTACCTTTTCCCCGAAAAGCAAATCCCGAACTCCAAGGCCCTAAACAGCGAACTGAGTTCCAAAACTTACAAATCACAGTACAGAATATACTCACAACATTGTTACCTACAAAACTACTAGATCAGAAATGAAAATCGAGTCTTACCTCGATTTTTCGCCAAAACCCAAAAAATCTCCGAAATGAGATTTCGATTATAGAAGTTGTAGAGAATCCTTCCACGATCCTCGTGGTAACTTCAGATTCACGATTCCAACAACAAATGGTGAAGAAATCTCGAGAGAAGGAGTGTAGAGAGAGTTCTAGAGAGAGAGAGAGAGAGAGAGAGAGATAAGATTTAAGTTTTTTAGTGAGGAAGTAAAGGAAAATGATATTTATAGACCTTTGACCCGGGCAACTTCGTCGACGAAATGGTGTTCTCGTTGACGAATCTTTCAGTACCTTCGTTGACGAATCGGTGGCCTCGTCGACGAATTTGGGATCTCCGGTTTTTCTGAGACTCCTCGACTTCTTCTCATCGACGAGTCTCTGAATTTCGTTGACGAGAAGAACAAAGGCTTCGTCGACGAAATATGCCAAATTCCCAATTTGCCCCTCTCTTATTTATTTAAACCCATTTATCACAGTTCGAGTTCTTACAGAGTTTCTAGCAGTTGTAAGAAATGTAATAGACGTTGAAATAGTAATGTTTTGTTCTGAGATTTATGATTTTTAGGGTATTGAGTGGAGAACCCTGTGGGTATAAGACCCATTATAGTAGGGGATTTTAGCAGGAAACAAGTAAGGAAAATATGCTATGTTAGGTTATTTGAGTATAATTTCAGTATAAAATTATAAATGTTCTACCAGAGTATTATTCACAGTAGAGATTTATATGGTTTATCAAGTATGATTAATATGTTTTAAAATTACTATGTGGTTTGAGAATATAGATATAATAAAGAAACATGCTTTACAATATTTTTTAGAGATCTGTTTTACAGAATATACAGACAATGAATGTATTTTATAGCAATTACAGAAATACCATGATTATACAATTTTACAGTACCATGACATACAGATTTACAGTTAATTACAAAAACACAGTTGATATAGATACAGTTTTCTACAGCGTCATGGTTTATACAGTTATTATAGAATCATGGTAAAATAGATGGTTGTATATAGAGATGTATTATATATAGTATCAGACCCTGTTGGACCATATAGTTATATAGCACGGTATCGTAGCTACGTACAGTTTATAGAGTGCAACCACCTATTTAGATAATATGTGGTATAAAGGTCGATCACATAGAGCCCACGAGTAGACAGGCTCCCCATCAGATATGGGTTGAGGAGGGCTGATCAGACTATAGAGCATAGTGATTTATTCCTGATTGGCCAACTAGGGTAAATCCCGCCTACGGGCCGCACAACCCCGTCATGAGGGGTTAAATCATGACACACAGTTATCCACTGGGAAGTTTACAGCTATTACTATGTTTATACAGGTTTACAAAAACGAAATATATATATATTAGCAGTATTTTGAGTAGAAACGTAAAGTATAGAAATGTTAAGCAATAGTTAAAAGATGAAGATTTATATTACTGGTATTGTACTTTACAGATTCAGTGATGCATGACTATATAGTAATAGATTTTCACGGTGTTGTAACTCATTTGCCACACACTAACAATAACATATTTCGTCTTACTAAGCGTTGGCTCATCCCAATTACTTTAACATTTCTCGGGTGATCCAGGTAGGTGAGCAAATAGAGGGGTCTCGGTATTGCCCTGACAGTAGTGTGAGTATTTTTGGGAGTATTTTTGTATAACCCCAGCCAGTTGAGGGTATTCTGGGAAACAGACATATATGTATATTTTGAGAAACACTTTAACACTCTGGTATTGTATATAACTACGTATGGTTATGTTTATTTGATTTCTACTTCTTGTTGCTTAGGTTGATGATTGAGTTTAATCCAATATGGTATCAGAGCATTTTAAATGTTATTGTATATATATATAAAAAAAATTTCCCAAGTTAAATGCAGGTCATTACATTTTAGTTATATTATTCACTGCATAAATGATATTAGCATGTGGATTATTAGGTAAATGAAGGGATTAGTAGCACTCCAGGCCCACTTAGGGGGGTCGGGGCATTACAGGGAAAGATACAAGTCCCTATCGAGAGAGTAAATGCATGTTTGGGAATACTTCCACATTTCCATACCTCCTTGAACCAGTGTACCAGGCTTCCTTTATTTCTCCAGTAGTTATAAGCCTGCTTTGTAGACAGTTGACCCTCTACCACTCATGTATTTAGCAATTTCTTAGCTTCCCCATGGTTTCCACAACTCTGTATGATATGATTCTTCAACTCCATCATTTTTTTGAAGAAAGGAGAGTCAACGTGCTTAGGGGCTGCCCCCCCCCCCCCAAAGATTTTCATCCCTTTTGTATACATGATGTATCTATTTAGACCATAGTGAATCTTGTTTGCTTTGAATATTCCATAAGGCTCGAGTAAGTAAGGCTTTGTTCCATGCATTTAGATCAAAGATTCCCATTCCTCCTTTATGTTTAGGAAGACATAATTCCTTCCAAGCAACTGGGGGCTTCTTCTTCCCTCCCCAAAGAAAAGATCTGCATAGCTTCACTATGTGGTCAATAAAAGATTTAGGAAAAGGAAAGATAGCCAACGAGAAGCACTCTACCCCTTGGATAAAAGAATTTATAAGTTCCAATTTTCTTGCATACGAGATTGTGTGATTCAGCCAGCCACTGAGGAGTTCAGAAATCCTGTTGATTAGAGGGGCATAATGCATTTTATTAAGTTTGGAAGCAGCCAGTGGAATTCCCAGATAACTGAAAGGAAAGACCCCCTCCTGAAATTTTGTTAGACATCTAATCTGTTCCAGCTCTACTGCTTTGATTCCAGTATGCAGAAAAGTTGACTTTAGGCTCTTAACTATTAAGCCTGAGCATCTTGAAAATTTTCCAAGGCAATCTAATAGCTGCTTAACTAAATTTAAGTCACCCCGAGAGAATAATATTATATCATCAGCAAAAACAAGGTGTGTTAGCTTTAGCATTTCACATCTGGGGTGGAATCTGTAGTTAGCATTAGGTGAAACTCTCTTTCTTGAGGTCAATCTTTAACAAGCATCTAGGTGAAACTCTCTTTCTTGCATATTTCCTTACTATTTCCTGTACAAGTAGATATTTTCAATCATACTCCTCTTCTTGACAAAAGCTGACTATAATATCCTCAAGGCGTGGCTTAATTCTTCCTGCAATCACCTTAGCTATTACTTTATACATCAAATTGTAGCATGATATAAATCTAAAATCTTGGACAGTGTCAACATGTTTTGATTTTGGGATCAGGGCTATAGCTGTATGATTTATCTGTTTTAACAATTTACCAAATTCAAAGAACTCTTTAATATCCAAAGAGAACTTATTCCCAATAATATCCCAAGCCTTTTTGAAGAAACAAGTAGAGAAGCCATCATGACCCGGGGATTTGAGGTCACTAATACTGAACACTGCATTTTTTATCTCTTGGTTAGTCATTGGAAGTGTCTAGTTTGCCACTGCTCTATCTAGTTTACACCAGACAGTTCCATTCGACCATGTAAGAAAACTTCCACAAGAGTTCAAATCCCTGAGTTTAGATTCATTAAAACATTCATTTATATCCTTTACCTCATAAGCCATGACACGCACACCATTTTGTTTCTCCTTTACCTCACTAAAATCAGTGAGGTCCTGCTATAATGTTCTTCTTGCTACAATTGCATTAAAGCCAAACACAAAACTCAAGGCAAAACAATTAGAAGTAGCTAAACAAGTAACCTTGCAGTGTATTACTTGAGCTTTCATACTCACTATCTGTATATGAGCTTTCTATGAATTCCATAGCACCAAGATCCTCCCTCCTTTGTGATGTTCAAAGTTGTTGGCTTGCTTCCATGTTCTAAATTTTACATTCATTAGTTTCTCTAGGTTTTCAGATGACAACTTAGTATCCATAATGCACATGACATCAATCTTATTATTCTTAATAAGGTCAAGGACGCCATTCTGTTTTAATCCTTCACTAATACTGCACTATTAGTAACGAATTATAAATTCATCACTAATACATACTATTAGTGAAGAATTTGAATCCTTCACTAATACTGTACTACTAGTGACGAATTTAGAATTCGCCACTAAGACCCTACTATTAGTGACAAATTTGAGCTGCGCCTATGTAAAATTTATAGTGACGGTATTAGGGTTTTAGTAGTAATGATAGATATAGCAACTAATTTAAAACTATCACTAATACCCTGATTTTTTGTAGTGGGAAGAACAAAATGAAAGGCCTTTTATTTGTGAAGGCTTTGCATATTCATGTTTTTACTACTCAAAAGACTGAATCTAATACTGGTGAGGAATGAGAGTTTGAGCATTGGCAAGTGTATGGTTTTATTCAGAATTTAGTTGAGGAAAATGTTTACAATTATATTGATCAAGAGACACATGCACGTTGTCACGCCCTACACCCGCCAAGTGTGTCCGTGGTGTGATGTGATCCAATCACCTATGTCTGATACCATAACTTCAATCACGCAACGGAAAAATAAATAAACATCCTTAATAATACACCAGAGTTCTATATAAATATCCCAAAAATTTCCCACCATCTAGTATTCATATATATATATATATATATATATATATATATTTACATCTCAAAAAACTAAAAACATAAACCCAAAAAATACATCCAAGATCTGTACCCTCTCACGAAAATGCTACGTCAAAAAATCCCAATCCCGAGCTCGCTGCTCGATCACACATAGGTCCTAAAAAAGATGAATTGTATAACAAGTGAGACACATCTCAGTAAAATGGAATAGATTAATACCAGTGTGTGGGTATCATGAGTTTAGTGTATAAAAAATATCATCAGTTGTTAATTAACCACAGTTATAAAATCATTCTCAGACCATACCCACACACACACACACACACACAATTATTTATAAGCAAAAGTTCTCGAGGATAGGGGAGATTACATGCCCATACATGTCACGATCCGATTTTTCCACCAATTTATTTTTCTTTTCCAAAATTAAATAAACAATAATAATTATCATCATTTGTCATATCAAAACCCTAATATCATATATCATCGAAACCCGACCCAAAGTGGGATATCGGGTAATTATTCATATAAATTCAGCTGCCACACACTAGTAATAGCATATTTTGTCTTACTTAGAGTTGTCTCATCCCAATACTTTAACATATTTCAAGTGATCCCACTAGACGAGTAGATCAGGCTCGAAGATAGAGAGGTCGTTTAAACTGCCCTGTCTGTAGTGTAAGTGTTGGTTGGGAGGTGCATTTTTGTATAGATCTTAGATGTTCTAGAGGAAGAATACTAAAGGGATGTGTATATGTATATATGTGTGTGTTTTGGGGAAATTACTGAATTCTAGTATTGTAATTATGGTTGCATAATCTTATGTTTTCTGCGGTGGTATAGGTGTGTTATGATTAGGAATTCCTCAGTGCCCATTTTGGGACCGAGATGTTATAGTAGTTTTATCAGAGTATCATAGTTATGCTATATAGCTTTTATATATATATATATATATATATATATATATATATATATAATGGTATGAATTTTTGGGTTGTTACAAAAAGACACCTCCTAAGACACCACAATTGAATGGTGTCACTGAAAGAATGAACAGGACATTCATTGAGAGAGTTAGATGTTTGCTTTTAGATGCAAAGTTGCCTAGATCATTTTGGGCTGAAGTATACAGTGGCATATGTGATTAATTTGCCTCCTAGTGTTCCTTTGCAGAGTGATGTTCCAAATAAAGTTTGATCTGGCAAGGACATCTCTTATAATCACCTGCATGTGTTCAATTTCAAGGCATTTGTACATGTTTCAAAGGATGCAAGGTCAAAGTTAGATGCCAAAACTTGTTAGTGTCTTTTTTGCTTATGGTCAAGATGAATTTGGGTACATATTACATGATCCAGTTGAAAAGAAGCTTTTCAGAAGCAGGGTTGTAGTTTTCATTGAGGATTAGACCATTGAAGACATTGATAAAGCAGAGAAGATTGTGACGACTTGCTTAATTTCCACATTTTTTCCATAATATAATAAAATCAATAACACAACGCTCAGTAGATCATAATCCACCTAGACCTGTGGGTACTAGGGATGCATCAGAAATACATCACAGATGTGACGACCTGCTTAATTTCCACATTTTTTAATAATAAAATCAATGTCACAAATCCCAGCTCAGCAGATCATAATCCATTTGGACCCGTGGGTACCAGGGATACATCAAAACACATAACGGAAGCTTAAGTAGTAGGAAATATACAATCATATACATCTCATTATACCATACATCGCAATACCAGAGTTATTACAATCACTGTATAGTTATACACAACACTCAACCCAAAAAGATATCTTAGGGTCATTTTCACAAAATACAACCGACCCTATCAAAATACTTACCCTTCAGGAAGGGCAGATTTACCGTACTAGATTAGCAGGACTTTACCCGCTCTCGTATCAGGGGCTCCTGAAATATTTATAAAATTTTGGGTGAGACACCTCTCAGTAAAGAAAATAAACTAATACTAGTGTGTGGCAACATGAGTATTCTGTGTTATACATATACCATACAGAACATAATCAGTAACTGTTTTGTCAAATTTGGGAAAACATATATATATATATATATATATATATCATCAAAATATGGTAGAACATACTGCATTTTCATAAACATATTTCATCTCATATAATAATAATACAAAAAAAATATTCCTAGTAGGTTAGCTGGCTGTTGTCATGTATTACCCCTACATGACTGGGTTGTGTGGCCCGAAGGCGGGACCTGACAATGGTTGGCCGACCACTGCCAAGTCAAAAGTACAGTCTGTAAGTCTGATGGGTCTGCCAGACCTAGTCCGTACACTAGGGGTGCTCACACACTTCTTAAAAATCACATTGACCATCCAATCTCACACCACCCTGTATAGCGGCATTAACACAAATATCATGATCATGATGACCATGGACACATAGCAACGGTACCGTGTAAGTGTTAGCCTAGACCAAGCCAACCACATTCTGATATCATATAACATATACTGAAACTATGATACATGAATACTTCATATCATTAATTATCAAATCAATCATATCATTTTACATATATACGTATATCATGAAAATCATCGGCCCGTACGCCGGCAAATCATATCCATAGCACAGCCTGTACACTGGCAAATCATTTCCATAGCTCGACCCGTACGTCGGAAACTCATTTCCATAGCTCGGCTCGTACGCCGGCAAATCATATCCATAGCACAGCCTGTACACTGGCAAATCATTTTCATAGCTCGACCCGTACGTCGGAAACTCATTTCCATAGCTCGGCTCGTACGCCGGCAAATCATATCCATAGCACAGCCCGTACGCTGGCAAATCATTTCCATAGCTTGGCCTATACGCCGGAAAATTATACACATAGCTTAACCCATACACCGACAAACATATATAAAAATCT
The DNA here is from genome assembly GCF_029873635.1 of Malania oleifera. Taxonomy (NCBI): domain Eukaryota; kingdom Viridiplantae; phylum Streptophyta; class Magnoliopsida; order Santalales; family Ximeniaceae; genus Malania; species Malania oleifera. The sequence continues at coordinate 2,798,889 of NC_080426.1, read as the reverse complement.
CGGCCCGTATGCCAGTTTTCATTATAAAAATCAGTATCATTAACACATTCCCAAGAAATAGTATTTCATAACAATTTCTACTCATGCCACACTAAACAGATTTTTCGTATATTTAACATACCATCATTTTCAACAGTATTTTCCAAATATAAATCATATATAAATATATTTATTTTCCTGAAATCAAATGCTGTAACAATATACATATTTTTCATAAAATACTAGTTTAATTTATTCCCTTACCTGTGTCCTAAAAAGCCCCTAAATCAAACACTCCTGCACCCGCAGGATTCCCCGTTCAACACCCTGAAATCAACATTCCTCAGAACTAAAGTTCAGTATTTCTACGCGTACAACACTTTCTACAACTGTTAAATAGGCAAATATTGAGTAGAAAATCTTACCTTGAATTTGGAATGGTTTCCAACTCAGCCCCACCGACGATCTGCTTTAGCAAATTTGCAGAGAACTTTCCCAGGAGCGTCGTGGTGGCTTCAGATCGTTGAACCGATGGAAATCCGGCACAAAAACCTAGAGAGAAGGAGGAGAAACCGAAGAATGAGAGAGAGAGAGAGAGAGAGAGAGAGAGAGAGAGAGAGAGAGAGAGAGAAAGAGAGGTTCTGCACAACAAATTTCGGCCAAATTGGATTTTAGGCCTATTTAAACTGTGGCCTTCATCGATGAGTCATGTCATGTCGCCGACGAGGCCAAGAATAAGACTCGTCGATGAACCTCAACCCTCATCGACAAATTTCATACTTCCAAAAATCCTCTCTCGGTATCTTCTCGTCGATGAGACGAGACTTCATCAATGAGATCTTGAAGAACTCTCGTTGACGAAACCCCTATGTTCGTCGATGAGGCTTGGAAAATTTATCAGGATTATCCAATCCAAAATGCAACGTTGACGACGAACGCGAAGCGTTCATCGACGAAGTCGACTGTCTCCTTCTGTTCCTATTTCCAATTCCCTTTCTTTTTATTATTTAAATATCATTATTCTTCGGGTCGTTACAAAGATAGTTCCACGGAACAGTAATAACTTGATTGGTATGGATCCAATTCCTTTCTCCCCTTTGCCAAATCCAATTGAGAGTGATATGCAAGAAGATGTTGATGATGACCAACAGGTTGGTGAACTTAATTCTTCCTTGCTATAATGGTGAGCACGCCTCTTGCTACACACTTTAGATTGAGTGTCAAGCAAATTCCTTCCACCCAAAAAGAGAAGGAAAACGTGTAGACAGTTCTTTATGTTTCAACCGGGCGTAGTTTGATGTATGCAATAGTATGCATAAGACCTGACTTAACTTATTTTGTTGGTACTGTCAGTTGGTTTCTTTCTAACCCAAGTAGAGACCATTGGAATGCAGTGAAATGGATTATGAAATATCATTAGGGTACCTCCAAATTAAAATTTTGTTTTGGTAATGAGCAACAAGTTCTAGTTGGTTATATAGATTCTAATATGGCTGGAGATATTGACTTCAGAAAATCTACTTCAGGTTACTTGATCACTTCTGCAAGGGGAGTTGGGGCTTGGCAATCTAGATTGCGAAAATTTGTTGCATTGTCCACTATTGAGTCACCAAAGAGTGCAAGGAGTTGATTTGGACGAAGATATTTATGCAAGAACTTGGCTTTACATAGGAGAGTTATGTGTTATTTTGTGATAGCCATAGTGCTATTCATCTTAGTAAAAATTCGACCTTTCATGCTAGGACTAAACATATTGATGTAAGGTATCATTGGATACAGGATGTTCTAGATGCTAAATTGCTACAACTCAAGAAAATTCATACTGATGACAATGGTGCTGATATGTTGACTAAAGTCTTACCAAGAGGAAAGTTTGAAACTTGTTGCTTGATCGTCGGGATGGTGAGCACTTCAACATAGTTGGGAGGGGGAGATTTGTTGGGTTTGGGTATCACTCCTATGGGAAGAAACCCAATATTCAACCCTTTAGCCCATTTTCTTTGGGCTCTTTGTTGGGCTTTTTTAGAGGTCTTTTATACCTCATTTAAGTAAAGGAAATTAGGGCTGGCAATGTAGAATTTCATATAAAAAAAATGTGTGTGTGTATTTGTGTGTGTGTGTGTGTGTGTGTGTGTGTGTGTGTGTGAGAGAGAGAGAGAGAGAGAGAGAGAGAGCGACAAAAGAGGGAGAACTGCATTGAGAATATTTGGGTTTTTGCAATAGTGAGCAATTTTGATTAATCGATGATTGGAGGGTCATCCGTGGTCCGATTGAGCTGCTTTTTCTCAGTGGATAGAGGACTCATAAATGCTGATTTTGAATGGTCGAATTGGTCGTCCAAGCACTATAGCATCAGATATCAGGTTTGAATAGTAACAATGTTTTTGGTGAAACTCTCAACTGTCTCTTTTTGATTTTTAAGATCTCTTGTTATTAAATAAAGATAGAGTTATGTGCTCACTGTGATAGCTGAAAATTGAGATCTTGTACCCACACTTTTATGACAGTGAAGTTTTTGAGTGGACTCTCAAGTCCTGTGATTTTCACCCTTTGATTTAAAGGGATTTTCTACGTAAAATTGTGTGTCTCGTGTGATTGATATTTGTGATTATTTTTAAGCTGATTTTGTGTTATTGTCATATCATAAAAACTGGTTTTGTTTATTGGGAGAGAAAGAACTTCTGATTATATTTTCACGATTTTTTTGGTTAGTCTCATTTCTTACCGACACTTCCATCCCACCTACGAGCTACTTTAAAGTTATGGGGGATAAACTTAGTCTACAATTGACAAGTTGTAGTTGCTTTCTTCTTCTTCTTGATAGACAAGTTCTGCCACCAAAAACGTATAGTCACAGCAAAATGCAGTTTACCTTTCATGAATATCTATCATTAATCTTTTGGATTAGGTTACTCTGAATGAATTTTCTTCTTGCATTGATTCTCTTTCTTGAATTTAGGGAAAACGATGTCTCACTTACTGCCTAGAAAATTCAACAAAGAGACCCTTGCCTTTTCATCTCATAATCGGGCCGTACTGAAGCAGACCGCCGGTCATGCTGATTCCAAACACTGCCACCTTTCAACAGGGCTACTCTGAAACGTAATAGAGATTGATATCCCTGTGAGCAACTCATATATTATGATGCCTTCGTGAGCATTCAACCTTTATGAGGATTGAATGGAGTAAAATAACATTGTAACTCCAACTAATGGACACATGATTAATCATGTACTGCTACTTCTAAACATATTTTACTTTTGAAAAGAACAATTAGAAGAAAGCAAATTTAGAACTGTGCTAGCACCCATAATTGGCAGAATGGAATGGATAAAAATAAATTGAACATACTAGGAACACCAGTCCAGAATTATGGTAGTTGCATGGTTCAGTATTTATTTGAAGTTTGGTTTGCGGAATGGAGCAAGGTGGATATAGAGTGGAAATAAAAATTGAACGAAGAAAATGCAAAAATAAAGCAACAAATTTCTTTCTATTCTATTTTTAGGCACCAAATGAATTTGGTTCTCAAAATAAATGAGGTTGCTATAGATATATACTACTATAAAGATGATTTTCCTACTTAGTGTTATTTTTCTAAAATCTAAAATTAACTTATGTAAAATATTTTTCACTGAATAAATAAAATGAACATTTAAGTATATAAGTATAAAAAACAGATTATGACTCACGTTTAACCATTCCTAAGAACTTGAGGAGTAGTTTTGCTTCCCCTTTAACCTCTTATTCAGTTTCCAAAATACCCTTGTGATTCACCGGTCCGATTATTCCTAAAAGTTTTGGGAGTAGTTTTCCTTCCTCTTTAACCTCTACCTTCAGTTTATAAATGCGTTTATATTGTTTAATTATTTTTTAATATATTTTAAAAAATAGAGAATTGTATGTGCGGTCCATTACAAGTGTAGATAAAAATACAAAATAAAGTGACAAATTCCATTCAATTTCTACATGCCAAAAACTTAGTTGGTCAATTATATTGATGCAGATAAGGAGACAACACGAGAAGATATTTTGTAGGTGATGTGCTGCCGAGTAAAATGAGAGGTCTCATTCGTATAGATAAAATGAGTATTCCAAGTCTTCGTACTTAATTGTCATCATTTGGTTATCTTATGTTTTCCTCTTATTTTTGTTTGCAAGAAATTATCATTATTTTGCAAGTATTTTGTTTATGTTTGTATTTGTTTGTTTTGACTATTTATTGACATGTTTAGATTGTTTTAGTTGGATAATGATTCGAGTTTTGTTAGGCTTGTATTAGTTTTGATGCCCGACTTGGTTTTGTTAGTTTATTTGTAAATCCTATGTGTTATGTTTATAATTACGATATTCTTTCGCCATAAGTTAGGATTATCAATAAAATTGAGTTTTCGTTTAAAAAAAAAGAAAAAAAAGAGAGGAGAGAAATAGGTTTTTCTTTTGGTTGCAAATAAAAAATCATTCTACTGCTATTCTAGTATTCTACAATTAATGCGTGCAAAAGAAAAAGAAGATGGCAATACAATAACCCATCCCATCTGGGAATTTTACTTCTTCATAGCCATTGCTTCGATCGACCCCTTATAGTGAATTCTCTAATTGCAAGCAGTTGTTGATGCAGTGGCGCTAAAATCAAAATAAATAAACAAACGAAGAGATCAAGTAGCAGTTCAGATATTGTCGTGCGTTTCTACTGATTCATCTTAGAAATCGAAACTAAGGAACGGAAGACGGAACAATTCTGCATTTGGAAACTGCAATTTGCACTGCGAGGGAAAATTGGGAAATACCGAAATAATATGAACTCGCGAGGTTCCCATCTTTTAGCGGCAACAATAGATGCCGCTGAAACCCTCCCTAAATGGGAGGGGAACATTGTGTTCATTAATTTCGTGGAAGTCTCTCCTTAAAGTTTAAATTACCATTTGTATGGCTGTCCCAAATATTTTCAAGTTGCTTTGCTTGATGATTTTTTTTTTTATCAATAAATGTAAATTGTATATATCAAAAAGGATATGTATAGTACTATGGGCATACCCATGAGAAAGGAAATCAAGGCTCCCAAGCAAAAGAAAAACAAAAATATCAAACAAAAACAACTACAAAAGACAAGCATTTCTAAAACAACATCAGCCATTTTAAGATAGCAAGCCAATTCCAGAATCCTTCCAAAACTTTGAAAAATTTGGGTATTTCTCATAAAGAATTCTGAAAGTGTGCGATTGAATAACTCTAATCATAGAGGTCACTAAAGTAACCTTTCCCTCAAATTTCTTCTAATTTCTGAAATGTCGCAGTAGATGAATCATGGAAGTAAAACATACTCGCTTGGCCGTGAACTACACTCATGTTCCTTTGGCTTCCTTGTGAAGCCATTTCAAGGGAGCTTTGATTGTAGACATTCTTCTTCTAAGCTGCTCCCAAACTACATTCGAGACACTGCAATTAAAAAACAGGTGATCTGAGGATTCAGGTTCCAAGCCACACTGAACACGAAAACAATCTACACCATCCACCCCAATTTTATCAGCTGTAAGGAGCTTGCCCCTAACACACAGCCATGAAACAAAAGCGTGCTTCAGGGTACCTGTAATAACCCCAAAAAGGGTTATAGAAGATTAGTAGAGTGATTCCAAAATAAAATAAAATAATAATTAATTAATTAATCAGATTTAAAAAAATTAATTAAAATTTATTTTTATTTTTATTAATAAAATATATTATTATTAATATTAATTAAATTTATTATTATTATTATTATTATTATTATTATTATTATTATTATTAACATCCTGAAGCTTCAAAAAAGCTTTAGGATGCTTTCTTCAAGATGCGCAGGTCAGAGCCCCCCCCAAACCCTCTCTCTCTCCTCTCATTCTCTCTCCTTCTCTTCTCGATTTCATCATGGATTTTCGCCCGATCGAAAATCGGAAGATATCATTAGACTCCAATCTCCGCTGCCGTCATTTCTACAGGAGCGGATCGGTGATAGGAGCGGCGTAGACATATCTCCTGGGGTAAGCCAATTTCTCATTTTTCTTTAATTTCTTGTATATTATAAGCCTGATTGACAAATAGATACCACCACGAGAATCTAGGGATGATTCTCAACAAGTATAGAGGGACGGAATTCTCGTGGGGTCGTCGTGGGCAAAACCCCAAATTTGGGGTACCGGGGTTATTAAAGGGTTTATTTTTAATTAATTAAAATTAATTTAGAAATGCTAAAAAGTTGAGCATCTGGAGTTGAAGTAGAATTTTCAGAATTTAGGGCATGGGTGAGCGTCGCGGGTGTAATTTTGGGACTCGTAGACAAAATTCAGAAAATTAAGTGGGGGTGTTAAATATTAGTTTAAATGTTAATTTGAGGTATATGGAACCTAGGAAATGTTAGATGGGTATCATTTTGGGGAAATAAGTTAATTAATCTAGAAAAAATGTAAATTGCAGGATTTGAGTTTCAGGTGCTAAGGGCGTGAGATTTGGGGTTCTAATGACTCTCAGTAAGTCAAGTAAAGGGAATAAATTATAACAGCATTTTTAAAATTACTATGTGAATTAATATGTGAAAATGAGCATATTGTATTTTGTTTGAAAATTATTATGATATAAATATCAGATAAATTGTGTGGCATTTGAGTAATATTAATTTGTGATGTTTTGGGGTCTGAAATTAATATATTATGAATATTAGATGAAAACTGTGTGACACATGACATGTGTAGAAAAATGTGAAATATAACGATGGGTATTTTCTGTGAAAATATCGAAATGAGAATGATTGATGTGATTAGTGAAAAATAATGAAATATGATATTTATTTGTGAGTGAAAATTATTTGCATGAGAAATGAGTTTGTACAAATTATTGGTATGAGTATTTTGGGAAAATGTGAAAAATACGTGAAATATGATATATGTTATTACGAGATGATGAAATGTGCACAGAAAATGATGAGAATATTTATATTGAACTGAATTATCATATACTGGAATATGATTGATGAAATGTCACTACCGCATAATGATTGCAGGTATGTGGTAGTGAACCCCGATGGATGATTATGATATTGAGCACGGTACCGTTGCTAGTGCTGTTAGTGCAACCACACGGACTATTGGAGCTTGTGGCGTGACAGTCGACTGAGCCATTTTGTAGGGTTGTTAGGCCCCCTGAGTCCGGATCAGGGTTATAGGCTAGCCAGTCGTACTAAAGACGCGATATGTGATATGATATTTGATCTAACCGGGTCGGCCAACCGCAGTTAGATCCAGCCTTCGGGCTGCACAACCTTGACCATTGAGGGGAAGCATGGCGTGGATAGAAAGATCCTCAGGGTGCCCATGAGTTACAGACGCGATGTTGGTATTTGATACCAAGGATACTCATGAGCCGAAAAATAAAATGGAAACGAAAAGTGAAAGAATGATAAAATTGGCTAAAATGATAAATGAAAGAAAGAATGGAAATTAAGAAATAAAGAATGTTAAATATGAGAAATGAACTGTGTGAGTTAATGACATAAATAATTGAGGCGAAGTGAAACTCTCCGCTTGAGGGCTTACCGAGTAAGGTGAGTGTCCTGATAGGTATCAGATGTAGCCATACCAGACTGCATAACGTGTTAGGGCAGAGGGAAGCTACTTGTATAGGCGGGTAATCTTCTTTATTCTCAGGAACTTCGCGGATAATTATGTGTTGGAAATCATTGAATTTGAGAAATAATTTTAAAGCTTATAAAAACTTGGTTGTATATCTATATGATTATGAGAATGTGTATATCAGTGTATTTTCTTAGATCAAATGATGATTTGAAGAGTAAAGTGTATTATAATTGAACTCATATGACCACACACTGTAAATAATTTATTCCTTCTTACTGAGATGTGTCTCACACAAATTATCTAAACTTTTCAGGGAATAAGGATAGATTAGGCGATAGAGCTCCGTGACCATTGGGAGCTGAGACCCTAATACACAGGGGGAGTTTCTGGACTAGGGGAGGTGTAATTCCCCTAGTATTGAGTAGTTTTTGAGTTTGTAATAATAATAATGTATATGTGTGTATGTAGATACTCTGGGTATTGTATTCTGAATGATATAAATACACTATCTTCCGCTGTTAGGTTTTATAAATAAAATAACTTTTTACCGGATACCCAATGCGAATCGGGTCGTATGAATGATATTAGGATTGTTGACGTGGCCGATTTATGAATGAATATTTATTTATTATTGATTGAAAAAAAAAATTGTATGGAAAAATCAGGTCGTCACAGTACTGCCACTTTTCCAAATAACAGAGCACCAGGGAACTTTCGATTTTTTTGGCCTCCAGTGTTGGTAAGCAAGAGCACAACAAATCTTATCTACCATAACTCAACTTCCCAATAACTCCACAGCTTCATTTCTATAATTGCAGGATTGAAGGAGAAAATCTTTATTTTCTAAAATTTTCTTGATCAAAGGAGAGTCTTCATGTTTGGCCACAAGGTACCAGATGCACTTTCGACCCACTTGGACCATTGGGAGCCCTTTTTAGAATGCATGTTCCACATGACTTTAGTGATTAAAGCATTGTTCCAAATATTGAGATCCAAAACTACGAGACCACCTTCATCCTTTGGCATCGTGATGTCCTTCCAAGCAACCAAGGGTTTTTTCCTACCCCCCCCCCCCCCCAAAAAAGAAAAACTTTACATGACTTGATGATGTGTTTAAGAACTACTTTAGGAATTGAAAAAATAGCCAGCCAAAAGCAGCATGAACCTTGTGTAGGACTAAGTTGATAAGTCCCAACTTTCCAACATACAACAGACTTTAACAAGGCCAAGATCCAATAAGACTACTAATCTTATCAATGATAGGGGAATACTACATAATATTTAGCCTTGATGCAACCAAGGGAATGCCCAAATATCTGAATGGGAATTCACCTTTTGAAAAACCAATAAGCCTATTGATCATCTCCAGGTCATGGCTCTTCATCCCTGCTAAGTATAAGTTAGATTTTAGAGCATTGGTATTTAGCCCAAAACAATCATAAAATCTCCTAAGGCATTTCATAATCTGCTCCACTGAAGACAAATCCCCTCTAGCAAACAAAATCAAATCGTCAACAAACGCAAGGTGAGTAATTTTAAGCTCCTCACACTTAGGGTGAAATCTGAAATCAGAATTACCTTCTAGCTCCTTTAACAATCTAGAAAGGTATTCAAGGCAAAGAAAAAAAAAGGAGGGGGGACAAGGGGTCACCCTAACGCAAGCCTTTTTTTTCCTTTAAAGAAACTAGAAAGGACTCCATTGAGAGAAAAGGGAGAATGAAGTCGTTGACACATGCTGCACTATCCACCCAACCATGGTGTTTGGGAAGTTAAGGCCTATCAACATGTCATTTAGAAAAGACCACAAGACAGTGTCATAGGCCTTTTTCAGGTCAATCTTCAGTAAAGATCGTGGAGAAATACTCTTCCTAGCATACCTTCTAACAAGCTCTTGCACCAAAAAAGTATTCTTAATCATATTTCTCTGTTTCATGAAGGCTGACTGAGCTGGATTCACCAAACACTCTAGAGAGGGATCAATCCTGTTAGCAATCAACTTTGCAATAACTTTATACAACACATTAAAACATGAAATAGGATGAAAGTATTGGACAATGTTTGCATGAGTTGACTTAGCAATAAGGGCAATTGCAGTGTGACTGATTTGCTTCAGCAACTTTCCTTTATAAAAGAATTCCTTGACTTCTTGAGTAAAGTCCTCCCCAACTATATTCTAGGTGTCACGGACCCCCAAAATGGGACTCAAGTAAGGGCCGTGTGGCACTCGTTGAGAGCTCTCCCTTGACAAGTCAGTCAAATCTCACACGTTCAAGCGTGCAAGCACGAGCACCAGGTGAGTCTCAATATTCAAGAAAAACAAGGAACAATAGGATATCACACGAGCAATATATTCTTTTACACCGAATAAGACTATAACAATTAGAGACATCACAATCTAAGGCAACAAAACATCACAATGAAAAGGACTACTTGTATTATTCAACTACAAGAAAATAATCATACAAACGATAACACAAATAATCATATATTCATTCTAAATTCCTGGAGAATACAATTATAGTAGTATCTCTCTCCCCATTTTCCCCATTACATTGTCACTCCTTAACATCCTCCCCCACTCATTTTATCGACGTCCTCGTCGATGTGTTGTAGAAGGCCTTCTCACTCTTCTGATGTTGAAGTTGATGTCGTTGTTTTTGAATTTCTGAAATCTTCAATCTTTTGTACGACATGTTGAAGGTTTTCTGCCTTTTCCCAACTATTCTCTTCTTCCCCCAACCCAAGCCACTGAACCAGAAATTTTTGTTTTTGACAACCTTCTACATTGATGACTCTGTCTGCAATGATCTCCTGGACATCTTTGTTTACAGGCTGCCTTTTGGAAATTGTTGATCTCCTTATCTTTTGTCGGTGCGGATCTGCTTCATCTGTGTGGAATGACTTTAAATTGCTTACATGAAACACGGGATGGACTGGACATCTGTGGCTTTTCATCCACTCGGGTTGTTCAAGCCGATAAGATGCATGTCCCACCTTCTCGATCACTCTGATTGGACCTTCGTAATGGCGTAACAGCTTTTTATCCTTGCTGCGAAGAAAGCGAAATGTCTTTGGTGGCACTTTTACAAGAACCAGATGTCCAGCTTCAAATTGTTGTGGTCGTCTCCCTTTGTCAGTCCATTTCTGCATGCGTTTCGACGCTTTTTCTAACTGAGCTCGGGTGACTTCGATGTTTTGCAACCAATTTTTTGTGAATTGGTATGCTTTTGACCAATTTCCTTTGTATGGACCATCCAGAGTATGTGGGAGAGTCGGTTGTTGACCTTTCACAATCTTAAAAGGGCTTTTATTAGTCGCAGAAGATTTCACAAAGTTAAAACAGAATTGTGCCATGTCCAGTAAAGCAACCCAATTCTTCTTATTGGAGTTAACAAAATGTCGCAAATATTCTTCCAGCATCCCATTAAAACATTCGGTTTGACCATCTGTCTGTGGGTGATAGCTGGTGGACAGATTAAGGTTTGAACCCATAAAGCGAAAGAGTTCACCCCAAAATCCCCCCATGAATCTGACATCCTTATCACTGATTAGGCTTTCTAGAACACCCCAATATTTCACCACATGCTTGAAGAATAGTTGAGTTGTCTTCTCTGTTGAACATGGCTTCGAGACTGGTATGGAAGTTGCATACTTTGAGAACCGGTCAATCACCACCAAAATTGTGTCATAGTCCTCTACTTTTGGCAATGAGGAAATGAAGTCCAAAGAGACACTCTCCCATGGCCTGGCAGGAACTAGCAATGGCTCCAATAAACCTGAGGTCTTCTTTCTTTCTACCTTGTCTTGTTGACAGATCAAGCAAATTTTGGTATAACTCATCACATCATCTTGCATATTCGGCCAATAGTACCCCTGTGTAATCAATGCATGAGTTCTTCGCCATCCCGTATGACCAGCCCACAATGTATCATGACACTCTTTTAGTAAGGTTTTTCTTAAGTTTCCAGCTTTTGGCACATAGACTGTGACACCCCGATTTTCGTACAATTTTTTTTTCAATAATAAATAAATAATCACGTCATAGATCCACAAATCGGCCACGTCAACAATCCTACTATCATTCATACAACCCGACCCGCCTTAGGTATCAGGTAAAAAGTTATTTTATTATACAACCTAACAGTAGAAGACAATATACACATATTAGTCAGAATACAATACTCATAGTATCCATATACACATATACACAATACTATCTCATATCCAAAAAACAATACAACTCTAGGAAATCACACCTCCCTAGGCCAAACTCACCCTGTGTCACGCCCCGAACCCGGAAATGGGACCCGGGGGTGAGTTTAAGTAACCTAACCTGTCTCTGTATCAATTGAAACATACATGATACAATATAAATAAGAGGGTCCGACCCCGTGGGGTACACGGTTGCCCTATATACATATTCATACCAATCCATACTCATCAGATACGCAGCGAAATACGGTCTTTTATACATAAACAAGATCATACAAAGTCTATACAAACTAGGACATACATTCCCAAAATTACAACACATATCCCAGGTGTCTACAAAGCTATCCTGACAACCTGGATACCAAAACACGTACCTAAAAGGTACTAGTAGTAGCTACGACACTCCTTGCTTCCTAACGCTAGGATGCTACTTACCACTACTTGAAGGACCTGAAAACATTTATATATATTCAGGATGAGACACCTCTCAGTAAGGGAGAAAACAAGTTATATCAGTGTATGGCATACCAGTGTTATTTTACATACTTCATAACACTATACATACGATACAATTTGAAACAATTTGTACAGTTTCATACATATACATACATTTCCATACGGTTCCAGTATTTTCACAAAAACCATTCCAGTTCATACGATAGCCAAAGCATACATACATACATACATACGTACGGTCAGTGTCGTCACACTAGTTTCGCAACTACACAAGATCACCTCGTCTCACAGCGATTACATTGCTACCTACGCAACTATGTTGCGACGATCAAGGCCCAATAGTGATTACATTGCTCCATACGCAACTACACTAAGTTACCTAGTCTCACAGCGATTACATTACTACACATGCAACTACGAAGATCTACGACTGAGGCCCAATAGTGATTACATTACTACATACGTAACTACACAAGGTCACCTAGTCTCACCACGATTACATTGTCATATGCAAAACTACGCTGCGACGACCTAGGCCCACAGTGAATCCATTGCTTCATACGATGTAGCATATAGCTCACACCACTTCGGTGACTAACCGGAATTAGACTGGTGATATTTCACACCCTTGGATATAGAGTTGGACACTCTTGCCTACAATAGTTAACCGATCCATGGCACAGCGTACGGTAATTAGCTGCCATATAACTGTTTCAGCGTACGATAATTAGTCACCACATAGCCGATTTCACAAAACCTGGAATCATTTTGGAACTCATGTCCCTATACATTTCAGCGTACAGTAATTAGATGCCACATAGCTGTTTTACAAATACATGGAACAAATACATACATCCATACATACCACACTTATTTGCTTTACGACAAATCATATCAATTACAATTTCAAGTATACAGTTTATGCAAATATGGATTACAGTCACCTCAATAATACAGTTTCAACGTAACCAATAGTTTTCCAATCAAAGTAGAGATGATACCCGAAATCCCTAATTTTTCTAAAAAACTGTAACCCGAAAATCCCGCATTTTTACCCTATAGATTTCCCCAAATAAGTAGCCAAAACATACGTATGATCATAGCCTACAGGCTTACCGATCCTAATTTCAAAAATGGACTGATATAAACAGAATTTCCTTACCTTAACTCGAATTCCAACTACGAACTTTATAGTTCCCAAAACTACAAACCTAGACTCCAAAACCTACAAACCATAGTACAGTACATGCTTACAATCCGTACTACTATACATATACTGAATCAGAAATGAAAATCGAGTCTTACCTCGATTTTAGCCTAAAACCCGAAATCTTCCAAAATGAGATTTCGATCTGCTAGAAACGTAGAGAATCCTTCACTGATCCTCGCAGTAACTTTGGATTTGCGATTCAGGCGACAAACGATGAAGCAATCGAGGAGAGAGAGAGAGAGAGAGAGAGAGAGAGAGAGAGAGAGAGAGAGAGAGAGGAAAACCATAACTTAGCCAAGAAGCAACCAAAAATATCCTTATAAAGACCTTTGACCTGAGAGGCTTCATCGACGAATTGGTGTCTTCGTCGACAAAGTCTTCAGGAATTTCGTCAACGAGATAGCGATTTCGTCGACGAACCCTGATATTTAAATTTTCCAAACCTCTCAGCTTTTCCTCGTCGACGAACCTCTGAATTTCGTCGACGAAAAGCCTTCTACCTTCATTGACGAATTAAGGCCTCGTCAACGAAATCTGTGCAAATTTCATTTTTACCCCTCTTTTACATAATAAACTCATATATCACGGTTTGGGTTCTTATACCCTGTATATGAGGGTCCCAGCTCCTTATGATCACGAAGCTTTACCACCTAGCCTATCTCTGTCCCCTGAAAAATTTAGATAATTTGGCTGAGACACATCTCAGTAAGAAGGAATAAATTATTTATAGTGTGTGGCCATATGAGTTCAATTATAATACACTTTACTTTTCAAATCATCGTTTCATCTGAGAAAATACACTGACATACACATTCTCATAATCATATAGATATACAACACAAGCTTTTATAAGCTTTAAAATTATTTCTCAAATTCAATAGTTTCCAACAGATGTTTACCGCGAAATTCCTGAGAATAGGGAAGATTACCCGCCCATACAGGTAGCAGCCGGGTATGGTCACATCTGATACCTATCAGGACACTCACTTTACTTAGTAAGCCCTCAGGGGGAGAGATTCACTTCGCCTTAATTCTTTATATTATTAACTCACACGGTTCTATTTCTCAATTTTATCATTCTTTATTTCTCAATTTCCATTCTTTCTTTCATTTCTCATTTTAGCCAATTTTATCATTCTTTCACCTTTTCGTTTCCATTTTACTTTCCGGCTCATGAGTATCCTCGGTATCAAATACTAACATCACGTCTGTAACTCATGGCCACCCTGAGGATCTTTCTATCCACGCCATGCTTCCCTTCATGGTCAAGGTTGTGCGGCTTGAAGGCTGGATCTAACCGCGATTGGTCGACTCGGTTAGATCAAATATCATATCACATATCACGTCTGTAACGTGACTGGCCGACCTATAACCCTGATTCGGACTCAGGGGGGCCAACAACCCTACACAATGACATAGTCGATTGTCACGCCACATGCTCCAAGAGTCCGTACGGTTGCACTAACACCACTAGCAACGGTACCGTGCTCAATATCATAACCATCCAACAGGGTTTACCACCATATACCCGCAATCATTATGCGGTATTGATATTTTATCATTCATATTTCACGTATTTTCACATTTCTCATTTTCATATTGCAGAATTAACATTACAATATTTTCATTTCACATATTCACATTTCAATATCAGTATTTTCAACACATTTCATCATTTAAATGATATTTTCTTAGTTCATTATTCATCTCATCTCATACTATCATATACATATCTTATTTTACAATTACTCAATATTTCTCAAAACACATTTCCGTATTTCACCTTTCTTCATTTTCTCAGAAAATACATTTCTTGCACATTTCACTTTCATCATTTTCCCACATTTCAATTCTCATATTAAAACACATTTCAATATCACATATTTCATTGGGTAAATCATCTAACTCTATTTAAACATTTCTCAATATAAATCATATGCCACACAAATTTCATCTGATATTTCCCTTACTTGACTTACTGAGAGTTTCGTTAGAATCCCAAATCCTACGCCCTTAGCGCCCAAAATTCAACTCTTACAATTTGCATTTTCCCTAGATTAATTAATATATTTCTCTAAAATAATACTCATCTAGCTTTCCCTAGGCTTCATATACCCTAAATTAATATTTAAACTATTATTTAACATCCCCATTTAATTTTCTAAATTTTGCTTGCGGGTCCCAAAATTACACCTGCGACGCTCACCCCGGCCCTAAATTCCAGAAATCCTACTTCAACCCCAGATGCTCAATATTTTAGCATTTTTAAATTAATGCTAATTAATTAAAAATAAGCCCCTTAATAACCTCCCGTACCCCAAATTTGAGGTTTTGGCCCAACAACCCCACGAGAATTCCGTCCCTCTAGACTTGTAGAGAATCATCCCTAGATTCTCGTGGTGGTGTCCGTTCGTCAATTGAGGTTATATTTTGCAAGAAATTAAAGAAAAATGCAAATATGACTTACCCCAGGAAATACACCTACACCGTTCCTACCACTGATCCGCTCCGGTGGAGATGACGGCAGCGGAGAATGGAGTCCAGCGGTATCTTCGGATTTTTGATCGGGGGAAAATCCGTCAGGAAATCGAGGAGAGAGAGAGAGAGAGAGAGAGAGAGAGAGAGAGAGAGAGAGAGAGAGAGAACTTGAAGAACTGCATAGAAGAAGTAAAAGAAAAGAAAAGAAAAAGAAGAAATGAAGAAGTCTGACGATTCTAGGCTTAAGTATAATAATAATAATAATAATAATAATAATAATAATAATAATAATAATAATAATAATATATTTAATTAATATTAATAATAATATATTTTATTAATAAAAAAATTAATTAATTTTTTTATTCGATTAATTAATTTTTTTATTTTTTATTTTTTATTTGGAATCACTCTACTAATCTTCTATAACCCTTTTGGGGGTTATTACATAGACTCTCATGCCTTTAGTCATTATCAGTCCATCTTCTACCCAGAATTGTCGTGTCTTCCTTTCTTCTATTATTTTGTTCAGTGACTGCATCTGCTGGTCTGTACTTAAATGTTCCTTGATAAGATTCTTCAAAGGTAATGTCACCCTACTAGTTGATAAATGACTGATGAGTTTCAATGCTGCCAATTCGGTTTTTCTACTTAAAGCATCGACCACTTCATTCGTCTTCCCCGCTTTGTATTCAAAATTAAAATTAAATTCAGCTAGTTTTTCCTGCTAACGGACTTGTTTTAAAGTTAGTCCAGGGTGTGACAAGAAGTGAGTAACTGGCACATTATCTGTTTTTACCACAAATTTGGACCCCAAGAGATAGTGCCTCCACACCCGAAGACAGTGTACCACCGCGAGAAGCTCATTTTCCTATGCTGTATAGTTCCGTTTGACACCCAATAATTTTCTACTTTCAAAAACAACTGGATGCCCTTCCTGCAAAAGAACTCCCCCTAATGCAAAGTAAGAGGCATCTTCTTGTACTTCAAATGGATTTGTCACATCAAGAAGGATTAGCACAGGATCTCCTATAATCTCTCCCTTTAATTCAACAAATGCTGATTGACACTCTTCTGTCCACCCCTATGGTACCCTCTTCTTCAGTAAATTTGTTAACGATACAACTCTTCTAGAGTACCCCTCTATAAACTTTCGGTAGTAGTTGGCTAGGCCCAAGAAAATCGCAGTTCTCTAACGGATGTAGGTGCTCGCCATTCATTGATGGTCTGTACTTTAGCTGAATCCATCTGTATCCGGCTCTCCTCAATGATATGCCCTAAGAATTTAATATGCTTTTGAGCGAAAGCACACTTCTCCCCTTTTACATATAACTGATTTTCTTTGAGTTTTTGAAAAACCTTCCGAAGGTGATCTTTATGTTCTTCTAAGGATGCACCGAAAACCATTATGTCATCAAGGTAAACAACCACAAATTGATCAAGGTACTCCCAAAAAACCTGATTCATTAGAGAACAAAAGGTAGCAGGTGCATTTGTTAGCCCAAAAGGCATGACAAGGAATTCAAATGCTCCATATCAGGTGACACAAGTGGTCTTTGATTCATCTCCCTCTACAATGCGCATTTGATGATATCCAAATCTCAAGTCCAGTTTAGTGAAATATTTAACTATACTTAACTAGTCAAAAATATCGACAATCAGTGGAATGGGATACTTGTTGCGAACCGTCACCTTATTAAGAGTACGATAATTTACATACAAATGCAAACTACCATCTTATTTCTTCTAGAACAACACTGGGGCCCCAAAAGGTGCTTTTGAAGGACATATGAACCTTGCTACAATTAAATCATTCAGTTGCCTTCTAAGTTCAGCTAACTCAAGTAGCGCCATTCGAAAAGGGGCCCATGCTGGCAACTTTACTCCCGGTAAAAGCTCAATTTCGTGGTCAATCTGTTGTCAAGGTGGTAAAACCTTAGGTAGCTGTTCTGGTATTACCTCATTGAACTTTTCTAAAACTTCCTTAATTTCAACTAGATATGTAAAAATCTCAAAAAGGAGATATAAAAGATTAGTGGATTGATTTTTTTTAAAAAAAAATTAATGAAAAAAAAATTAATTAATTAATTAATTAACTAATTAATTAATTGGATTTAAAAAAAAAGAAAAAAAAATAATAATAAATATTTATTATTATTAATTAATTAATTAATCGGATTTTAAAAGAAAAAAAGAAAAAAAATAATTAATTAAAATTTATTTTTATTTTATTAATAAAATATATATTATTATTAATATTAATTAAATATATTATTATTATTATTATTATTATTATTATTATTATTATTATTATTAACCATGCTGAGAAGCTTCAGGATGTTTCAATTACTTTCCTCCTTCTTCTTCTTCTTTTTTTCTTTTCTTTTCTTTTCTTTTCTTTTCTTTTTGCTGCAACACAACTCTCTCATTCTCTCTCCTCACGTTCTCTCTTCCTCTCTCCTCGATTTCGTGATGGATTTTTGCCTGATCGAAAATCCAAAGATACCACTGGACTCCATTCGCTGCTGCCGTTATTTCTACCAAAGCGGATCGGTGGTAGGAGCGGTGTAGGCGTATTCCCTGAGGTAAGCCATTTTTCTCTTTTTCTTTAATTTCTTACAAAATATAAGCCCAATTGACGAACGGACACCACCACGAGAATCTAGGGATGATTCTTTACAAGTCTAGTAGGACGAAATTCCCGTGGGAGTGTCCGGCTAAAACCCCAAATTTGGGGTGCGGCGATTATTAAGGGGCTTATTTTTAATTAGTTAGCATTAATTTAGAAATGTTAAAATATTAAGCATTTGGAACTGAAGTAGGATTTCTGAAATTTAGGGCCCGGGCGAGCGCCGCGGGTGTAATTTTGGGACCCACAGGTAAAATTTGAAAAATTAAGTGGAGATGTTAAATAATAGTTTAAATATTAATTTGAGGTATATGGAGCCTAAGGAA
Organism: Malania oleifera; assembly: GCF_029873635.1. Lineage (NCBI taxonomy): Eukaryota > Viridiplantae > Streptophyta > Magnoliopsida > Santalales > Ximeniaceae > Malania > Malania oleifera. Next base: position 2,779,995 of record NC_080426.1, on the reverse strand, counting down.
GGCTAGATGAGTATTATTTTGGAGAAATATATTAATTAATTTGGGGAAAAATGTAAATTGCAGGAGTTAAATTTCGGGCGCCAAGGGCGTGAAATTTTGGGTCATAAGGAATTTCTCAATAGTCAGGTAAGGGAATAAACTAAAGCAGTAATTTTCCATACAAATTATTATTGATTATGAGTAAATTTATTTTCAGAAAAGCATATGTTATATTGTGATGTGAAAGATTTTACGAACAAAACATGATTTCAGGTATTATGAAAATATGAGTTATGTTGTGATGGTTTTGACGATTACGTGATAAATGATGTATTTTCAGTATATATATACCTGAAACAATTTTGGCGCGAGGCCATATATTTATGTTATCGGCACAAGGCCGTATTTATGTTTTTGGCACGAGGCCATATATTTATGTTATCGGCACGAGGCCGTATTTATGTTTTTGGTGCGAGGCCATGTATTTATGTTATCGGCACGAGGCTGTATTTATGCTATCGGCACGAGGCTGTATTTATATTATTGGTGCAAGGCCATATTTACTATGATTTTGACGCGAGGCCATATGTATGATTTCGGCGCGAGGCCGTATCTATGTTTTCAGCACGAGGCCGTAATGATGTTACGTATGATCATGTATTATATGTTTTCACAATCAGGATGTTAGTTTAGCTCAGACCAGGAGCTCGGTACTGTAGCTATGGGTTAATTTTGGCACGAGGTCTTATTAGTGCTACCGTCCCACGAGGGGATGGGAGATGGATAGTCGATGTGGCTTTCAGTAGAGTGTGGACGTCCACCTGGCAGTCCGGACCAGGGTGTGGCGAGTTCATCGTACTTACAGACATATTTGATTCGGCAGTGGTCGGCCAGCCATTGTCGGGTCCCGCCTTCGGGCTGCACAACCCGTCATGGGGGGTAATACATGACACCAGCTAGCTAGTCATCCTGTGTTTGTTTTCAGTACTATAGTTATAACAGATGATTTTATGTATAATATGATTTATTAACAGATGTGAAAATATATGTTTACCCAGTACGATATGATTATGTTTATAGAATTATGAAATATACTGTATACGTACAAATGCATTAAATATTCATGTTGCCACACAGCTGTATTTAGTTTATTTTCCCTTACTAAGAAGTGTCTCACCCCCAAACTTAATTAATTTTTCAGGAACTCCTGAGAGACTGGCGGGTCAGGGCCGCCGTTGAGTTAGTGAGATTACCCTGTGAGAAGGGTAAGATTTTGTAATAGCGTCAGAGTTATTTTGTGTTTGACCCTAGAGATATTTGGATGTATGTGAGGATGTATAGAATGCTCTGGTATTATGCTTTATGATTGGATGTTTGAGATTTTATATTTACTGCTGCTAGGTTTTCCGCTGTGTTTGACAAGTGTCCCCGCTACCCACAGGTTCGAGTTGACCATTTTATTCATTATGTGATATTTTATGTTAAGAAATTGAGGGACGTTACAGGATATTTCCCTATCTCTTCATCTTCTGAAACTACCGGTAAAACCACGAAAGAAGGTTCTCCCCTTTTTACTCCCTTCTTGAATTGGAGGGCTGAAAGCAACTTCCCCTCATCGAAATTGTTGTAGGCTGCGAGGACCACAGAAGGTGTACTTCCCGTTATCACAAGACAATCTGCAGCTGGGATCGGCATTGAGCGTGTCACTTTAAGAAAATCCATCCCCACTACCACGTCAAAGTCATCGAGGGGTGCCAAGGTGAAATCAACTGTTCCAGACCATGACCCCATTTGGCATGCCACTTTAGGTGTCACTCCCACTGTAGTTAAAGCTTGAGAATTCACCGCTTTTAACTTCCCCACATCCTTATCTACTTGTAATTCTAACCGTTGGGCTTCTGAATCAGTAAAGAAATTATGGGTGGCCCCTGTATCAATCATGACCTTGATTTTCCTTCCATTCACAAGTATATCAACGTACATTAAGCCCTTCTCCTTAGACTTGTTGGTAACTACTTGGCCTTCTAATGCTCCCAAAAATCTTAATGCTCCCACCATATTCTGTTGTTCTTTTGGGGTTGTTGTTGGGGTTTCGGTTTCCTCTCGAATGGCCTTTAAAGCATTCAAAGCCTTTCGTTTAGGGCACTCCGCCACTCGATGAGAAAGCATACTCATTTATTTTCGTACTTTCTCATTCCTCATAATCATATTCATATTCTTTCATGTCCTATATTCATATTCATATTTCCTAGCCTATGTGTGTCCACCAGCATATAACACGTCGCGTTTGTAACCCACAACAGTTCATTTCTCATATCAATTTCACATTCTTTCATTTCTCATATTCATATTCACATTTCCTAGCCGATGGGTGTCTACCAGCATATAGCACGTCGCGTCTGTAACCCACAATTGTTCATTTTACTTTTCACTTTTCATAACACTTTCTAACTTATGAGCATTCACCAGTATATAATACATGTCACGTCTGTAGCTCATGGATGTCCTGAGGATATTCATATCTTCATGTATTCACCCTACATTACTGGGTTGTGCGGTTAGAAGGCTAAACCTAACCGTGGTTGGCCTACCCGGTTAGATCAAAACAAGGAACACATCAGTAGTACGATTGGTCTACCCAATCTTGGTCCGAACCCCAGGGGGTAACATAACCCTTCTTAAGCCCAATCAACTGTCTCGCCACACTCTGTACCAGACATGTAGTTGTACTAAAACAATGCTAGCAACGGTACCGTGCTCTAAATACTATGGTCCATCAGGGTTCTCATTTTCACATTTCTGTATTAATATTTCATCATTTCTATATATCTCATCATATTAATAATATTCTTAGCATTTTCTATATCATTCTCATCATATCAATAACATACTCAACATTTTTTGTTTATAACAGCTCTGTGTATATCACATATATTATTTTTCCAGTAAAACATATCTGTATAACACATTTTATCATATCTCTGTAAAACAAACTATATATTTTATATTTCATTATTTATGTATACATCATATCCATATAAAGCTCATGTCTGCATCAAACATATCAGGGTTTCTCACATTATCATTTCTGTATAAAAATATCTTCATATAACATATATATATATATATACATTCCATTTTTTCGCAATCCTAGTATAAAATATTATTTCACATTCCTCAGGCCACAAAATTTCGTCTGATATTCACAATATAATATTCACAGAGAAAATATCATAATATATAGTTCCCAAGGAAAATATTCATATCACCATTTCCCCAAAACTATACTCCAAATTCGCATTTTCACATATTTTACTCAACTAATAATTTAAAAAATAACTGTTATAATTTATTTCCCTTACCTGACTTACTGAGATGCTTGCTAAAATTCCTAATTCCACGCCCGCGACATTCGGAGCTCAAAACTCTGAAATCATTTTTCCCTGTTTAATCAATTCAACCCGAGAATAATAATTATTTTAATATTTTTTTAGTCCACATACTCCCAATAGCTAATTAAAATTTGAAAATAATTAATGGATATAATTTCATTATCCTTACCCTAAACTTGGAATGGTACCTAGAAAACTCAAATTAAAAATCTGCTTCGATTAAAATGACGAGGATCGACGCTAGGACCCTGTGGTCATGTCTGTTTGTCGATTTGACTAAAGATTTAAGAAAAATTGAGGAGAGAGAAAGAGAGAGATTACCTTATCCCGGGAGTGGTGTCTACAACGCTCTTATGACAAATCCATTCCAATTAAAGTGTTGGTGGCCGAAAATGGAACTCAATAGTATTTTTCATTTTTCAATCGGTACACGTTTGATTAAAAAAATCAAGGAGAGAGAAAGAGAGGCGAGAGAGATAGAGACGAAAGTGGCGCAAGGGGGGGAGGTTTCTACTTTCAAAAAGTAATCTTTGATCCTTCAAGAATGTATACATATATAATAATAATAATATATTATATTATATTATTTATTTATTTAATAATAATAACTAATTAATTAATTAATTTTTTTTTTTTTGGAATATAGTTCAAATAAAACATTAATTTTAGCTAAAAATTTTCCTCAAGTACATCTTACAAAAGCAACTTTTTTTGTTGGATATTTATTCAGGAAAGGAAAATGCATAAATACGCATTGTGTGCACAAGCAATATAGTGATAATATTTTGATTGGCAAAATTAATGTTTAATAAAATTCTTCTCGCCAAAAAATAATCTTAAAAACATTATATATTGCAAACTAAGCAAGCAAAAATAAGCAACAACCCTTTTTTTTAAGTGATATTTATTTATTTATTCATTGTTGTCTAAAACAAAATTACAAATATTATGCTCTTCAATTGGTACTTCTACTTTAGGCAACAGAATATCCAATTTTAGTAGTATTACATAATGATATTTATATAGCAATCTAATGCGTACAGAAGTCTCAAATTTATAACTAAATTACATTTGTAGCAATCTTAAGGAAGAAAATCCTCCAGATAAGCCCAATCTACAAGCTCCTAATTTGAAATTATGTAATTTGCACCGACAAAAATCGTCGACGATTTTGTGCTAAGCAAGCAAAAGGCCTCCTGGGTACTACCTAAAACGTCTTCTCATGCAATTGTCCCTCGCTTCACGAAACTCTCTCCGATACATGTGATCCACTATAAATATGAGTCACATTTCCAACACTTTGATATTTTACTTTCCCTTCTGTAATATTTTTTTGAGTTCTAAACGAAGTCTTAAATTTAAAAGAATGTTTTTTGAGTTTTAAACGGAGTCTTAAATTTTTAAAAATAAAATTAAAAATGAAGATGATAAGGAGTGTTGACATTTTTTTAAGCAATATAAATTTAGTAACTACTCATTAATTAATAATTTTATTTTAATTTTAAGCCAATTAAATGAAATTTCAAAAAAAAAAAAAAGAGAATATATTATTAATTTTATTTTAAAATTAATGCGTTATTGTTGTTTATTTATTTTATATAAATATCATATAAATAAAAAAATAGCTCACCTTTTATATATTTTTTAAAAATTAAAATAAAAATAGAATTATTTTCCAAAACGAAGGGCCCTAAATTTTCATAAATAGTTTTAAATGCACTTATATTGATATATTGTTTGGATAAAACATTAATTTTAGCTAAAAATATTCCTCAACTTCATCTCGCAGAAGCAACTTTTTTTTGTTGTTGGATATTTATTCAGGAAAAGGAAAAAGTATAAATACACATTGTGTGCATAAGCAATACAGTGATAATATTTTTATTGGCAAAATTAATGTTGATGTTTAATGAAATTCTTCTCGCCAAAAAATAATCTTAGTAACATTATATATTGCAAACTAAAATAAAAGCAAGCAAAAATAAGCAACAATTTATATTTTCCTATTTCATACTACAATTGGAATCACTTTGTTTTTTTTTTTAAATAAAAAAAAACCCACAAGTACTGTACACAGTAATTAAAATAATTTTATTTTACGAGCGATGAATATTTTGGAAAATAAGATTACAATAATAATCATTACCAGTAATTGAGTTCAGTTTCATTCTAAGTAATAAGAAATATAATTTCATATACGCATATGTAAATGAATAAATTAAATATTCTCAAGTGCTTTTAGCAAGCATGCAGTAAATCAAATCTCAAGTAAAAATGAACATATCTCATGACATTTTCTGCCATAAAGAAAATTCTAATCTTATCACTTTAAAACTATTTTATGTTTATTAAAATATTAATCAAGTATGGACTAACCGACGCAGAAATAAATAAAAATTGAATAAATAATTATATACACTAACCGAGTAAAGAAAAACTGGGGGGTCTGATTTTCTTATTAACCAACAATTTACGGTTTGGTTGAGTTGGGATTGATTGTTGATTTTGACAATAAGTGAACTGAAAAGAACGTACTCCAGACCTACCAAGCGCACAACAGAGACGTAAGGACAAAAGATAGCATAGGAGCTTCGCGGGCAGGGTCGCTCAAATGTCACACAGAGTAGGCAATTAGTCACTAAATGCTGATTTCTGATATATGAGCGAATTAAATATAGATCATAGAGGAGGGAAGACCATTGTTTAGCATTCTAAACAATAGGAAAAAATAATAATAAAGAACTCGTTTTATTCAAAGCTAATTTTAGAATAAATACCGCTTTCCAGCTAAATATTACCTATATATATATATATATATATATATATTATGTTCTCACAAGTGGCTTTTTTTTTCTTTTTAGAAACAGCTATAGTAATTCTGCTGCCCACGGAAAGATGCCACAACCATGAGTTCCATCCCATGTCCAATGGGAATTGAACTCTCTCTCTCTCTCTCTCTCTCTCTCTCTCTCATGTGAGCAGAGTCAAAAGCTCTTTTCAACTCTTTTAGTTACAAACTAAATTTTCCTAACCCCCCGGGCTAAAACATATTTGTCTCATCTCAGTTCATACTAAAATTGTGTGAAACATTTACTCTGGGAATGGGCCATTTCCGGCAGCGCCCATAATTCTTTTGAGAATTACAAAAACTACAAGCTGAATAGAGAGGCGCAGGGGGGGATCCCTTCACCCGCAGCCGCCTCCACAAAAAGGCAAACAAAAGTAACATTTTCACCGTTTTTTATATTAAGGAAAAAAAAAAAAGAATTACGAGCACAAAAAAACCAGCCTAAAGTTATGTCCCTTTCTATATGATTCACACAAACAAACGTATGTGCATATAATTGTGTAACTTCTGGTTTTTTTATAATAAAAAAAAAAAAATTTATATTGGGGTTGGCAAATGGCATCATCATCTTTGGACACATTTGAATTTGTCCTATCACATGCCCAAAATTCAAACTCCAGTACACAGTTTCTGAAAGGAATTGAAGTCTCCCTCCCGCCCTACGCCCTACGCCCTACCCATCATTAATCTTAGACTCGCATTCCCATACATTAAAACAACAATAATAATCCTAAATTTTCTAAAATTCAAACATTAAATTTTGTGAGATTCCATATAATCTAATATCAACTTCGCTACTCTAAAAAATTTTAAACTACGGAAGAATTGTAGAATCAAGTCAGTCAACAACAAAAACCAAACTCTAAATTGCTACACTCTTATATCAGCACGGGTCAAATCAAATCCCACATCACATTTGGGGAAAAAGTTGGAATTCCTTCATTTTTTTTTCCCCATCTCCATCTATCCGAGGTCAAATCTATACAAATATGAGCAGACCCCTGAAAATTAAAATGGATTTTCCCTATTTTTTTAAAAAAAAATAATGGGAGATTTTGGGTTTGTGTTCATTCTACATGTGAAGGGTTAGACACAGGAAGGGCACCTGATTAGACCGTTCTCATTGCAAGCCCGGCAGGCCTTGAACCCGCTCTTCTCCACGAACACCTTGTGGCTCCCACTGCACTCTTCGCAGAGCACGAATCGGTGGCCGCCACATGTACCGCACACGCCCGCCTCCGCCAACGGCAGCCCTTGGATGAGCCTCTTCAGCTCGCCCGTCTCGTGCAGCCGTCCAATCTCCTCGGCGCCACCGAAGTACCTCCCGCCGATGAAAACCCTAGGAAGAGTCAACTTCTTGTTGGGCCCCATGATCCCCTGCAGCTCGTCTAGGAACCGGGCGTCCATCGACAGATCTCGCTCGTCGATTGAGACGCGGAAGCCGAGCAAGATGGATCGGACGGCCCTGCAGTCCTCGAAGGTCTTGCGGACGACGCGGAGGCTGGTGAAGTAGAGGACGATCCGGTTTTCGGAGTTCGGCGGCGGGGAGGGACCCGGGTCAGGCTCAGGACCGGGCAGGCGGAAGGAGGCGGTGGACCAGTGGCGGAGGACGGCGGTGGAGATCCGGACTCGGCGGAAGAGGGACAGCTTCTTGGGGCGGTGATCGGAGGATTCTGCGGCTTCTTCGTCTTCTCTGAAGAGGGTGTGGACGTCTTTGAAGGAGGAGCAGGCGAAGTTGGGAAGTGAAGCAGAGGTGGTGTTAACGCGTCTTGGTGATCTCAACCACGGCGGCGGCCACATGAGAGAGGGAAGCGGGGGAGTCGGAGAATTTGGGGGGGGCGGCGGGGAATGGAGTTTTAATGAGATAGAATCATAGAAATGGGAAGGGGAAGAGAGAGGGAGACACGAGGGGTTTGGTGCCTGCTGCGTGGTTTAAAATAGTAGGGTGGGCCGGGGGGGGGGGGGGTCGCGTTTGCGTGATTAACGAAGAGATGATGGGACGCACTATTGAAGCATTTGGGGATCCGGACACAGCCTGTTCGCATTTGGTCAAGCCTCCATATGCATTATTATAATAATAACTATTATTTATAATTTTAATTTTAATTGCAATAATAAATATAATTATAATATAATAATAATAATTATTTGTGTTATTAACAGCTTTTGTGCTTAATTTGATTATGTTAGCTTGAGCTTGTAATTTATAAATTATTATGACACTGGAGGAACTTGGATTCATAATTGTGATAAATGAGTATGTGAGTGTGTATTTTGTGTGATGAATCTAATTAATTGAATTTATATTTGAAAATATCTAAAATATATATTTAAAATTAAATGAAGTAGGTGTGTTCTTGGGTATGATGATGATGATTATTATTATTATTATGATTGTTATTAATATTATGGTTATCATCATCAAATTTTAAGTGAATTTTTAAAAGCTGTTCATAAGTATAGATGTAAAATTATAATTTTTTACTCTTTCCATTAAGATTATTATTCAATTATAAGTTGTTATTATACTATGAAATAGAAAAAGGGAAACCAGACATTAAATATGTTATCACTATTAAGTGGATAATGATGAAAATTTAATACTTTTTAAAAATATTAAAAAGTATATTAATGACTGTCACCCTTTCATTTTTTTAAAATTTATTATCCAAAATGATAAGAGATTAATGACTATCACCCGTTCGTTTTTTCACCACTATAAATTTTCTATTATCCTTATTGCTCTATAAAAGATCACCCTCTCCGTATCATATTGAACATATATTGCATTCTTGAAGACACATTACATGCTTGAAGTAAGTAGACATATGGAAAGGATGAGAGAAAGAGAAATATTTTATACAAGGTCGGTTCCAAATCATCTTATAATTTCTCTTAAGATAATGAAATTTTAATCTCATCCGCCCGTGGAGTAGGCATGGCCAAACCACGTAAAATTTTTGTCTCATCTATATTTATTTTACTGCATCTTTTATAACATATAAATCATTTTACATTTTTATTACAATTGTAAGGATAAGTGTAATTATAAAAAAGTTATAACATTTGACCAAAAGTTATATACTTGAAAGAAAAATAAAATGTAAAGAGCTCTATTTGAACAAATCATTTCCTAAATTTTTGGTTTTTAATTTTGAAAATAATTGTAAAAAAAACAAAGGAGCTAAAGGATATTTTAAATTAATTAGAAGAACATTTATGGGATAAGGTTATCGCATTGTTTTTTTTTTAAAAAACTAAAAATAATAAATAAAAGGTCGAGTCACCCTTCCTTTCTTTTTTTTAAGAAGGCGCACCCTCAATTTATTTATTGATACCCCCTCACTTGTTGGTAGAGGATACCGTGGTTCACGACAAAAGCAAGGGGATATAACAAAAGACAAACCGTTAGAAAATCTCCCAAAGAACAACACCACATTCAGCAAAAACCGAGATACATACCAAACAAAACAAAAAAAAGACCTACAAAATAACCTCACGCAACAAAACAAAATACAGATAACAACAAAAAGGCATAAGTGAAAACCCAAAAGAAAAGCAGCTAAACTCCTCATATAAGGTGACCCAGCTTCTCCAATGTAAAACAAATCAGTGCTAACTCTAGGGAGTTACTACTATTTGGAAACAAAATATTCCTTCTCATAGCACCTTATCGAGCCAAGGCATCCGCCACTGTGTTTGGCCCTGCTCTATAACCAATGATTGATCAATAAATCAAAAAATCTACTCTCGCCTCAATAACCAGAAGTGTGCTCTCAAAATCCCACAAAGACCACAAGAGGACGTCCTTGCCGGCCGGGCGCGGAGCCAAGGAACCACAAGAGGCAAGCACATGCCAGATCGAGACAAGTATGGGCCAAAGGGGGGGCAAGCGGGAGGCCCATGCCGCAAACACACGGCAAAGGCAGCGGCAGTAGTTGAACAGGCACCAAAATAGGGGGGGAAAAACCAAGCACAAAAGAACCGGATAGGGCTCTAAGGAGGCCACCACCCCACCCCCCGCCGCCCGGGGGGCCCCACGCGGCTGGCCAGCCAAAGGTAGGGGGCAACCGCCCGGGCCGCGGGGGTGACCAGCTCACACGGTGCAGATGGGAAGGCGGGGAAGGCACAAGGGGCCGGGCAGAGGCCAGCATATCCAGAGCCGAAAGCTGCATCCTGGAACTCAACGAGTGGGGGCAGGGGGGGCCCGACGCAACACGCGCACCCAAGACTGAGGGAAGGCACACAGCAAGACGACGCGCGAAGGGGCCGGCGCAGTCAGCCACAACAGCGCGGCGCCACACCTCAAACATCGAACGAAGCAAACCGAGCACTGAACCCATGGAGGAAACCTGGAAGCCCTAGGAAACCACAGGGGACGCTGGGGGGCAACGGAGAGGGCCGAGGGAAAGGAACACCGCCCCCACCAAAACCGGCCTCCAAACCGGATAACAAGGGGCCGCCCGGGACGCCAAGCACGGGGGCAAAAGACGACGGGGGGAGAAAGGAGAGAGGGGGGGTAGTCAGCAGGGAGGGAGCCGAAAAAAAGAAAAAAAAAGAAAAAGAGGGACGAAGGACTAAGGAGGATGAAAGGAAGAAAGAGAATACTAGGAGAAGGAGACTCCGCTCTTCCCTTATCTTCTCTTCTCTCCTCTCCTCTCTCTCTACTCTCTCTCTCTACCTCTATATCTATCTATCCATCAATGAGGTATCCTTTGAGCGTGCCATGCGAAGCTGAGACGCCCCCCCCTCGGTAATGTCGTCGCTCAATCGTCTCGGGCTGCGTCTCTCTCCTCCCGTTCCCCCTCCTCCGCTTCTTGACTTTGCTCGCGATACGGGGGGAGCGATTGAAAAAGAGAAATACGCTGGGGGAGGCGCCGGGGGCCGGCCACCGACAGGCGGACCGGAGGGGAGGTGGCGGAGAGCGGCGGAGGTGCCACGCGTGGGGCAAGGTAATCGCCGCTCGCTCGCGCGCCGCATGGTGCGAAGCGCCAACAAATGGACGAGGGGACACCACCAGAGGGCCGAAGGTTTGCAGGCCGCTCAGGGGGACCGAGCAGAGGGTTTTCATTGGGAGTGGCTAAGCAACCGCTCCGAGGGTAGGGGAGGGATAGTGGAAATAGAGCGGGAAGGAGGTGGAAAGGTGGAGTAAGGCCATGGGGGAGGGATGGTCGTAAGGAAATTTAAAATAGGGAGGAGTCCGGGGGGATGGAGTGAGTGGGGGGGTGGGGGGAAAGGGGAAGGGTACAGTGGGGAAGGTGGGGGAACGCCGGCAAGCGTAGGAGTTGAAGGGATGACAGGAAACAGCTTTTTCGTTTTTTTGGGTGAAAGGGAAGGGCGGCACATCCGTTAGTTAGTGGAGAAAACCTTCCATTGGTAGCGTGAATAGCGTAGTTATAAGACAAAAACAATGCGAGATTATACAAGCAAAATTTTAAGGCCTCGCCAACAAAAAACAACACCAACATCCAACCAAAAAAACAAGGTCAAGTCCCAACAAAAACTAAACCAACAAGGAAACCTACAAACAACCCTCGCGCCACAAAACAACAAAAGAAAACAACCTAAAACATAAACCAATACCAACAAAAATCAGCTAACAAACCTCATATAAGCAGTACCACATCTTCTCCAGTTTATACAAACCATTGATAACTCTAGGGAAGTTGACTCTATTTTGTAACAAACTTTTCGCCCCATAGCAACCTTGTCGAGTCAAGCATCTGCCACTTTTTGTTTCCCTTCTTTATACCAATGATTTATTGAAAGTCTAACCTCCCCCCCCAATAAACTAAGAAACTGCTCTCAACAAATACCACAAGAGCACTTATTGGGATCTTATCCAATTTACTACAAGTTCGAATCCATTTCAATATCCGATACTGTATGGCCAAATGTTTGTCAAATTTTTATTCCTCCAAATAGCTCTCAATGCAGCGTCATTAGGGGAACCAAGAACCAAATTGTGAAAAACCAAAAAACAAAAAACTGTAATCTTTAATGTTGCCGCCACCACCCACCGCCCCGCCAGCCCGGGAGGTGCCCCAACGGCTCTCCAAATTTAGTGCACCTCCCTGGCCCGCGGGTAAGCCAGCTCACATGACCGGGGGAAGTCGGTTATGTCAGAAGGTGGGCACATCCAAGTCCGCAAGAGCGGGAAAAGCGCATCCGGTAACGGAGGCATGCCGTCACGGGCCGCGGAACAACCCCACCCAAGAACTGAAAGGGACAAGCCATCAGATCGGGGCACGCGTCCAAGGGTTGGCCGCCAGGCGAGCCGCACAGCGCCAGCGCGACACGCGACAGCCGCCAACTACTACAGGAATCAAACCCAGCAAGGGCCCAATTGAGAGAAGCTGAAGGCCGAGGAAAGCACGTGGGACGCTGGCGTCCACGCTTCGGTGCCTAGAAAGGAACACCTGACCTGCCACCAAACGTCCCCAACAGCAAGGAAGTCTCCCGGAGAACACATGCGCCAGATCTGGTAGCTAGCGGCTCGCACACAAGGCCAACCGCTGAGCAAGGGAACCCCCACCCGGCGCCAACCGGCGCCTCAACACGGCGCACGCAAAAACGACCGGCCGGAGACAAGAGCAAGGGGGCGGAACCGGGGATGCCAAACCACGTGGGCCCACGCGAAGGGGGGGGCAGGCGCAACTCGGAGAACAGCCCATGCACTTGTGGAAGCAACCAGCCATGCCGAGCCATACAGGAAGGGCCGAAAAAGTGCGAAGATGTCCGACCGGGGCCAGCAGGCTGGGCCGCGGGCTAGGAACCCCAGAAGCCGCGGCAATTTGCATCCCACCTGAGGGAGAACGAAAGCTGGAAAGCGAAGATGGGAAGGGTACAGGACACCCAGGGGGGGGACAAGCGGCCACAGGGGCCCCAAATCCGAAAACGTAGCAGACCACCAGGGAACAGCCCGTCGCTGACACCGGCGCACTTAGAGGTGACGGAGAGAGGCGGCAGACCCGACAGAAACGGGCCGCCAAAAAAGGAAGGGGAATAACCCGAAGGAGTAACAGTATTAATAAGAAAAGAAAGGGGAATGGAAACTGAACATAAAGGGAGGAAGTCGGACTGCATCCTGCGTCGACGACAGGCATGTTGTAAGGAAAAATGCGCGAGGGAAGGCGTAAAGCGGCGCGGCGACGGAATACAGGGGACGCGTCTATGAAAGAAATACCGAGAGGGTTGTGAGCGACAGAATTGTCCGCGACGAAGAGTGCATGGGGGCAACGAGAGATTGAATGGGGCGAGGAATGACGGAGACGCGGCGACGATGCCCCGGTGCGAGAAGATGAAAATCGGATGTGACGGCGAGGCGAGAGGTCCCGCGCGCGCTCCTCGCAATGCTTTGCCGCTCGGCTCGCCCCCTCTCCCCTCTCCTCTCTCCCCGGCTCCATTCATCCCTCTCCGGGGTCATCTCTCTCCTCTCATCCCGTGTGCGAGTTTTTTTTGGGGCCGGAGTTGCGCCGGAGCGAAGGTTAGAAGACACCCGACCACGCGACGCCTGTAGAAAGGGCTCTCCAAGCGAACAGCGCGGAGCGTGGGAGAAAGCCAAGGGGGGAAAAGCATCCCAAGTTGAGGTAAGGGCGTGGGAAGCCAAATTGGGTCGCAGGGGGAGTTAGAAGACTGTGGTGGGCCATAAATACTGAAGTAAAGACGAGAGTTGGCACTGGGCAGGGAGGAGGCCAGAAAGCCGACGAGAGGGTAGGACTAGATTGTTGGGGGGGGGGGGGGAGGGGGGAGGGGGGGCGGGCCGCAGTGGCGAGGGTAAGGGGGATAAACAGCTAGGAAGCGGATAAAAGGTAGGGTATAGTTATAGGGGCACTTGATTTCTGGAAAGAAAGTCATGTTTATATCTCTATATATATATCTAGATGATATATATAATTTATATTTGGGAAATACGGTTAAAATAATGTATGTTAATATGTGGAAAATCTGTTCAGTGTGCCATGAGAATAAAATGTTATGAGATACTGGTTTCTAGAATTGTGATTATGATACGGATTTTTATATTGGGAAAACCGGTGTACGGGCTGAGATTTTTATGATATGTTTGCCGGCGTACGGGCCGTGCTATGATGTGATTTGCCCAGCGTACGAGCTGTGCTATGTTTGCCGGCGTACGGATCATGCTATGATGTGATTTTCCAGCGTACGTGCTGTGCTATGATTTGTCGGCGTGCGGACCGAGCTATGATAAAATGTGTATATCGCGTCCAGCCCCGATGATTTTTCATATATACGTATATTGCAAATGATCTGATTGGGGGAATGTGTAAATAATGATATGAGATATCTATTATCAATTTTGTATATGTTAGAATAATCAAGAACCTAATTGGCTTGGTCTGGTCTAACACTTGGCACGTACCGTGGGGATTGTCCAGATCTTCGGGGAGCTGATATTTGTGTTAAAACGCCTTTACGGAGTGGTTGTGAGATTGGATGATCGATGTGGGCTTTTAGAAGAGTGTGTGATCGCCCCGTGCATGGACCAGGTCAAGCAGGCCATCGGACTTACAGGCCTGTAGGTTGACCTTGGTAGTGGTTCGGCAACCATGGTCAGGTCTCGCCTTCGGGCCACACCACCCAGTCAGTGGGGGTTTACATACAACTGCCTGACTACCTAACCAGGAAATATTTTATATTAATTATGATTAGTGATATGAATATGCTGATGAGATTGCTATATGTTCTGCTATATGATATGTAATATATTTTGCCCAGATTTTGACAAACAGTTACCTGATAATGTTCTGTATGGATATGTATAACAAAGTATTCATGTTTCCCCACTAGTATTAGGTTATTTCCTTACTAAACGTGTCTCACCCCTAAACCTTTATATTTTTCAGGAGCCCTAAATAGCAAGCTGAAAGCCCCCACGCAAGCTTAGTTGATTTAATCTACCCTCTGTGGAAGGGTAAGTTTTTGTAGGATAGTTAATTTTGGGAAATGGGGTCCCTAGACCTTATTTTTTTGGTGTATAGATATGGAAAATACTGGGGATAGAGTGACTCTGTATGTAATACTATGAGGATGTTTGTATTTACAACATTGTGAATATGTGTCCTACTGGCTGAGGCCTACCGCGTGTGTGTTCTATTATCTCTGGTACCAACACGGGGCCAGGTGTATTATGACCTGATGACTGGGAATTATGATATTATTTATTTTAAAAAAATGTGAAAATTGGGAAGGATCGTCAACTGGCAGAATCCGAGCCATGAGTCTGAAAGAGTAATATTTCCTTCCTTTCATATATTAGCTTAAAAATCTAGCCTAAAGAATTTTGTGTCTTATAATGGCCAACCAAAGGTCATGAACAAAGACCGTAGCAACTTCCGAAATGTCCCGTACTCCTATGCCCCCCTCTCCCACGACCCATTTTCTCTTTCAACCCTCCATTTTCAATTTTTTCTTTTTCATCCTTAATCCCCCAAAAAAAAGAGCAAACCTACCTTGTATCTTTTTTTTAGGCACCAGTTTCGGGACATGTAGACAGTGAACAGAGCACTGACATACTCGAAAGCATATGTCTCAACAAAACTAGACGACCTCCTGGATAACGCTATTGTGGGGCAGCCCTCAACGCCTCGGACTGAGGTGGGAAGAAAGGGGCAAAGGACACACCCTCAATTTGAACCAGCCACGAGTGGCACCCCAAGACGGAAAAGAAAGTTACCGGGAAGAAAACCAGGCGCGGGAAAAAGTGCTCCGTCCTCTAAACACCCAACGGCGGGGAAAAAAAGAGCGGATGAAGCTGGAAGTCACCCGCACACACACCGGTGGAGCAAGCCAAGGGGCAGACTCCGAAGCCCCCCCCCCAGGAACTTAACGACGGGCGACACAGATTGTGGCAAAGGAGCAAAGAGAACAACAGTCAGTCATCCGCGACAGGAAAGGGGGAGAGAAGAGGGGCACCACACGGGATGGGCAACGGTAAAAGCCGCGTCGAACACGGTGTGGGAGGAGGGAGAAGAATGTGCGGGCCAGGAGGATAAAAGATACGGCGACACGAGCCCCGGCCGCAAGGGCCCCCTGGGGGACGGAACAAACCGCGATAAGGAAGGGGCAGCAAGCATGGGAAAATCAGGATAGAAAGACAATGCGAAGCCAACGACAAAACCAATAGAAAACCAAAAGCATGGAAAGCGGAGCAAACCACCGCACCGGCCACGCTACCACCGCCACGAGTTACCACTCGACTCCTACGCTTTGGCCAGATCAATCGGGAGCAGGACAGCACGCCGCCACCCAACCGCCTAGGGCAGAAGGGGGGGCAGCAGCGGAGCAAGCGGGGAGAAGTGTGCAAAAGACGCGGCCGGGCACAAAGGCACGGGGGCGAAAGAGAGGAAAAGCACCCATCGAGGGTACCACAAGGATGGGGCGGAAAAGGGGAGAAGGACGGGGACAAAGGCGGATATCCGCAAGTATCAAAGAGGAGATCCGGTAATTTGAGGAATAGCCTAGAGAAGAGGAACAGAAAAGCGGAGCAACAGATCACCGGTGAAGATGCTCGGAATCTCGGTACTTACCGCATCCATCACATCAGTTTTAAGAATCTTTCCAGTAGGGAAGATAGGAAAGAAGACCCAAAACTCAGCCGGGCCCGTGGGCTACTAGCACAAAATAAAAAGAAATAGCTTCATAAACCTCCTCCGTGAGTCCGGTTCTCTGCGCAAGTGGACCTATAGACTCCTAAGAAAACCACGGAATGGAGACGAGCGTCCGAGATGGGCCGTGGCACGGACTAGGGTTGCCGCAAGAAGTGCTCAAAATAATTCACGAGCCCTCAGCAAAGAGCATGTGCATAGGGCCAACACCGAAACCAGCAGGAAACACATGGAATTGCAATAGTGACGCCGTTTTTCAGAAGTAGAAGCAAGGGAGAAAAAACGGAAATTCGATCACCAGCATCAAACCAGCAGCGGCGTGGTGCGGCGAGGCCAACCGAGCCTCGTGCCCGTCCCGGCGATACCAGACCGCCCAGTGACCCGGAGAGAGAAGGAACGGTGCGGCAACGAAGGCCGAGGACGCGGGCCCCGGGAGAACGGCGCAGATGGGTTGGGGCCACCCGGGCCGCCACGCGGTGAGAACACCACCAACAATCCGACCCAAAAGGGGG
Organism: Malania oleifera; assembly: GCF_029873635.1. Taxonomy (NCBI): domain Eukaryota; kingdom Viridiplantae; phylum Streptophyta; class Magnoliopsida; order Santalales; family Ximeniaceae; genus Malania; species Malania oleifera. Next base: position 2,762,636 of record NC_080426.1, on the reverse strand, counting down.
GGGAGGCCAGCCAGCACCCTAAGCCGGGGGGGGAGCCGGGCAAGACGTCCCCGGACGCCAATGTAGACAAGAAGCCTGAAGTCCGCCACAAGGGGGCGGCGAAAGGATGCAGGCAGCCAAAGGCAAACACCATTTCCAAAAACTCCCCATGTTAGCCGCCACAGGTCGAAACCCTAAAGGCGCGGCCCATAACGCTCGCCAGAACTCACCACAAATGTAATATGAATAGGAGAACAAGTCTGAAGTTTTCTGTTTCAGAAGGCTGGCGGAGCGGCACGGGAGGTGAGAGAAAAAACAGGAGTAAGCAGCACCCTGTCACAGGTGCGCCCAAGTCGCGTCAAAACCGAGTGGCAGGTACAGACAAACACCAGGGAAAGGGGGACGGCCCTTCCTCCTGCAAGGGGAGGTCCAAGAACCAAACGAGTACTACACGAGGGGGCCAGGACAAAACCAAAGCGAGGGCGAGCACCGCCCACCCACACCCGTGCCCTCATCGAGCGAAAACGAGACCGCGGAGCAGCCGGACCGGAATGACAGGAAAAGCTTGAAAAGCCGCCCAGAACACCCAGCCACAGCAAACGCAACAAGCCTCGAAAAGGTGGTCCCAGAACGGCGGCGCGCCTAGGAGAACAGTGAGCAGAGACAAAAGTAAGAAGGGTAGAGAGCGGGAGCCTCGGGGTAACAAACGGCACACACGGGAGTTGAGGCACCCCACACCAAGCCACGGGACGACGGGCCAAACAGCCAAAGCGCAAAGCGTGCCCCCGCCCACCGGCCGCGACAGGAAGCAAAATCGTAGTGACAGGGCAATACATACAACACCATACAACAAACCAACAAACAACCGAACAACACCCACCGCCCACCGCATATCTTTTCGAGAGGTGAAAGGGGGTGCGAAAGGAAACGGGCCAAAAGCAACACGTCGATCGGCCCCACAATTTGGGGGCACGCGGCGCTTCGGCGGCGAGGTGCACAACCCGCTGAGAGGCCAACCAGAAGGGAGGGCAAGCCAGAAGTGCAACGTGGGGGGGGGGGAGAGCACGCTGCGTATTTTTAGGGAATTGATTTAGGAACCCTGCGGGGGCGGGGAAGATTTTCTTAGGAGCTATTCAGGAATCAGGTAAGGGGATAAACTAAGCTAGTTCTTTTTGTAATATGTTTGTATATATTTATGACACTACATATGTTTATGTATATGTTTTATACTTGAGAAAACCCTGTTGAAAATAATGATATGTTGTATACGTGAAAAACTGGTTTAGTGTGGCATGAGTAGTAATGATTGTGACATACTATTGTTCAAGGAATGTGGTGATATGGTTATTATGATGGGAAAACCAGCTTATGAGCAGAGATTTTTATGATGAGATTTTGTGTGATTTGCCGGCGTACGGGCCGTGCCATGTGATGTGAGTTGCCGGCGTACGAGCCGTGCTATGTGATGAGATTTGCTGGCGTACGGGCCTTGCGATGTGATGTGATTTGCCGGCGTACGGGCCGAGCTATGTGATGTGATGTGCCAACGTACGAGCTATGCTATGTGTAGCTGGTGTACGGGCCGAGCTACGATATAATGTGTAATACCGGCGTATGTGCTGATGATTTTCATAACACACTTATATATGTAAAATGATATGATTAATGTGAAAATGAAAGATATGATATATCTCTGTATCACAATTTCAGTATATGTATATGATATCAGAATCTGGTTGGCTTGATTTAAGCTAGCACTTGCACGGTACCGTTGCTATGTGTCCATGGTCCTCGTGATCATGATATCTGTGTTAACGCCACTGTACTGAATGGTGTGAGATTGGATGGTCGATGTGGTTATGTTTGAGGAGTGTGCTGTTATCGCCCCTGGTGTACGGACCAGTCTGGGTAGACCTATCAGACCTACAGACTAAACTATCGACTTGACAGTGGTCAGCCAACCATTGTTAGGTCCCGCCTTCGGGCCACACAATCCAATCATGTGGGGGTAATACATGACAACAGCCAGCTAACCTACTTGGATGTTTTTATGTTATTATTATGATATGAGATGAGTTATGTTATGAAATGCAGCATGTTCTGCCATGATTTTGATATACGTATGTTTTCCTAGATTTGTTAAACAGTATTGGGTATGATATGTATGTTATATGTAGAACATGGATTACTTATGTTGCCACACACTAGTATTAGTTTATTTCCCTTATTGAGAGGTGTCTTACCCCTAAATTTCATATATTTTTCAAGAGCCCCTGATAGAAGAGCGGGAAAGGCCTCGCTGAACTAGATCAGTTGTTTGTCCTCTTTGGAAGGGTAAGTTTTGGTAGGGATAGTATGGTTTTGTGGGAATTGTCCCTAGATTTCATTTTTGAGATGTATATATGGGAGTACAGTGACTGTAGTAACTCTGGTACATTGTGATGTATGTTATAATGAAATGAATATGATTGTATGTTTTCTACTGCGTAGGCTTCTACTGTATGTTGTGTTTTATCCTTAGTACCCATGGGTCCAGGTGAATGGTGACCTGCTGAGTTGGATGTGGAATTTGTGTTATTGATATATATAAAAAAAAATGTGTAAAATGAGCAAGTCGTTACAGCTATATGATTATGAAAATGTGAATATCAATGTATTTTCTCAGATGAAATGTTGTTTTGAAAAAAATAAAGCATATTATAACTGAACTCATTTGACCACACAGTGTAAATAATTTATTACTTCTTACTGAGATGTGTCTCATCCAAATTATCTAAATTTTTCAGGAAATAGGGATAGGTCAGGTGATAGAGTTCCGTAATCATGGGGAGTTGGAACCCTGATATACAGGGTGAGTTTGGATTAGGGAGGTGTGATTCCCTAGGGTTGTATTGTTTTTGGGTATGAGATAGTATTGTGTAAATATGTACGTTAATAATCTGAATATTGTATTCTGGATGATATAAATATACCGTCTTCCTCTGTTAGGTTGTAAAAATAAAATGACTTCTTACCCAGTACCCAATGCGGGTCAGGTTGTATGAATGGTAATAGGGTTGTTTGTAACGCCCCGAACCCTTAAACCCAGGTCCGATGTGTTAAAACTGATATTATCCTGATAATCCATAATCCATAATATACATACGCAGTGGAAAACATAAACATAATCTCCATAAACATAGTTCTATAATACCAACATTTCATAATACCAGAGTTTGCTATATCCTAACTAGAAACCATAAAAACCATCCATCACCTGCATTTCAATGTATATATATATATATATATATATATATATATATATATATATATATATATATATATATATCCATCTCCAAAACATTCCAGTAATTTCACAATCATTCCTCTCATAACTGAGTTAAAACATAACGACATAAAACATAAAACATAAAACATAAATATTTACATCTCCAAAATAATATCAATATATACCATGTTTCTTATATAGTCCTCAAAAATGCTAAAACCCTTTAGCTCTTTAGGCCCAACCTCGAGGATGTCCTAGAAAAGAAACATTCATATTCGGGTGAGACACATCTCAGTAAGGGAAGAAACATACATATTAAAATAGTGTGTGGCCAACATGAGGTAAATAGACATCATTTTAATTACATTTGCAAATCATTGCATAACTCTGAAATCATTTTCTGAACCTAATCAAACACATACATAAATTTAACCCACGAGATTACTTAAGGATAGGGGTGATTACCCGCCCATACAAGTAGCATTCATCTACTTTGATACTTAGGTAACCCTAAGGTCACAACTAAAACATACCAGGGCACTCACCTTACTCAGTAAGCCCTCAAGTGTTAGATTAATCTCGTTCTCACGCATTCAACAATAGTTTACTGGCAAAGGCCCTAAGGATAGGGAAATCTACCCTCCCATACAAATAGGTTCCCTCTACCCTAATACATTATGCAGCTACTGCCACATCTGAAGCTACTAGTGCACCCGCCTTTCTTAGGCAAAGAATTCGCCTTGCCCAATTGTAACATGTTTTACGTACATACATACTTCTAATATCATAATACATTATTTTTTCTATCATTATTCATTCATACACATTTATTCATGTTCATAGCTTAACTTTGCACTTCGTTTCACTTTAAGTGACTCTTTCCCATTCGTATCATTCACGTTTCATATTTCTTTTCATTACATTGTCATTCCATTGTCATTTTATTGCATAACATTTTCATTTCATTCCTTCATAGTACAGCTGGTCTTTAGCCATCATCAGTTAGTTTCTACATAAATATGCGTTAGAATCTGCTACAGTTAGTTTTCACATAGAAATGCGCTAGAATCTGCTAACATGACTGTCTTTCAACTGTCTTACATTTACATGATTGCATTTAACATACATAAGCAACATTATTCATATCATATTTTATTCATAAAGCTTTACTTACTTAACCTGCATCTCGTATATCTAACATATATTTGCACAGAATCTCATGCCACACAGTTTTAGCAATAAAATTCATATACATTCATTACAAAATAAGCCAACCCATAATTAACATTGATATACTGAAAATACATTTCATTTCTTACTTAATTTCTCATAAAATCTCTTCAACTTTCATTTGTTTACTTTCACATATACATAACTATATAAACATTCTTAGGCTCAGAAAATATAAATTTCATGGCTGATATTTTAAACCCACATATAAACATATATACATAAATAACACATAATCCATTTTAATTCATGAAAAACCTGATTTAATATATAAATTTCCCCCTTACCTGACTTTCAACTATGCCTGTAGGATCCCCGAACTGATACCCACACGACGTTCACCTGGACCCTGAATCCAAAAATCCTAATGTAATTAAAATAAATTTCAATTAACTTAAATCTTAAATAAAATACTTATTTACTATTTTCTAGGTTTCAAATAACAATATTTCTTAAGACAATCCCAAAATAACTAACTTTTTATGTTAATTTTAAGGAATGTAAATATTTTATATTTTATGTCTTATGTTTTAAGGATGGTAAGGAAGAAATGATTGTGAATACTGGATGTTTTTTTTTGGGATATATATATATATATATATATATATATATATTTATATATATATATATATATATATGTTGAATACAGGTGGAAGCATGGTTTATTACGCTATGTAGATAGAATTTAGAAAACTATGGTATTATATTTGTGGAGATTATATTTATGTTTTCCGCTGCGTATATGTTGATTATGGATTATCAGGGATTTTATTAGATATCGTCAGACCCGAGTTTAAGAGTTCGGGGCGTTACACGAAATCGAAGAGAGAAGACTGGAGCTTCGTTTTAGAGAGAGAGTTCGCGAGATTTCATGTTGAAAATGAAGAACAACTTACTTATAGGCGGGGCTTCATCGACGAGACAGGTCAATTCGTCGACAAGGCACTATAGTGACTTCATCGGTGAAATTCAGAGTTCCAAATATACTCTCTCGGGATTCCTTCATCGACAAGAAACAGACTTTGTCAACGATCTTAAAAGGACACTCGTCAACGAATATAGGACATTCGTCGTCGAGGTCTGTTATTTCCTTAAAAATTCTTCCTTTATCCCTTATATTCCTTTAATCCACTTTATTCATTATATTTTCTAATTATTTAAATTCCGGGTCATTACATTCTCGCCTCCTTAAGAAATTTCGTTCTCGAAATTTTACTATCTACTCATCTTTTTACATGACTTAAACTCATTTACTAAATATCATCATAAGAACTTAACATGCATATTGTAATGACCCGAATAATAATAATGTAATTTAAATAGAGAGGAAGGGAAATGGAAACAGTAACAGATTCGCGCTCATCGACGACCTTGCACTTTGGGAATATTAACTGAGGGAAACTATCAGGGTCTCGTCAACGAAGCCAAGTTTCGTCGACGAGAAGATACCAAGAGAGGGTTTTGGGGAAGTCTGAAATTTGTCAACAAATGTGCAAGTTCATCAACGAACTCTCTATAGGACTCATCGACGAGGTAACGTGTCTCATCTACAAAGCTGACCCTATAAATAGTAGAAACTCAAATTTTTTACGCAGAAATTAAGAAATCTCTCACTCTCTCTCTCCCCCCATTCGTTTTCTCTCTCCTCTCTCTTCGATTCTGGCTCCGTCGCTCGCCGAATCGATGATCTGAGGCCACCACGACGCTCCTGGAGAAGTTCTCTGCATATCTGCCGGAGCGGATCGTCGATGGAACTCCATTGAAAATCATCCCTGAGTTGAGGTAAGACTTTTTATGCCGAATTTGGTCTTATTATAGTTATAGGAAATGATATTCACGTGAAAATACTGAAGTTAGTACTGGGAGTTTTTATTTTCAAGATATTGATCAAGAAATCCTACGAATGCGAGTCCAGAATTTATAGGGGTTTTTCTCAGTAGCCAGATAAGGGAATAAACTAAAGTGGGGATTTTTCCATGCAAATTATTATTATTCATTAGTAAATTTATATTCAGGAAAGCATGTATTATATATGTATATTACGAAAGAAATACACATTTGGGAAAATACTGCTAATATGTTGAAATGTACATGTATGTATGAGATGTCAGAAACTATGATTTTAGAATACAATGTATGGTTTTATATAGCAAATGTAACACCCCGACCCCGAGGGGCCTGGGATATTAACTTTTTACTACTGATTTACAGCGGAAGCAAATAAACTCAATTTTTATTCAAACCAGAGCGCTAATTATTCATGTTACAATCACTTATTTCAAAAGAAGAAAATTACACAAACGTAAATATCTGAAATCATACTATATTTCTAATTAATCTTTATTTTTCTAATCCCCACCCGCATGCTTGCTAAGCCTGATTTCCGACATGTCCTTCAGAGTTATCTGAAATAAAATATGATTGGGGTGAGACGACGCTCAGTAAGTAAATAAGATTATTATTAGTGTGTGGCTAAAATGAGCTTTTAAAGAATTTCGTAAAACAATATTTAATAATATAACTTCAAGACTGCTTTTAGAATAAATATAAATTTAAAAATTTCTGCATAAAACTTTTGTCATCAATTTCAACAGTAAATTTTTATAATCATATATTATAACTGCTAAATTAAACTTTTAACTTTAAAACTGTAAAAAACATTTAATGATAAACATACATATACTTTTCCTTATACGTTTTCCTTAGATCGTCATTTAAGCACCAGAATGATCATTTTCACGTAAACTTATACTTTTCCTTCAAATCATCAGTAACTTGTATACGTAATTAAATATGTATAAACATATATTATAAAAACCACCCTTAGGCCTTTTTGCCATAAGTCATGTTTACCCCCATGACTGGGTTGTGCGGTCCGAAGACTGGACTTAGCTGGCTGGCCGACCAAACTAAATCAACGTACGTAAACTTTAAGTGAGATTTTCCTTATTAAGTCCTGGACTTAAACCAGGTGTGCACTCAGGAGAAATCCACTAACATAAATAACCACTCTGTAAACAGTGTGGGTGCACTCTGATCCGTATAAACTTTAAGCTGCGGTACCGAGCATCTGTAACTTTGAACTTTCGTTACCATAAGGGGTTTGAAAATCATCTTATTATAATTTATGCAATTTAAAATAATATCGTGAAAATCTCATCTTTACTCATATTTACATAAAAAAAATGTAACGTAGAAATAAACTCATGCCACACAATTTTTGTGTTAAAAATATATATAATTTTATTTTTGAATAGAAAGAAATGCTGAAAATTTACCCGAGGGGATTGGAACATTTCTTAACCCAAAAATAGATGCAAGTATATTAAAGATAGAACTGGTATAATTAAATATGCGTAAAAATAAACTCATGGAAATTTTGTGGAACTAAGTAACATAATTAAAATTTACGTACAAAATAAGCTCGGGTATGAATTTAAAATAAAAAGAAACTAACATAATCAAAATTTACTTACAAATAAACTCGGGTATAAATTTTGAATAAAAATACTAACATAATCAAATTTACTTACAAATAAACTCGGGTATAAATTTTGAATAAAAATACTAACATAATCAAATTTACTTACAAATAAACTCGGGTATAAATTTTGAATAAAAATACTAACATAATCAAATTTACTTACCGTCTTCTTTTACCGTGTGCTACGAACACAATAATTATCTTTAAGAAATGAGATCGGAAAAAGTGGGTGATTAAGAATTTATTCAAAAATTCTCTCTCCACCACAAATTCTTTCACTCACTAATCCTTCTCTTCCTTGGAAAATTGTTGTGAAAAATGAAGGTTGAGAGCTCCCTATTTATAGGAAAATTTTAGGGAATAAATAGAATTTATAAAAGTGTGGGGAGATGGGTGAAATTATAATTTTAAAAATTAAAGAATGGGCAAGGGATGGGCAAGGTATGGGTTGAGTGGAGGCTATTTGGGAGTGCTTGCCACCATTCCCACTAAATAAATTTTTAATTAATTACTTTCCTAATTAATTAATCCATTACCTAACTAATTATTTTATTATTTTATTATTTTTCTTAATCATTATTATCATTATTATTATCATTGTTATTAATTTTAAACTTGAGTGGAGGCCATTTGGGAGTGCTTGCCACCATTCTCACTAAATAAATTTTTAATTAATTACTTACCTTATTAATTAATCCATTACCTAACTAATTATTTTATTATTTTATTATTTTTCTTAATCATTATTATTATCATTGTTATTAATTTTAAACTATATTTAGTATATATTTTATTTTATTTTATTTTATTTTTGAACAAGAATTAAATTTAAATTTTAAAAACTCATGTGGGCCCCACATGGTCTTGTGGGCCCCACACAATTTCGAGACCCAAATGGATCGTACGTAATTCTAATAACTCTTATACGATTTTATGCATCCTGCATAGTTTTGAGACTTGTGAAAACTTTCATACGGTTTCGGGACTCATGTGGGCCCCACACAGTCTTGTGGGCCCCGCATAGGATACCTATATTATTATTATTTTATCATATATTTCTTCAAATTATATCAGTTAAAACATTGTTTTATGTACTCATTTACGTATATAAACAGTGTCTTGTGGCTCCGGGACTCATGTGGACCCCACATAGTCTTGTGGGCCCCACATATGATACCTATATTATTATCATCTTATTATGTATTTCTACAAATTATGTCTGTCAAAACACTATTTTATGTATATATACTTATTTACGTATACAAACAGTATCTATCCTGTTTATCTTATGAAATTCCATTTTGACCAGGCCGACCTCCAGGGAGCGACTGAGCCGCAATGGTCTCTGAGCACTCGCTAAGACAAGGTCTTTCTTAGGCATCAAACATGGAATCAAGGATCCTACAGAAAAACACTTCTGTATTGATATTAACTTAATGACTATTTTTATTATTTTATTATTATTGTACTTTAATCATATATATATATATATATATTTTTGGGTCATCACAATCTCCCCTTCTTATAAAAATTTCGTCCTCGAAATTTGCTAATTTAAAATGAGTACTGTATAATTGGTTTGCGCTATTAGAAAGAGTAAATTGATTAATGATTTAATTAAGTCTTAGAATAGATTGAGGATCAATTTGACGAAGTATTTTATTTTGGGAATTGAAGTGTGAATCGTCGGTCTAACAGTGGTTGAAATGGAAAAGAAATTCAGAAGATGTGGAAAAGGATAATTATATATATATATATATATATATATATATATATATTATACATGTCCTATAAAAATAAAATGAAATCTGGCCTTTAGAGCCTAAGATCAACGTCAACATATGTTGAAGTACTAGCGGTGTCACTGCTAACTTCCAGAGTCCTTTCTTGGCAGAGACCTCTTCGAATGTCACCGGCTTGGGTCGGAAAAAGGGAGAGAACGCCCATTTGTTCGGTGAAGGAGGAAGAGTTGCTCTCTTCCCGAGTTATTGGTGGCCCGTATATGAGTCTCATTGCGAATCGGATTTCCTTGAAATGGTGAAGTAGGCCAGCATTATCCGAAACCCTTAGTGTGGTGACTGCGATATTACCATTGTAAGGGATATGACTCATTGGTGAGATATTAGTTGTAAGTTTCACAGTCGGGATATTCTCGATAGGGAAGAGGGTTGGAAGAATGGCAGGGGCACTGCTCGGATCAGTAGTGGCGGAGGAGGTAATATGGAGAATTGATGGGGCAGTAGTTGAAGTAGTGGCTTTTCCAACTGATTCCTGCCTACGCCTACGGTTCTCAAACCAAAAGCGCACATTCCTCGGCTCGATTGGACCATACCTTCGAAGTTGTGCTGCAAGTAAGATAGTTCGCTCCACAGAAGGGAGTTCCCCTTGACTGCTGCGGAAGGCCTCCTCTAAAATCTCCAGCTGTGCCTTGCTAGGTTTCCATCGTTGGACTGGCGATTTAGTGCTGCTCTCAGTAGCTTGAGGAGTTGGGTGATTTGGCAACATTTTTGAGTAATGAGACAACTAAGAGACAAATTGGGAAGAGCTAATCACTACAAACCGAAATGTGATTGTTCAAGATGATAGAATAGTTGTGATGTTTAGAGTTTGAGAAGGGCAGACCCCTTTTTATAAGGGGATGGCCGCGTGTTGTGGAAATCGAGAGAGAACGACGTGTACTACGAGATTTGAGGGAGAGCGACGAGTGTCACGGATATCGAGCAACGTGTTTTGCATAAATCGAGGGAAAACGATGTGTGTCGTGAGAACCGAGAGAGGGTGACACGTGTCACAGATATCAATTAACGCTTTTTGCACAAATTGAGGGAGAACGACCCGTGTCGCGAGAACCGAGAGAGGGTGCGACGCATGCCTCGAGTGATGCATTTTTCAAAAATCGAGGGAGAGCGATATGTGTCGCGGAAATCGAGCAAGCGACATGTATTGCAAAATTTGCGGACTCAAGGTTCTTTTTTATATTTCTACATCTTTATTAATGTGTTAACTATAATTAATTTCATCCTTATGTCACTACTTGAGTGGGTGGCCTAGTGGTAAGGAACCGGCCGTGCATCCATGTGATCACGGGTTCGAATCCCCACTACGTCCAAGTGGTCTCATGCCCTGACCTTGCTTCGGGGGTAAGTGAGCTATAGCCGATGATTTCCACCCATGAGGCCCTTTTTTTTTTTTTTTATAACTACAAGAGTACCCCTTAAATATATAAATATATATATATATATATATATATATATATATGTATATATATATTCCATTAACATTAGTATTATTATTATTATTATTATTATTAGATCAAATAAATGTTGGGCATGTTTAGCCGATTGATGATTTGACATTGGTTAGTTATTTGAAGGAAATTAGTAAATTTTTATATTGCTTTCATTAAAAAAATATATATATATTTTTTTTAGAGAAAATTTTAAGTTGTATTAACTTTTATAAATTTATACAAAATTAAAGATTTCATCAAAATTTGTACTCCTAAATTAAACTTGGATACTTGATGGAAATTGAATATGTAATGGGAAAAAAAATAGATATACATATTTAACTTGCACATGCTAAGGGATTATATATATATTGAATTTAAATATAATAAGTAATATTTAAATGATATTTAATTCCTTATATACTAATACAAAATAAAAATTAAAGATTTTGTCAAAATATATATTCCTAAATTAAGCTTGAATGTTTTGTTGATAACTGAATATGTAATGTAAAAATACATATTCATATCCAACTTATACATGCAAAGAAATTTTGGGTAAATTCAGATTTCATAATAGACCGTTTGTTCATATCTATTTGTATGTGTAGCACTTCTAAATTCAGTAGGGTCTAATAGGTTATTTCTTATAAATTTAGTGAAAATAACAACAGTAAAAATAATTAAATCTCAAATATTATTATTATATTTATATATAAAAAAAAATTTAAATTATTAATTGCATTTGACAATTAATTATGAATCATCAATATGGGTACGTGTTTCTACAAACATAAATAATATATTTAAATTAATTAACGTGTCTTCAATAATAGTACTATTTTTCTTAGAGAATTTATAATTATTACCTGTCCTTGGGAGCCTTCACGTAAATCTCATTTCCTCCAATGCTACTATCTTTAGGATCCATTCTTAAATAATGATCAAATGTTATTTTAAAATCATAAATCTATTATTAACGCATAATAATATAACAAACTAAAATAAATATTTTAAACTACCCAATCCTACCCAAATCATATTTTATACCTATGTTCTGATAAAATTTATATATTAGATTATGCAGAACCTATATCCTATGCTCTGGTAAAATTATTTCTTTAAAGTCTACAGAACCTATAACCTATTGCTCTGATACCAAATGTAACACCCCGACCCCGAGGGGCCTGGGATATTAACTTTTTACTACTGATTTACAGCGGAAGCAAATAAACTCAATTTTTATTCAAACCAGAGCGCTAATTATTCATGTTACAATCACTTATTTCAAAAGAAGAAAATTACACAAACGTAAATATCTGAAATCATACTATATTTCTAATTAATCTTTATTTTTCTAATCCCCACCCGCATGCTTGCTAAGCCTGATTTCCGACATGTCCTTCAGAGTTATCTGAAATAAAATATGATTGGGGTGAGACGACGCTCAGTAAGTAAATAAGATTATTATTAGTGTGTGGCTAAAATGAGCTTTTAAAGAATTTCGTAAAACAATATTTAATAATATAACTTCAAGACTGCTTTTAGAATAAATATAAATTTAAAAATTTCTGCATAAACTTTTGTCATCAATTTCAACAGTAAATTTTTATAATCATATATTATAACTGCTAAATTAAACTTTTAACTTTAAAACTGTAAAAAACATTTAATGATAAACATACATATACTTTTCCTTATACGTTTTCCTTAGATCATCATTTAAGCACCAGAATGATCATTTTCACGTAAACTTATACTTTTCCTTCAAATCATCAGTAACTTGTATACGTAATTAAATATGTATAAACATATATTATAAAAACCACCCTTAGGCCTTTTTGCCATAAGTCATGTTTACCCCCATGACTGGGTTGTGCGGTCCGAAGACTGGACTTAGCTGGCTGGCCGACCAAACTAAATCAACGTACGTAAACTTTAAGTGAGATTTTCCTTATTAAGTCCTGGACTTAAACCAGGTGTGCACTCAGGAGAAATCCACTAACATAAATAACCACTCTGTAAACAGTGTGGGTGCACTCTGATCCGTATAAACTTTAAGCTGCGGGTACCGAGCATCTGTAACTTTGAACTTTCGTTACCATAAGGGGTTTGAAAATCATCTTATTATAATTTATGCAATTTAAAATAATATCGTGAAAATCTCATCTTTACTCATATTTACATAAAAAAATGTAACGTAGAAATAAACTCATGCCACACAATTTTGTGTTAAAATATATATAATTTTATTTTTGAATAGAAAGAAATGCTGAAAATTTACCCGAGGGGATTGGAACATTTCTTAACCCAAAAATAGATGCAAGTATATTAAAGATAGAACTGGTATAATTAAATATGCGTAAAAATAAACTCATGGAAATTTTGTGGAACTAAGTAACATAATTAAAATTTACGTACAAAATAAGCTCGGGTATGAATTTAAAATAAAAAGATAAGAACATAGTACCAATTAACTTACAAATAAACTCGGGTATAAATTGTGAATATAAATACTAACATAATCAAATTTACTTACAAATAAACTCGGGTATAAATTTTGAATAAAATACTAACATAATCAAATTTACTTACAAATAAACTCGGGTATAAATTTTGAATAAAAATACTAACATAATCAAATTTACTTACCGTCTTCTTTTACCGTGTGCTACGAACACAATAATTATCTTTAAGAAATGAGATCGGAAAAAGTGGGTGATTAAGAATTTATTCAAAAATTCTCTCTCCACCACAAATTCTTTCACTCACTAATCCTTCTCTTCCTTGGAAAATTGTTGTGAAAAATGAAGGTTGAGAGCTCCCTATTTATAGGAAAATTTTAGGGAATAAATAGAATTTATAAAAGTGTGGGGAGATGGGTGAAATTATAATTTTAAAAATTAAAGAATGGGCAAGGGATGGGCAAGGTATGGGTTGAGTGGAGGCTATTTGGGAGTGCTTGCCACCATTCCCACTAAATAAATTTTTAATTAATTACTTTCCTAATTAATTAATCCATTACCTAACTAATTATTTATTATTTTATTATTTTTCTTAATCATTATTATCATTATTATTATCATTGTTATTAATTTTAAACTTGAGTGGAGGCCATTTGGGAGTGCTTGCCACCATTCTCACTAAATAAATTTTTAATTAATTACTTACCTTATTAATTAATCCATTACCTAACTAATTATTTTATTATTTTATTATTTTTCTTAATCATTATTATTATCATTGTTATTAATTTTAAACTATATTTAGTATTTATTTTATTTTATTTTATTTTTGAACAAGAATTAAATTTAAATTTTAAAAACTCATGTGGGCCCCACATGGTCTTGTGGGCCCCACACAATTTCGAGACCCAAATGGATCGTACGTAATTCTAATAACTCTTATACGATTTTATGCATCCTGCATAGTTTTGAGACTTGTGAAAACTTTCATACGGTTTCGGGACTCATGTGGGCCCCACACAGTCTTGTGGGCCCCGCATAGGATACCTATATTATTATTATTTTATCATATATTTCTTCAAATTATATCAGTTAAAACATTGTTTTATGTACTCATTTACGTATATAAATAGTGTCTTGTGGCTCCGGGACTCATGTGGACCCCACATAGTCTTGTGGGCCCCACATATGATACCTATATTATTATCATCTTATTATGTATTTCTACAAATTATGTCTGTCAAAACACTATTTTATGTATATATACTTATTTACGTATACAAACAGTATCTATCCTGTTTATCTTATGAAATTCCATTTTGACCAGGCCGACCTCCAGGGAGCGACTGAGCCGCAATGGTCTCTGAGCACTCGCTAAGACAAGGTCTTTCTTAGGCATCAAACATGGAATCAAGGATCTTACAGAAAAACACTTCTGTATTGATATTAACTTAATGACTATTTTTATTATTTTATTATTATTGTACTTTAATCATATATATATATTTTTGGGTCATCACAGCAAATGTGTGGCATGAATATTATTTTACGTGAGAAATATTATGATATGACAATGTTATGTATGAAGTATGTTTTTCAAAGATTATGAAAGAATACAGTACATTATGATTTTAAAGTACATGATAATTGATTTATTATTCAAAATGATATATATGAGATATTCGGCACAAGGCCGTGATTGATAGCCGGCGCGAGGCTGTGTTTTATGTATGATTTCGGTGCAAGGCCGTATTTATGAAATGTTCGGCACGAGGCCGTATTTATGAAATGTTTGGCATGAGGCCATATTTATGAAATTATAGAAATGCTATCAATCTATTTATGTTAAATGTTATATTATCATGTACTATATGTTACCTGTGACGCCCCGAAACCCGCCAAATGGGGCTCGGGTGCCACGTGTTCTAATCACCTGCATCTAATACCATAATTAACATGCACACAGCGAAACATAAATAAATAACCTCAAATAAATACTAGAGCTCTATACAACAACCCAAAAACAAACACTACAGCATCTAGATATACATATCTACAACTAGCATTTAAAACATAACCCATTACAAATATATATTTTTATATATATATACCAGTATCTCACAATACCTAAAAAAGAAACTACCATAAACAGTCCTAGCCTAGGCCTTCAAACCTGGTCTCTAGAAAAACCTGAAAAATTGTTAATCCACTAGGGTGAGACACTTCTCAGTAAGAGTGGAATAAATTATAACAGTGTGTGACAACTAAGTTTTAATATTTACATATCAAAATAAACTGCTTCTCACATAATATCAATAACAACTAAAAAAAATGTACCATTAATAACATTCTCGACATCTAATGTCATACACACATCCAATATGCACGAGTACATAATTTTTATGTAGGTGAAAGTCCCCGAGGATAGGGAAGGTTACCCGCTCATACAAGTAGTTTCTCTCTACTCTGGTACTAAAAACTACCTACTAGAGCACTCACCTTACTTAGTAAGCCCTCAGGTGAAAAATTACCTCGCCGCCAATACACACATCTTTATTATTTTAAAGGCGAAGGTTTCCCAGGATCAGGATGTCTACTCGCCCATATAAGTAGCATCCCTTTGCATTGATACCAAGAAACTACCTAGCAGAGCACTCACCATTCTCAGCAAGCCCCCGGTGGTATGTTTACCTCGCCGCATGCACACACATGCATTCACAATATGCTATACCATTATTTTTATGTTATAATTAAATTCACATGCACACAACACATCCACACAAGAATCATGCATCTCATACTTCATCTTCCAAAGTCCTCAATACGTGGCCCATACAGAGCAACTACGTACATATCAGTACGTGGCCCCACACAAGCACCTATGTACTTCTTATCTACACATGGCCCACACAGGCACCACTACCCACACAGGGTACATAACATGGCCCACACAGACGTCATTATCCACACAGGATATAACGTGGCCCACATAGGCACCACTACCCACACAGGGTACATAACATGACCCACACAGGCGCCATTATCCACACAGGATATAACGTGGCCCACACAGGCACCACTACCCACATAGGGTACATAACATGGCCCACATAGGCACCACTATCCACACAGGATATAACGTGGCCCACACAGGCACCACTCCAGCTTCCGCAACACGTGGCCCACACATGCACCACTATTCACCAGTATCCAATCCCCATGACCTACCCGTTGTACATCAATAGAACAAGCTTCTCAACCTGCCAATGTCCTATCCCATATAAATGACAATATGACGAACTCCTCGACCTGCCAACGTCACATCATGATTTACATCTAGGCAATATAACAACCTCCTCATGCCAACGTTATATTGAGATGCATACGAATAACCACACCAGTTAGTTCACACAGACGCATCAACGCATTTCCATATAGGAATCCAACAGATCAATTCATTTCCCACACAGTATCTAAACAGATTGATACATTTTCAGAACCCGATTGTTAGTTTAGTTCAGTTTCAGGAGCATGGTACTGTAGCATATAGATCAGATGTCTATGATCATATTGGTGCTAACCACCCCACAAAGGGGTGGGAGATGGATAGTCGATGTGGCTTTCAGTGTAGAGTGTAGACATCCACCTGGAAGTCCGAACTAGGGTATGGCAGGCCCATCATACTTACAGACAATTTTGACTTGGCAGTGGTCGGCCAGCCATTGTCAGGTCCTGCCTTCAAGCTGCACAACCCGTCATGGGGGGTAATACATGACATCAGTTAGCTATTCATCCTAGGTGTGTTTTCAGTATTATTAGTTATAACAGACATTTCATGATCAATATGGATTATTAGAAAATATGAAAGTATATGATTATTCCACCACGTTATGATGTACGTTTTTAGATATATGAAATGTACTGAATATGTATAACTGCATTAAATATTCATGTGCCACACAACTGTATTTAGTTTATTTTCCCTTACTGAGAAGTGCCTCGCCCCCCGAACATTAAATGATTTTCAGGAAACCCAAAGAGACCGCTGCCGGGTTGCGCTTCCCTGCTAGAAGGGTAAGCGTTGATATAGGATTAGGAGATTTTTGTTGTATGATCCTAGGGTTATTTTGATGTTTTTGGAGGTTGTATATAAATACAGTATTTTGGTGATGTAGTAAACTTTGGTATTATGTATATTACGGTTTTGAGAATATGATTTATATTTACTACTGCATAGGTTTCCACTATGAATGGCAAGTGTCCCCATTACCCACGAGTTCGGGTTGACCATTTTATTTATTATGTTTCATTTTTATATTAAGTTAAGCAGGTCATTACACATATAATCACATAAGTCATTTACTCATTCTCCATTGAATAAAATTATCATACCTGGTTCTCTAATGACATCCTCCTCAACTCGGAGTGTGTACAGTCGAGGCGGATCACCACTTCCAAGCAGTATCTGCTGCTTTCCCTTGTCCTGATTCTGAGTAGCTACCATAGGCAAGGGTTCTCAGCAATTTTTCTTGATATGCCCTGGCTTGCCGCACCTATAGCAATTCAGAGTGTCATACCAACATTCACCCTTATGCCTTTTATCACATTTCGGGCATACAGAGCCTATTACTTCTTTCCCTTTCTTCGCTGATCCCTGACTGGCCTCAGACTGATAACTAGATGATGCAGGTCTCTTCTTCTACTCTGAAGGTTCAGTGCTGCCCTGGATACTCTTTTCCAACATTGAGGCTTTGTCAACTAATTCTGAAAAATTCTAAACCTAAAACTCGACCACCAGCTCGTAGATTCTACGCCTCAGTCCTTTCTTAAATTTCCTGGCCTTCCTTGCTTCATTTGGGACCAAAAATGGAGTGAAACGTGACAGTTCTACAAATTTAGCAGCATATTTAGCAACTGTCATGTCTCCCTAGGTCAAATTGGTGAACTCCTCTATCTTTTCCTCTTTGACAGATAAAGGAAACTACATGTCAAAGAAAAGCTCCCTGAACCTCTCTTAGGTAAGAGCTATCTTTACAACCCTCTGATCCTCCAGCAGCTTCGCAGAAAGCCACCAGCGCTTCGCTTCTCCTATCATTTTGAGAGCGACATAACAAACCTTCTGTTCGTCCATGCAGTCGAGTACAACCATAATCTCCTCTATCTCCTGTACCCAATTCTCTGCTGCCACAGGATCAGGTCTTCTTATAAAGGCTATAGGGTTTATCCTCATAAATTCCTTGATACTACAGCCCTCTCCTCAAGTGGACAGTTCTGTTCCTTGGGTTCCTTCTTCATTTCTGCTTTAACCTGACAAACGATACCCCGAAATACCTTAGAGGTATCTATTTCTTCCTCGCTAGAGGTCACTGAATCCTCCCTTCCTTCAGCCTCTATATTCTCATCTCCAGAATCCATCCTGAAAAACATGACAGAGAAGAAATAAGAATTCCATATTAAAACTCCAATAACATAATCATTAATTAAATCCAATATCTCCATATAAGAACCAATCTGACGGCTAGGAAACATTACCGTCGATGGATTTAGCGTGGTTTTCTAAAACCGTCGACTGAATCAGAAAATCACAGAAGTTTGCCAAGGGATTTTTGCCTCCAAGTTATAAAACAAAATCCTATACTTCCCTGCACTATACCTACTTCTCAATGCCTAACCTACCCATCTCCTATTTTTCATCATAACTCATTCCTATACTCTGGTATAAATCATCCCTAAATCCTCAAAATCCCAAAATCATTGCTTTGATACCATAATGTAACGCCCCGAACCCTTAAACCCGGGTCCGGTGCATTAAACCTGATATTATCCTGATAATCCATAATCCATAATATACATACGCAGTGGAAAACATAAACATAATCTCCATAAACATAGTTCTATAATACCAACATTCCATAATACCAAAGTTTGCTATATCCTAACTAGAAATCCATAAAAACCATCCATCAGCTGCATTTCTATATATATATATCCATCTCCAAAACATTCCAGTAATTTCACAATCATTCATCTCATAATTGAGTTAAAATATAATGGCATAAAACATAAAACATAAATATTTGCATCTCCAAAATAGTATCAATATATACCTTGTAGTGATCCGAAAAATAATAGTATTTAAATATAATAAAAGAGAGAGAGAGAGAAATAGAAACAGAAATAGAAGGAGGTTGTAGACTTCGTCGACGACATTGCATTTTTGGGAATAATAATAATAAATTCAAGGAAATTGCCAAGACTCGTCGACGAATACAGGGTTTCGTCGACGAGTGCGTAAGGAAATTCGTCGATGAATACAGGATTTTGTCGACGAGAAAATATCGAGCGAAAAATGGGCTGCTCTGAATTTCGTCAACGAATACAGGGTCTCGTTGACAAATTTAATGAAGGACTCGCCGACGAGGTGACGTGTCTCATCAATGAATCTGACCCTATAAATAGCTAAAAATTTGATTTTTATTCACTCTCCGCGCTCCTCTCTCTCTCTCTCTCTCTCTCTCTCTCTCTCTCTCTCTCTCTCTCTCTCTACGTCACTCTCTCCCTTCTCTCTTCGATTTTGGCCCCACCAGTCGCCGGATTGAAGATTTGAGTCTACCACGATGCTCCCGGGGAAGTTCTCTATAAGTCTGCCGGAGCGGATCATTGGGGAAACGAAGTTGGATTTCATCCCAAATTCAGGGTAAGGCCTTTTAGCCCATTTTTGGCCTTATGGTAGTTATAAGAAATGATGTAGGCGATGAAATACTGATATTATGTTCTGAAAAATATTGTTTTCAGGATGTTTTGTAGAAGGCCCTGCAGGTGTTAGGCTAGTATCCCATAGGGGCTTTCCAGTAGTCAGGTAAGGGAAATATGCTATGCTAGGTATTTTTAAAATGTTATACAGTTTATTAAATTACAAAAATTATGTATTAAAGTATCGTATGGCTTGTGAATAAGAATAGAGTACGAAGATATGTTTTACGATATTTCAGTATTCTGATTTTACGATATTTCAGTACCATGATTTTATGAATCTCAGTACCATGATTATATGAATATGAGTATTATGATTATGCAGTTTTAATGTTATGATTATACAGTTCTCAAAATTACAGTACAGTTTATGTAGCATCATGGTTATTATAGTTATTTCAAAATCATGGTAAATCAAATAGAGACACATATATACAGAGATATACTATATGATATCAGACCCTATTGGACTATGTAGTTACAAAGCACGGTACCGTTGTTATAGATATTATGTTACATTATGAGTGCGACCACCTATTTAGATAATACGTGGTAGTAAGTTGATCACCTAAGCCCTTGACGAGGACAGGCTCCCCATTTAGATATGGGTTGAGGTGGGCAGATCGATCGTTAGAGTATAGTGATTTATTCCTGGTTGGCCAGCCAGGGTAAATCCTGCCTACGGGCCACACAACCCTGTCATGAGGGGGTAAGTCATGACACACATATATCCACAGGGAATATTTTCAGTTATTGTTACGTATGTACAGATTTACAGAAACAAGAAATATACTTATGTATAATAGAAGTATTTTGATTAGAAACCTATGATACTGTTATGTTAAGCAACATGGAAAGGGGGGTGTATTTTATCACTTGTACTTTATTTATATACTCAGTTATACATGTTTATTTGAAAACAGATTTTCATGATATAGTAGCTCATTTGCCACACACTAGTAATAGCATATTTCGTCTTACTGAGCGTTGGCTCATCCTAGTGTTGAATCATTTTTCAGGTGATCCAGGTAGGAGAGCAGATTAGGCTCGCAGATAGAGGGGCTTCAGTGGTGCCCTGTCAGAGAGTGAGTATATTTTGGGAGTGTTTTTTATATCCCAGCATGGTTGAGGGTATTTTGGGTAAACAATGATATGTGTATATTTTGGGAACCATGTAGTACTCTGGTATTGTGTAGTATTGGTTTCTGTATTGTGTATATATTTTCATGTGGTTATGTCTATGTGATTTATGCTTCTCACTGCTTAGGGTCATGGTTGGGTTTATCCCAATATGGTATCAGAGCATGTAGATTATCATAGTATATTAAAAAAAAAAAATCAATTTATTAAACAGGTCGTTACATACCCTGTTTCTTATATAGTCCTAAAAAATGCTAAAACCCTCGAGCTCTCTAGGCCCAACCTCGAGGATGTCCTGAAAAAGTAACATTCATATTCGGGTAAGACACATCTCAGTAAGGGAAGAAACATACATTTTAAAACAGTGTGTGGCCAACATGAGGTAAATAGACATCATTTTAATTACATTTGCAAATCATTGCATAACTCTGAAATCATTTTCTGAACCTAATCAAACACATGCAGAAATTTAACCCACGAGATTACTTAAGGATAGGGGGGATTACCCGCCTATACAAGTAGCACTCCTCTGCTCTGATACTTAGATAACCCTAAGGTTACAACTAAAACATACCAGGCCACTCACCTTATTCAGTAAGCCTTCGAGTGTTAGATTAATCTCGTACTCACGCATTCAACAATAGTTTACGGGCAAAGGCCCTAAGGATAGGAAAATCTACCCGCCCATACAAATAGGTTCCCTCTACCCTAATACGTTATGCAACTACTGCCACATCTGAAGCTACTAGTGCACCCGTCTTTCTCAACAAGCCCTCATGCGGAGAGTTCGCCTTGCCCAATCGTAATATGTTCTTCGTATATAAATACTTCTAATATCATAATACATCATTCTTTCTATCATTATTAATTCATACACATTTATTCATATTCATAGCTTAACTTTGTATTTCATTTCACTTTAAGTGACTCTTTCCTATTCGTATTATTCACGTTCCAAATTTCTTTTCATTACATTGTCATTCCATTTTCATTTCATTGCATAACATTTTCATTTCATTCCTTCGTAGTACAGCTGATCTTTAGCCATTATCAATTAATTTCCACATAGATATGCTCTAGAATCTGCTACAGTTAGTTTCCACATAGAAATGCGCTAGAATCTGCTAACATGGTTGTCTTTCAGTTGTCTTACATTTATATGGTTGCATTTAACATACACAAGCAACATTGTCCATATCATATTTTATTCATAAAGCTTTACTTACTTAACCTGCATCTCGTATATCTAACATATATTTGCACAAAATCTCATGCCACAAAGTTTTAGTAGTAAAATTCATATACATTCCTTACAAAATAAGCCAACCCATAATTAACATTGATATACTAAAAAAACATTTTTCTTACTTAATTTCTCAGAAAATCTCCTTCACTTTCATTCGTTTACTTTCACATATACATAACTATATAAACATTCCTAAGCTCAGAAAACATAAATTTTATGGCTGGCATTTTAAACCCACATATAAACATATATACATGAATAACACATAATCCATTTTAATTCATGAAAAACTTGATTTAATATATAAATTTCCCCTTTACCTGACTTTCAACTACGCCTGTAGGATCCCCAAATTGATACCCACACGGCGTTCACCTGGACCCTGAATCCAAAAATCATAACTTAATTAAAATAAATTCCAATTAACTTAAATCTTAAAGAAAACACTTATTTACTATTTCCTAAGCTCCAAATAACACTATTTCTTAAGACAATCCCAAAATAACTAACTTAACCCAATTTTGGGATATTTTCCAAACCTCACAATCCAACGATCAACTCCTACAGCCTTAAAGAGAATGATCCTACAAACCTCGTGGCGGTTCTGGATCGTCAAAACAAGTCAAAATCGGCTCGAAATCGAAGAGAGAAGATTGGAGCTTCGTTTTAAAGAGAGAGTTCGCGAAATTTCACACTAAAAATGAAGAACAACCTATTTATAGGTAGAGCTTCATCGACGAGACACATCGATTCGTCGACGAGACACGTCGATTCTTCGACGAGGCACTATAGTGACTTCGTCGATGAGAAGATACCTTCGTCGACGACATTCGTCGTCGAGGTCTGTTATTTCCTTAGAAATTCTTCCTTTATCCCTTATTTTCCTTTAATCCACTTTATTCATTATATTTTCTAATTATTTAAATTCCAGGTCATTACATTGTTGACGTGGCCAATTTGTGGATGTTGTCAATGACGTGTAAATTATTTATTTATTATTTAAAAAAAATTATACAAAAATCGGGGCATCACAATTATTTCTAAATCAGATTATTAATACAAAAATATAACTCAGTAGTCACACACTAGTAATAGTATGTTTCGTCTTACTGAGCGTTGACTCATCCCAGTGTTGAATTATTTTTCAGGTGAACCAGCTACGCGAGCGGAGCAGGCTCGTAGGTAGAGGGGTTGTTGTACTGCCCTTTTTGAGAGTGAGTATTTTTGGGTGGCATGTTTTGTAATCCCTTGGTATCAGTAAGGGTAGTTTCGAGAGAACAGTGATGATTGTATGTCGTGGATTGATTTGTCATTCTACTATTGTATTATGTGTGGATTTATTTTATATGATTGACCTTCCGCTGTTTAGGTTAATGATTGAATTTAAAACTAGGGAAAAAAGGATTTTATTTTATTAGCAGGTTGTTTCATAGCAACTATTTTAAAACCATCACTAATACTCATAAATTCATCACTAATACTATTAATGACGAATTTATGAGTATTAGTAACAGATTTGATCCTTGAATAATACCCTAATTTTTTGTAGTGTGGATATGAGTACAGATTCCTATGATACTTCAGTTAAATTAATATTTTTTTTTTTATAAACATGACATGATACACTAAAACTCACTGCCACACACTGATAATAATTTATTCTCACTTACTAAGAGGTGTCTCACCCCATAGATCTTAAATATTTCAGGAAATTCGGAACGTTAGGCGGGAGCTCCGAGATAGAGGATACGTCAACCTATAGTGCAGGGTATATGGGTTTATTTTGAGAAACATGATTATGGGTGTATAAACCTTGAATTAGTGGTTGACTTATTTTGGGGGTTATGTGTATATTTTGGAGACATGTAGTACTCTGGTGTTGTAAATAAAGTTTAAACGTGTTATGTTTTCCGCTGCATAAATAAAGTACGTGTGTGGATGGATGTATTCCTGGTACCCCATTTTGGGTTCGGATTGAGTCGGTTGTCTTTATTATTATTATTATTATTATTATTATTATTATTATTATTATTATTATTATTATCAGGGTATTAGAGGTAATCGGTTGAAAATAAACAAAAAAAAAAAAAACAAGGCATCACACATCCATTTAACCTTAAGAAGTTGGGAGAATCCATACGTTCTATTAATAGTTTAGTTTTTAATTTTAAAAAAATAATTACAAAAAAATGGATAAGAGTTGAAAGATATTTTAATTCAATTATGAGACAAATCAAGAAGTAATTATAGGACGTTTCACAAAATTAGACCAAGTTGAGGGAATCGCGAACTAATATTAGAGATTAGAGATACTACATTTGAAAAACGTAAATCTTGTATTTTATTTTACTTTGCAATGAGTCATGCATGAGCGCACATGATTCATTAAGTGGCATAGTAAAAATAAAAACTTTTAAAAACAATGTGAAAGAAAAATAATAAAAGTAAGTACATTTAATAATGAAGAGTAATTTCTGTTTAATGGTACACTAGGAAGGTGACAAACTAGCATTGTCTTTTGGGGTGGGGGAGGTAGGATTTTCTTTATTAGCTAAGATTGGCTATAAGTATTTACCTGAAAAATCTAATCATTGAATTTAATGATCTTAAGTATTAACTGTAAATCCATAGAGCGAATAAGAGAAACCTTTTAAATATAAGGAAACAAACCGAAAAAAAAAAAGTCGGGTTCTTATGTTTTTCATTATTTATAATTTACATTTTTGCCTATGTAATTTTTTGTCCCTGATGGGTTATTATTCATTTATTCATTAGCTACCTCTCCATAAGATTATAAAAATTAATTTAATTTTGATTTAGTTCCATTCTTGTATACCGTGCAAATTATAAGTGTAATAAATGTCCTCAATGTTTTCAATGGAAAAAGAAAAAAAAAAAAGAATTAGATGTTTAATATGAAAGAAAAGAGCTAAATAGAATGTTGTGAAAACAAAGAAAAAAAAGAATATATCAATTTTACATGATTCTATAGCATCCCTATGTTTATTAAGTCTAGTAAAAATCTTCATTACCGTTGGATTTCAACTATCTACAAATACAAATGGAGGTTATGTGGAATTTACGAAAGTGAAAAAATTTAATGACACCACTTATCCATGAAAAAACAATCTCCCTGTGAGCCAAAACTCAACAAACGGTTGGTGAATTTTCTCAGAGTATGTGGCACGACATAAAAGCTTCTTATGTAAAGCTGAATACAAATAGGCATTTCTTCCCACTCACTGAACGTTCGTTTTAATTGTATAATTTTTGCTCTGACAATTAAAATGCTGAAAATGTTAGTGGAGAAGCTTTGAATGGAAAACCCCAATCCAAGGGGGTTAGTGCCAGATATTCATTTTTTGCCAGCTTGTGGTGTGGATAGAGAAGCTTAATGGGAAGATCAGAGCATGTGCCGACACCTAAGGAATCATTACTATATATCACATGCATGTGAAATTATGAGTTGCTTAGGAGTGTTCAACAAGGTATCTCAGCATATCCTTCAATTAATTGCCCCATATCACTTTTTTTTTGTTTTTTTGTGGGTTTTGGGGTGGGGGGAGGAGTGCAGGAAATGTTCTTAAAGCCGTTCAGCCATAAAATAATCATCGGAAGTCAAATTGTTGCATTAGCAGTGGTTTGCTAACTTCAATTTCTAATAGATCCTACAACATATTGACCAAGAGGTCCTAGACTATTTTCACTTTCTGCGACCAACTTCCGTTGAGGAAGAACGAGACTCTTTCGATTACCCCAAAAAAAAAAGGGAAAAAAAAAAAAAGGCAATTCTATAGATTTTGCCCAAGTATATACACGCATAAACCAAGTTTCTGTCCCTATCCTTAATTTCCAAAGCTAATTTTGTATGAGTGCCTGAGTTCTCTTCATTTCATTGCATGTCATAATCGTTACCTGTAAATCTTGATTAACCTTCCAGGGGAAAACCTAGGAAGTAATATATATAAAGAACTTATTATTAAGGTACTCACGTAACTCATCCTCACCTCCGTGCACTGCTATCACATTTGTGCTCCTCTAGAGATGAGAATGTCCCCATATGCTACCTTTTGTTCTACTCTCACGAAACCACGGGAAGCGAGAACTACAAAAATAATCAGCCACAATTGCTTCTTTGTCAGTTTGAAATGTTCCAAGATTCAAGAGTTTGAACATTGAACTGTGATGATAGTCTGGAACAGCAGTAGGAAAAATAAAATAAACATATCGATGCATACCACAAGTCTGGTAGAAGAGCTGGGATGCACTTTTTCGGTTCATTCCAGAAGCTAGGTTTTCCAGAGATTCGATTTGAGGGGCCCCCGGTGTGTCAAAATGTGTCTTCAGATGCCTGCAATGTTGAGTTCATGCAAAAAAGCATAACCTAATTAAATTGATCAACTGGAAGTAACTTTGAACACACAAGAAAAAATGGACACACACACACATTTTATTTATTTATTTTTAACTAAAGGAGGGCGGCACCACACACACACACACACACACACACACACACATCTCAAAAAAAGGAGAATTTTACATTCGGATAGAATCGGTTATCTTGTCAATGAATTGATCGACTATTGGAAGCTGGGTTTGAGTGGGCGCAGTTTCAGCCAGCAGTTCTGCAAAAAAGAAAAAAACAATGCCATAGCTATGACCGTTGCAGTGACACAAACGAACAAGGACTGATGGGTAATAAACTTGCCATGCTCAGGTGTCGAGCCAATCTCAGACAGCCTTGTCAACTTGAAACTTGGTTCTGCTGCTGGTTTCTGCCATGAGTTTTCTTCAGCTACGGGTTCAAGGCTACTCCCACCATGTCTGGATGAAGAATAAGGCCTTTTCTTGTTGGATCTGTTAATAGTCAGTCATTAGTCTATAACCATCAATAATTTATTTCTTGTTATGTCAAAGATAGAATAACTATTCCTCTCCAGATCGAAGAACATTCCTTCAGCTCAATCATAACTCCAGTTAATTTGTGAAGAAAAATAACATATATATATTCTACTAACCGCGCCGAAATGACATGTGAATTATGCGATGCACAATCATGTCCAGATGCAGAGCTGGGAATGGATCGATCTTCATCTCCTACAAAGTCAAACCACATGAAGCAAAAACTTCTAGAAGTAATCCTCACAATCATATTTATGAAACTTTAAATACTTTTCTCCATAAATGAGAGATTTAACAGGAACATGGAAAGGTTTGAAGTACCAGAATTTCCAGGTGTGACCATCACATTGGCCTCAGTTACCCCCACTCCAGTGTTCAAAAGGTTCGTTTTCAGCTCCTCCACAAGGCTTTCAGCTGGTATCTCATTGTATTCGAGATTTGCACGTTGCTTCTCTATGGAAGTTGATCTCAAACCAGCTCCACCGTGGAAATCCTCAAAATGCTTCACGTTCAAAAAATTTTGTTAGACTTGGGCATTGGGCTAATACATTTCCAAGTGACAAATTGTAGAAAACTAGAAATTGGTAGAATGGCTCAAAGATACCATAAAATCTTGATCATGTAATCTATTGTGTGATGATGACGGCAACAGTTCAGGTGGCTTGGGTGCAGAAGTAGATCCTGTATATATGACTAGATTTTAACTACTTGCCAGATATAATTTAGTAAGGTGAATCTCAAGAGTTTCAATAAGTGAACTCTGACCAGAATGTGAATCAACTACAGGTTTGGTACTTCTCATCCACTGCTCTAAAAGAGGGGTTGGGTAATAGATTTCTCTATTTCCATCTGCCAGTAACCCAGAAATTAGTCCCACAGGTGGCAACTCCATGAGGTTTGCTATCTTCATGGTAGACATAAAATTCATGCTCTGCAACAGGAATTTGAAAAAAAAATGCGTTGGAGATTTCACTGCAATCGGTTTTTTATTTCATAAAAGAAATTCTATGTTTTATACCAAAACTTATGTTCTATACATCTCTTTTTTTCAGAATATTGTCTTAACATACTAAAAATAGTTGAACTAGAAAGGAAAGTCAAAACATTTTCAGCTCCCCATGAAGCCTCATGATAATTTTCCTAATAATTAACTTCACTTTGATCACAAGTTCAAAAGATGCTCCCCGTATAATGTTTCTCGATAGGGACGTTGGAACCACTGAAAATGCATGTCGGGTATGAAAAACAATAAGTCAAACCTTTCTCTTTCTTCCTCTCCTTGAGACAATATCTGAAGTATCCCGAAGCCAGGACTGGTACAAAAGGCCTGGGATGACGGTTTGCTCATAATCCATTAGAAAGGCTGCTCGTCTTCTTACTCTCCTTCTTATTAGCTCTTGTCTCTCTTCATCTCGTGGCGCCTGTACATCCACACTTTCCAAGTCCGTAAATGTTGCTTTCTATTGCTTATTCAAGTTTATTATAGTTAATTAGTTATAGATGTTAAACTGCACTACCTGAGCGGCATTCAGGTGTTCATCAGATTGCTGATTGACCTGGAGGTCTGGAGGCTGGTTTTGCATTTCATCAGCTGCAGAGGGGCCTGGAATGCAGCATGTTTTCACTTGTCTTAACAATTTATGTTTTCCATTAAGATGTAACAGAAAGTTGTATATGTTGGATTTTTATTATTTAAGGCATTCTTGCCTCTTTGAACCATGTCTAATTAAAAAGGTATAAAAATGATCTATGCAAAAAGGGCTTGGCATCTGAGGAAATAGCTTCTATATGAACAGAGTCTGAAATGAAATTAAAGAGAGATTAAAAGTATACGTATCATGTAGAGCAGCTTAGAACACCTAATAAGGGCATCCTCCACCATGAGGAACGGCATCCTTTTCTTAGCAAACAGACAGTAGTAGATACCAAAATTGTACAAATCATTGTTGGGATTGTCCCACATCGGTTGTGGAATGAGCTGGTGGTCAGTTGTTAAGTGTGAGGGAAAGCTAAATCTTATGAGCTAGCTAATAGGGTCGAGAAGGCCCTAAGTCTTTTGGTACCAATGCCACCTTCCTAAATTATTGTTAGAAAAAGGGTTTCTGATACAGGAGTTGTATTGCTAGGACAACAAAAATGCCAAGTCATAGTTCTGCAGTGCACATAAAAAAGAGATCAAATTCTTAATGATTGTTGGTTATACTCATAATTTTTGCAATAATAGCCTGTTCCAGTGCAGGATTAGCTGCTCCATGTGTTGAAGCAAGGCATTTCGGTTTTGTAAGTTGAATTTTTGCTGAGTCCAAGATCTGTAAACTGTAAGTTGAATTGTATGCTCGTTAAGTTCCATGGTGTTGAACTTTTATCAATGAACAGGTAATTAGGATCCTTGCCATGCATATTGTAATCCCTAAATCCTCAATTCTTTAAGTAAAAGATGGAAGACATAAGCAAAGCAAACACTCATCTGCCAATTTGCAAGACATTTAAGACTTCGTTATGTTGTCAACCTATTTCAGGCTCATTTTGATGAGGTGGCGAAGGTATAAGAGTATCTGGGATTTGTGTGTGATCTTGTGGAGTGAAGTTCAACTGCACTTCCTCATCTCCTTCAATATCAAACCTGTAAAACCACGCATAAAGAATTACTCAGAATATTTTTGTTTAAAAAACAATAAATGAGCATAAGCATATAAAGTGACGCTAGCATTTTATGAATGAATGACTTTAGTTCAATTGACAGGGTACATTATGAGTGGCAAAATTGAGATCTATGATACATTCTAACAAGCAAGATCTATGATACATTCCATCAAATGCTTGTTCGCATCAAAATTAAGCATACAATGTAAACCGTTAAAAGGTATAAAAATAAACAGTGTATCAGGTGTAAAAAACTAGAAGTATTTGTCTGCTTGACATTTTCATGCGTTACCTTTCAAAACGGTTGAAGAAACCTCTATCCACCTGAGATGAATCAAATCCTTTAGACAAGGTGATATTAGCTGCATCAGCTGCGGCAGAGAGTGCGTCAGATTATCAATAGGGCGAAGGAAGTACGGTGAAGGAAGGATGAGTAGAAAACCTTGATGATAGTGTTGAAACTGGTCTTCTTCACTGCGATTGGAGTTGACATAGGGTTCATCCACATTGTCCAGACGCTGCACGCATAGAGGGTTTATGAAGGGATGAATTCCATGGGAAAAAAACAGAGTATTTACAAAGTTACTTCAGCACTTTAGATCACTTCAGCAGCGAGCATTTTCTACAATTCATTTCAGAGCACAAGGACCTCGACTACCCGCATCCTCCTTAATGATGAAGGATGCGTGAGAGGTTTCAAATATAACACTTGTCTGAAATCCTTATGTGTTGAAAATTGTTGTTTTGAAAAAATAGGAAAAATAAAGAAGCTACTGAGCACTGAAATTTGGTTGATAATTGCACAATTCAAGAAACCCGTAGGATAAATGTGATGGGTTTTATAACATATTTTTAATTTTTGTATGGGTTTTATAACATTGTCACATTAAGCCCTCAATTTTACTCGGTGTAAGATGCAGCAGCTTCAAAACAAAATGCATATATGGTCAATTCCAAATTTACAGGAGATCACATACACAAAATCCCCATTCATAATCCAACAGATATGAATGGTGTCTTCTAAAGAAGTCAGGGCAAATAACTAACTTCTACAGAGCTTTCCTATTAAGAAAATTTTAAAGGCCACCCACTGTGTTATGCCTATAATATCGATTTGAGGTCTAAATAGATTGGGGAGTCACATAAAAAATTCATTAATATAAAATTTAAGATGCATCAACAGACCATGGCAAAATAGGCAGCCTGCTGGAACCCGATGGAGGTGGTTGAATTAGAGAAGAGGAGGGAATGCTCAATATCCCCAATCTCCGTTTCCTGGTTCTCAGGCAGTGTCACCGCTTCGTACCTGCGATAAAAGATTGGGGCATCAATTTCAACATTGTCATGTTCAGAAGCTTTAAATATGTGCAAATTTTCTGTTACTAGATTTAACATAAAATTCATTTATTCCGAATATTTTTGCCAAATTTTTCTATGCCCACTGACTTGAATTTCCCTGACAATTAATCAATGCCAAGAAGAGGAAGGAAAGAGAATATGTGGCTTATTTAGCCTTAATTCTCCACAAAATAAAAGAAAAGAATAGACTGACTCAGCCTGAGATTTCCTCTTGGGGAGGACAGTGGGATCTGGTACGGTCTTAACTTTCCATGCTTTGTTTATTTCATCCTAAGAAGATGAAGCCATTGAACAATCCATCAGAAGAGTTATAAACCATAAGTAAGAGAAACTGAGGGATTGAGAAGCTTTTGAAAATCAGTTACCAGAAGACGAGTTAAATCATCTGTGAAGAACAACGCAGGTGATAGAGTTAATGCTTGGAATTACTCAAAATGAAACTGAAATTAATTCCAAAAAAATAATTAATTAACAAATAAATGGAGTGAGAACTCATTAAAGCTTACCGTAAAGGAGTCTTACTTTTCGCTCGTAGACAATGACGACCCCACCTAAGATCAAGTGAAAACAGATGCTATAGTTATTCACTCAGAGTTACAAATGGAAATATAAATTAATTCCACATGCAACTTACCCATGAGAATTCCAGAGAGTCTCAGTGCCATGGGAATCGATGGATACAAAATCTCTTCACTGCAAAAATAAAAGAACAAAGGCTCAAATTAGAGATAAAATTAACTTCATCGAAGTAGTAAAAATTACAGGGAGAAGTACTCACCATATTTTTATGATATTGAGCTTGTACAGCTTCCTTCTATTAATCTTGGCGCGCGTCGTGGCCGCCATCCTTTGTTTGAGACAAGAATAGAGAAACGAACAAATCAGGATCGGTGAATTTAATTTGTGGAAACAAAAAGAGAAGCAGAGACTGACAAATAGTCGAAAACTCGTCATACGTTAACAAGAAATTGATTACACATAATTTACAATGACTCTGCATCGTTTTACATAAACAACAGAGCACAATCAAAATTCAAATCAAAATTCATGAAAATCAAAACAAAAAGAGCTGACAGGGAATAAAATGACGAACAATCCATAGATAATAAAGAAGTCACATCTATAATTCATAAAATAATAGCGTGTAAACCTACATAAATTGCAATACGTCCGTTCACCATTTTACAGACGAACAGCATAGCCAGTCAAAATTCAAATTAGAATCCAGGAAGTCGATTCGAAAAACAGAAAGTGCAAAATAGAAAGAAAAAAAAACCATGTACGTAATAATTCGCAGCAGGTAAAATAAAATGGATTCAAAATACAGAATATATATATATATATATATATATATATATATCACCATATTTGGCCTAGAGGAGCCTTCCGAGCTAGAAGCTGGTGCGAGTAGAACATTTGGACGCTGGTTCCTTCTTCCTCCTAGTGGCTCTGGCAATTTCAACTAGAAATACCACAATATAGATATATAAACTCGCTTCTGAGAGCAAGAGGAGTCGTTAATGGCGTTCGGAGAAAAAGAAGTTTAATCGCAGAGAGAGAGAGAGAGAGAGAGAGAGAGAGAGAGAGAGAGAGAGAGAGAGAAGGGTGTGAAGCTAGTGTCCGTAAAGAATATTTGTAGGTTGCAACTGAAAGTGATGAAGTGCGCACTCGACGCAGCAGAGCGAAGCGCGCGAAAAGCTGAACATGAAAGAAATGTCTGAGTGATAAAGTAACCGGGGAAGCATGTTAGTTTCATGCTTCCGACCAGTACTTCTGTAAATTCGGGATGAAGTACGCTCCGCGCCTGGATGGGTGGGTGAGGTTATCAAAGTAGCTGAGCGGGGCCTCAACGGAAATCTATACTCATATAGACATACGTCGAGCTTCAAATAAACCAACTCTTTCACAAGCGGCTCGAATCCTTGATTGGGCTCGGCTCATGAGTTTTAAATTTAAATTTTGGACTCCATTTATAAATAAGTTGAGTATGAGTATAGTCCGATTTAATTCATTTTATTTTTGGAATAGTTTGATAATTGGCTCAAATGAGCTGGTTGTAAGGAGCTCGATAATAAACTTGTTAATAAGTTCATTAAGTTGACCTAATACAAAGAGTCTAATAGCCCAATCATTAAAAGAAAAAAAAAGAAGGCCCGACTATTGATCTAAACAAAATAGGTAAATGAAACTATTATTATCAAGTTATTTATAAATTTTCAACCCGAATCAAAGCTCAAGTTCAAGCTAATATTTTTAGTCTTAAGCCAACCTTGAGCCCAACTTTCTGAGCTCAAATCGAGTCAAACCCGAGCCCGAGCCGAGCTCTAACTTTACCAAGCCGAGCCTGAGCATGCTAAAACTCGGTCTAACTTGGCTCAACTCATTTGCAACCATTTTATAGTCAATGTTGATTTATCATCAAGAAAAACTTGTACAAAGAACTGGTTGGAAATTCAATGAACATATCCAAAGAAATCACATGAATAAAATTTGTTATTGTTAATGTACTCCTTTGCTATGAGTATGAAATCTGAATATCAATGATTAACGAGTGATCATTGCTATTTATAAATCAAAGACAAGATGTGAATTTAGAAATTATAAATATATTAGAAATTCAAGATCTTTCTTTGATTAATTTATAAAAACATTCAAATAAAATGAAAACTTATTGATTATAAGTGATACAAAGGTATAGGGAGAGGGGGTCTCGAGATATTTTCTACCCACTTTATGATTTTCCAAAAGCTAGAGGCACTCCTTTTAGAGTTATCAAATGTCGTTCTTCTCCCAATAGTTAGGCATCCCATCCAATGGTAACGATACAAATTGATCTACAATGGAAGAAGTTTGTATTACGTAATAAATTATATAGTGAGTAAGGAACTCTACAATAATTGAAGGTATAATTATAATAATGTATTCAAGTTTTAATAAACAAAAGCTCAATTCATAGTAATGGATATGTTTTTAGTATACATTTACAATGAAGGATCTATAATGATTTAATCGTATCAATTTCTTCACACGTCCCTTCCTCAGGATGGATTAAACCTAATGTAGATATCAGTTTGAGAGAAAATTTAAGATGAGAATGTAAGAGTTCAGCTAAAATAATTGTGGTGAATAATAAGTGAAGTTTATTAAATTTATTGGTGTAGGGCTAAATTAAGTATACTTTAAAATAAACTATAAGTAGCTTGGAAAAGGGATTGAAGAATTTCATCCCCTTTTACTCTTAGAAGATATTATTTGTAGTGATCCTAAAAAAAAAATAATTAATTAATTAATATTTTTTAATTAAAAAATATAATATAATATATTAATATAATATAATATTATATATATGTAAAAGAAATCAATCTTCCTAAATGTTCAAGAAGATTGAATTTCAACCTTCAATTCCCCACCCCCCATACGCCACCCTCTCACGTCTCTACTCTCTCTCGCCACTCTCTCTCTCTCTCTCTCCTCAATTTTCTTAGAAAATGTGCGGCGATTGAAGAACGAAAAATATCTCTAGGTTCCAAGTTCAGTCACCAATGTTTTAATCGGGGAGAAATAAACGTTACAGATATTCCAGTAGTGAGGGAATTTTTGGATATCCGTCGATAGGATTTACCTAGATTGCCTCCTAATCGAGAAATTGAATTTGTTGTTGACTTACTTCCGCGGATGACATCGATTTTTAAAGCTCTTTATAGAATGGTATCAGTAAAATTGAAAGAGTTAAAGAAGCAGTTACAGAAATTAATGGACAAGGGATTTATTAGACCCAATGTGTCACCCTAGGGAACACTAGTGCTATTTGTTTAAAAGAAAGACGGGTCGATGAGGATGTGTATAGACTACCGGGAGATAAAGAAAGTGACAGTTAAAGATGAGAATCCTCTTCCCTACATTAATGATTTGATTGATTAACTCTAGGGAGCACTGGTTTACTCTAAAATTGATCTTCGATCCGGGTACCATGTAACACCCCGACCCTTTAGGTGGGCCCGAAGTGCTACTATTCATACATAATCTGTACATATCTAATAACATACATAAACTACCCGCCCTAAACAGGGGCGTATAGGTGTACCATAATGATCTGCACTTTCATACATCGTAAAAGACATAAACATTCATACTTCATCTATTAGACTTACCAGAGTTTCTAACTGACTTTTTACATACATACATTCATACTTAAAACATAATCTGTATTACATTCCCAAAAAGCCAATGTGGCTAAAAATCCAGTACTCATACAAAAACTTACGTCAACTAACAAGACTCTACACTCCAAAGTCCCTCTAGAAGGTTAGGACCGGTTTCCTGTAGATCTTGAAACAAAGATTGTAAGTTGAGATGAGACACTTCTTAGTAAGGTGGATAATATTACATCACTGTGTGACAACATATGTTTAAACTAGTAGAAACAGTTAAACATTTAAAACATTCTAAATCCTGTAATATAAAAGATATAAATATAACTTCTGCAATAGATAATTAAGCATCATTACAAGTGAGAGTTCCCAAGGTTAGGGTAGGGTACCAGGCCATACACTATACAATCCCTCCGCCCGGTACTCAAACATGTGACTTTGCCCATTTTAGTTTTTAAATCATGTATATGCATATTTAGAATGCCGTCCAGCTTGAAAACATCATAACTATGCCAGTACTACCCCGTGGCGTGGGTTGTGCGATGATAAAGCACTGATCAAGCCTTGCCTTACGCAGGCACAGTCAGGCATCATGGTTATTATAGTCCGATTGATCCTCCTCCACCTGGTCTATTAATTCACCAATAGCCCTTCATGCCAGTCGATTATCTTGGTACCCACACTGAAAAATATAGGTGTGGTTGCACTGTAACTAAATATAGCAACGGTACCGCGCTTTTCGGCTTTTAAAACCTTTTATAATAACATTAAGCTTTTTAAGGCTTTCTGAGTAACAAGTTGTGGCTCCAATGTCATATATACAATTTACAATAAAAACACATTAACCTATTTCCATTTCACATTTCATCTGTGCAATTTCAGTATTTTTCACAATCTCATTTAGGCATTCTCTCATACATTCTTTCTTTCATTCAAACTGTGGTATAAACCGGCACACACACTCTCGGTTTAACTCTTTCACATATAGAGCTCGGTATCTAACCGACACCTGTTTTCCACATTTTTCTAATAACAATTTGGAACTTTAGTTCCTATAGTTCATATACATATTAATCAATTCAACATATTCCATTTCATATCATATGCCACACTCATTTGGGTAAAAACATACTACACATAGTATATGGTTCGAAAAATATCATTTGGACTGCAAACAAGGGTCTCAAGCATCTCCTACTTTAAGTTTAATGCAAATAAAGTGGTTTTGAGAAGTTTGGAGGTTATATGCCAAAACCCTAACTTTTACCAAAATCGTAAAAATCATAAAACTGACATTTTTACCTGGTGATATTTTGCAAACAAGCAGTCATAACGTACATATAAACCTAAGCTAACTTTCTAGCGGTTTAGTTTTCTAAAAATACTGATGTAAACAAATCTTCTTACCTTTAAACGTAAAAACGAACCCGAGCGGCTCGAAATAGTAAACTTCTAAAACTTTAATCTGGTGAAAACGCATATCCTAGCTATATCGAGGGTGAGAGAGACAAACGGGACCCAAAACGGAGTTTGGAAAGTCTTTTTAGTGAAATATTTCCAAAACCCTTAGAGAGAGAAGAGAGAGAATGAAAATTTCCAAAAAAAAAATGAGTTCGTTTCTATTTACAGGCAAGTTGTCCAAGAGAAAAATCGGCGACGGTTTCCCCTATCACCACAAAACCGTCGCTAGTTTTGTGGTTGACCTGCCCGTTTGACCCAAAAACCGGCGATGGTTTTTCCCTTGCTCAAAAAATCGTCCACGGTTTTGTCCCAACCTTGCTTAAATACTTCTTTTTCCCTCATTTTCCTCTCTTTCTCTCTTTTATATCATTTTTCTTTTATTTTCCAGGTTCGGGTTCCTACATACCATCAGGTGAAGATTAAATCAGAAGATGTTTCAAAGACAACGTTTCGAACTCGGTATGACCACTATGAGTTCTTGGTCATGCCTTTTGGATTGACCAATGCTCCTTCAGCATTTATAAATCTAATAAACGGGGTTTTCCATGAATACCTGGACCAGTTTGTAGTAGTTTTTATTTGAAGAGTTTCGAGGAGCACGAAAATCATTTGAGGATGGTACCACAAGTCTTGAGAGAAATAAAGTTGTATGCTAAATGCAAGAAATGTGAATTTTGGCTAAAGGAAGTTACATTCCTCGAACATGTGATCTCTGGGAACGGTATTTTGGTAGATTCAAGCAAGATAGAAGCGACAGTGAATTGGTCGAGACTAAGGAATGTTCAGGAGATCAGGAGTTTCGTGGATCTAGCAGGATACTATCGGCGGTTTGTGGAGGATTTTTCTAGAATATCGTGCCCTCTAACATGGTTAACAAGGAAGAATGTGAAGTTCGAGTGGGCCGACAATTGTGAGCAGAGCTTTCAGGAATTAAAACAGCTCATAGTCAATAGAAAAGCTATGTAGATACCCGCTGACGGAAGCTAGAGTTTAGTGTAAGAGATAATGTATTCTTGAGAATTGCACCCATGAAAGGGTTATGAGATTTGGGAAAAGGATAAGCTAAGCTCTAGGTATATTGGGTCATTTGAGATACTAGAAAGAATAGGTCCAATTGCCTACAAGTTAGTGTTAACCCAACACTGTCTAGGATCCATAACGTGTTTCATGTATCCATGCTGAAGAAATACATTCCAGATCCGTCGCATGTGATAAATTATGAGTCACTAAAGATTAGAGACATCCTATCATATGATGAGGTGTCAGTTCGAATTCTAGATCGAAAATAGCAAGAACTATGTGTTAATTTAGGTGTAATCCCAAGAGGGGGGGTGAATTGGGTATTTTTAAAAACCTTTAATATTATTTACCACTTAATTCCTTTTTTTATATTTAACAAATTAATTGTAGGGGTTTAAGACTAATTTAAATTATTATATCAATGAATTCTTTTTACCCAATTATTTGTCAAGTGCGGGTGGGGTTATTCAACATACACATGCAAGATAGATAATGAAATACGTTGCGGAAAATAAAAAGAGTAAAGGAAGAGAGAAAGCAAACATAATTTTTACGAGGTTCAGCCAACCCTGCCTACGTCCTCGCCTTGAGCAACCCACTCAAGGATTCCACTAAATCCCTGCTCCTTTAACCGGGATGGAGCTTCACTTACATCCGCTGCTTACAAAAGGCATAACTTCCTCCTCACCCGGTTCACAACTCGAACCGTGATTACAATTATAGAATTTCAAATATGCAAAACAACTTAATATTGCTTCTAACAAAACTGGTGAATACAATTGAAAGCCTAACACATATCCATAAGATGAAACTTGAAGCTTAGCATGTATGTAATGATATAATCGTTATATGAATGATATGCTTCAACACAAATTCCCTTTTATCAAATCTCTCAAGTAATGATATAAATAGAAG
Source organism: Malania oleifera (assembly GCF_029873635.1). Taxonomy (NCBI): domain Eukaryota; kingdom Viridiplantae; phylum Streptophyta; class Magnoliopsida; order Santalales; family Ximeniaceae; genus Malania; species Malania oleifera. The sequence continues at coordinate 2,723,391 of NC_080426.1, read as the reverse complement.
CTTTGGAGAAATTAGGGTTCTAGTTCAACTTACTAGATGCACAAATACCAAATGTGATCTTATTAAAAAATTTGTCTTGAATATTATAAAGATCTAAATCAATAAGTTTACTTCCAAGTATCCAAACACAATATGCTCTTTGTACTATGCAAATATATATATACGATATGATTTCCAAAGATAAAAAACCTAATATAATAGTTTTCATAAAATATCCTTCAATAATATATATAGTTATGAACTCTATGAATATTTAATCAAGTGGTTTTATAATATAGAAAATATCGAGTCTTTAACTGAATACACACTTGAATCAAAACTGTTTAACCAATGGCAAAAACTTTTCTCAAGTAGTGATCTTGTCAAAACAATTAAATATAAGCACACTCGAGATCAATCTCTCAACCAATATTCAATAATGGATTTTGAGATGAAAAACTCTTTGAGAATATATAATAACAAGCAAATCGATTTAGCTGAAAAGCTCTATAAGAGTGAATATTAACAAGCAAATCGATTTACCAAACCTCAATACCAAAATAAAAGCACAATGATTGCTAGATTGCCTTTTGAAGATCAAGATAGCCTTAGCTCAGATTTGACGTATAAACTTTGAAACCTCAAGCAAAAACTTCACCAGTGTGTTCAAAGTTCTCTCAAGTTGTACTAAATGTACAATATCCTCAATTGTATGCCAAAGGTTTGTTCTCTTTGGAGGCACTAGGGTTTAGATGTTGATTATATAGGTAACCTTGCCCTTAGGACGATTTCTAACCGTTGGATCAACTTGATTGTGAAAATAACTCACGTGTTCTCTCATTAAAAATCAAAATTTTAATCTTCCTGTAAGTTCAGACACCTGAGGATTAGAGTTCAAACGACTGAAGTTCCTTAGAACTTTGAAAAATTAACCTAGACACAGAGTCAGACATATGAAGTTTGGGTTCAGACTTCTGAAGTTGCGAGTTCAAACGACTGAAATCAGGGTTCAGTTTTCTGGTGTGCTTCTACCTGTTTCTGTGTTTCTCCAATAGTTCTTCAGACGACTGAACTTAATCTTCGGTCTTCTGAAGAAATTCTTCAGACGACTGAGCTTAACTTCGGTCTTCTGAAATTGACACTTCAGACGACTGGTCAGGGAGTTCGGTCTTCTGAACTGAACATTTTCTAGATTTTCCTTTTTATTTTCAAAAATCTATTTTTGCTCCCTTTCTTTTCTCTTTTATAAAATATTTTTCGGGGTTTTAAAAACCTTCTAAGTCCATAAATATCCCTTAAAGATATTCATGAGATGCATGAGTCCTATGGTCAATTTAGGGTATATTTTGAGCCTCAAATTAAATCATATGAAATATATAAATACATTCTGGTCTAAATACTCATTCTCATGACGATCTTGAACTTGTCGCTTGCATCTTCATTCTTCAACTCTTTTAGTTCCATGGATTTTTTCAAAATATATATACTTTAGTCTTCATGACTTCCATGACTTTATAGCCTTTCGTGCATGCTAAATATTGTTCCTGTTCACAATCTCAATGCACAGATCAAATACCAAGTGATTTGTCATTATCAAAACAGGATTGGACTCATAGAGTCAATACTATGTATTAATAAAATTCCATTCGTAAAGGTAATTTGGCGTAATTATACAGTTGAGAAAGTTTCATGGGAGCTAAAAGAGGAAATACATTAGAAGTACCTACATTTCTTCAACGAGGCCAATGCTAGTCAAGTAACTGTAGCGGTCTAGTCAGTTGCTTGGTTAGTCTGTGTAATAACCCCAAAAAAAAGCTATACAAGATTAGTGGGGTGATTCCAAAAAAAAAAAATTAAAATTAAAATTAAAATTAATTAATTAAATTTAAAATAAAAAATAAAAAAATAATTAAAATTTATTTTTATTATTATTAATAAAATATATTATTATTCATATTAATTAACTGTTATTATTATTTTTATAAGTAACCATCCTGAAGCTTCAGCTTCAGGATGTTTCTTCAGGGAATAGGAATAGCCCCCCGCCCCCCCTAACTGAACTCTCTCTCTCCTCTCATTCTCTCTCCCTCTCTCCTTAGTTACATGGCGAATTTTCGCCCGATCGAAAATCAGAAGATATTGCTGGACTCCATTCTCCGCTACCATCATTTCTACCAGAGCGGATCGGTGGTAGGATCGGCGTAGACGTATCTCCTAGGATAAGCCAATTTTCCATTTTTCTTTAATTTCTTGCAAATTATAAGTCCAATTGATGAACGGACACCACCACGAGAATTTAGGGATGATTCTCTACAAGTCTAGCGGGACAAAATTCTCGTGGGGTCGTCGTGGGTAAAATCCCAAATTTAGGGTACGAGGGTTATTAAGAGACTTATTTTTAATTAATTAGGATTAATTTAGAAATGCTAAAATGTTGAGCATCTAGAGTTGAAGTAGAATTTTTAGAATTTAGGGCCTGGGTGAGCGCCGCAGGTGTAATTTTAGGACTCGCAGGCAAAATTCAAAAAATTAAGTGGGGCAGTTAAATGTTAGTTTAAATATTAATTTGAAGTATATAAAGCCTAGGGAAGGTTAGTTGAGTATTATTTTGGAGAAATAGATTAATTAATCTAGGGAAAATGTAAATTTCAGGAGTTGAATTTTGGGCGCCAAGGGCATAGGATTTGGAGTTCTAGCGAAACTCTCAGTAAGCCATGTAAGGGGAATAAATTATAGCAGTATTTTTAGAATTACTGTTTAAATTAATATTTGAAAATGTGTTTATGGTATTTTGTTTGGAAATTATTACGATATAAATATCAGATAAATTGTGTGGCATTTGAGTGATTTTAAATTATGATATTTTGGAGTGTGAAAATAATATGTTATGAGTATTAGATGAAAACTGTGCGACACATGACATGTGTTGAAAAATGTGAATTATAACGATGAGTATTTTCTGAGAAAATATTGAAATGATAATGATAGATGTGATTAGTGAAAAATAATGAAATGTGATATTTATATGTGAGTGGAAATTATTTGTATGAGAAATGAGTTTGTATAAATTACTGGTATGAGTATTTTGAGAAAATGTGAAAATACATGAAATATGATATATATTATTATGAGATGATGAAATGTGCATAGAAAATAATGAGAATATTTATGTTGAACTAAATTGTGATATACTGAAATATGATTGATGAAATGCCAATAACGCATAATGATTGCAGGTATGTGGTAGTGAACCCTGATGAATGGTTATGATATTAAGCACGGTACCGTTGCTAGTGGTGTTAGTGCAACCACACGGACTCTTGGAGCGTGTGGCGTGACAGTCGACTGAGCCATTTTGTAGGGTTCTTGGGGCCCCTGAGTCCGGATCAAGGCTATAGGCCAGCCAATCGTACTACAGACCCGATATGTGATATGATATTTGATCTAACCAGGTCGGCCAACCGCGGTTAGATCCAGCCTTCGGGCTGCACAACCTTGACCATGGGGGGAAGTATGGCGTGGATAGAAAGATCCTCAGGGTAACCATGAGTTACAGACGCGATGTTGGTATCTGATACCGAGGATACTCATAAGTCGGAAAGTAAAATGGAAACAAAAAGTGAAAGAATGATAAAATAGGCTAAAATGAGAAATGAAAGAAAGAATGGAAATTCAGAGATAAAGAATGATAAAATTGAGAAATGGAAACATATGAGTTAATAATATAAATAATTGAGGCGAAGTGAAACTCTCCGCTTGAGAGCTTACTGAGTAAGATGAGTGCCCTGATAGGTATCAAATGTGGTCATATCCGACTGCATAACGTATTAGGGCAAAGGGAAGCTACCTATATGGGCGGGTAATCTTCTCTATTCTCAGGAACTTCGCAGGTAAAAATGTGTTGGAATGATTGAATTTAAGAAATGGTTTTAAAGCTTATAAAAGCTTGTGTTGTATATCTATATGAGTATGAGAATATATTTGCCAGTGTATTTTCTCATATGAAATGTTATTTTGAAAAGTAAAGCATGTTATAACTGAACTCATATGACCACACACTGTAAGTAATTTATTCCTTCTTACTGAGATGTGTCTCACCCAATTTATCTAAATTTTTCAGGGAATAGACACCAACCAGGTGATAGAGTTCCGTGATAGTAGGGAGCTGGAACCCTGATATACAGGGTGAGTTTGGGCTAGGGAGGTGTGATTCCCTAGGGTTGTATTGTTTTTGGGTATGAGATAATATTGTGTGTATGTGTATATTGATACTCTAGGTAATATATTCTAACTGATATGTATATACTATCTTCCGCTGTTAGGTTGTATAATAAAATAACTTTTTACCCGGTACCCAATGCGGGTCGGGTCGTATGAATGATAGTAGGATTGTTGGCATGGCCGATTTGTGGATGACGAGTGATTATTTATTTATTATTGAGAAAAAAAATTATACGAAAATCGGGGCGTCACAGTTTGGTATCAGAGCCTAGGTTGCTAGGTTCTGTAGACTTTAGTAGATAGCGGAATACAATACCAGAGTATATGAGTCGATTTTAAAGGAAATAAGATATGGGTATATTGAAATGTAAGTTAGTGATCGTTAGAGGATGAGGTGAGAATTTAGGATTCTATCTTGCGGCCTACAGGTAGGAGTACCGGGGTTGTTTCTGTGTTTTTCTTGGGGTGACGATTTCAGGAAAACCATAGATACTATCATTGGGTCTTCTTTCTGAGTGGTAGGACTGAATCTTAAATGGGGATTAAGGATGTGGATAGAAGAATAATTTATAAGTTATTGTAGTGTATGGGTTGTGTGATAGTGATTGTATGTTGAGATTAGTTGTTTCCTTTGCAGGATGGATCCGGGGAACAGTAACACGAATGCGGAAGGTGATGGAGTAGGGCCTTCCAGTATGGGTGGTGCAGACCCTGACACTATGTTGCGTAGCGTCACTCAGCAGGTGATGACTGAGATGGCTAGGAGTTTGGGGGAGCAGAGCTGCACGATCGAGCAGTTCACACGTATGCGACCCCCGTCTTTTGCTGGAGGAGCGGACCCACTGGTTGCAGAGAACTCGGTTCAGGACATAGAGGACATACTGGCAGTCCTCTCATGTACAGAGCAGAGGGTGTTATTTGCCACATTTAAATTGACCAGGGAGGCAAAGCGCTGGTAGAGGTCAGTGAGAGTATTGGAGGAGCAGAGGCCGGATCCTATAGCAATGACATGGAGTCGCTTTAAGGAGATTTTCTTCGAGCGATACTTTTTCGCTACGGTCAAGAGTGCAAAGGCGTCAGCGTTTCTATATCTGACACAGGGGTCCATGACGGTGCAGCAGTACGCGGCGAGGTTTGTTGAGCTGTCCCAATTTGCCCCGTATATGGTGCCAGATGAGGAGAGGAAGACGAGGAAGTTTGAGGAGGGCCTAAGGCAAAATCTATATGAGCAGGTGGTAGGCTTCCGAGCTCAGACCTTCTTGGAGATAGTGGACAGAACTGCTGTGATTGAAAGTAGCATATAGAGAGGCACAAAATCCTAGAGCTAGAGGAAGAGGCCCGCGCCTTTTGATTTTCAGGTAGGGCCCAGTCGAAGACCATGGAGGAGATACAATACAAGAGGAGGATGACAACAAGGAGGAGGAGAGCGAGCAGTACAGGGCAGACAGGTGCTCCCTCCTTGTCCCAGATGTTTGAGGAGGCACCCAGGAGAGTGCCGAGCAAGGGAGGCGCTCTGCTATCAGTGCCACCAGCCTGGACATATCGCGAGGAACTGTCAGGCACCGCCAGCGGTAGCGGCTGCTCCTCAACTATATAGAGGAGGCTACCAGACACCTCGAGGTGGATAACAGAGGAATTCTGCTTCGGCACGAGTTTATGCACTGACGCCAGGAGATGCTGAAGCGGCAGGAGATGTGGTGACAGGTACTGTTTCAATATTGTCATTTAAATATACTATTTTGTTTGATTCTGGGGCGACTCATTCTTTTATCGCCCAAGATTATGTGAAGTTGTGTGGATTTAAGCCTCAGTAGTTAGATATTAGTTTGTGTTTTGTTACGCCAACTAGGGCTGTAGGGATATGTAGAAAAGTAATCTGAGACTGTCCAATGGGTATTGAGGGGAGGTCTTTGCCAGCTAATCTAGTGGTTCTTGATATGCATGGGTTTGAGGTAATCTCGGGAATGGATTGGCTAGCTGCCCACTATGCTAACATTGATGACCATCAGAGAGTGGTTGTATTCAGACCACCAAAGGGACAAAAGTACATATTCGTGGGATCACGTGTGTGCACCCCACCTCAGTTATTATCTACTATTCAGGCATGTAGGTTGCTATCAGAAGGCTATCAGGGATATTTAGCCTGTGTGAAGGCAGTATCAGAAGGGGAGCTGAGGGTGGAAGAGATCTTAGTGGTGAGGGATTTTCCTGATGTATTCCTCAAGGATTTTTCGGGACTACCTTCTAATCGTGAGGTAGAGTTCATTATTAATCTGGTTCCGAGGACAACTCCGATTTCGAAGGCGCCGTATAGAAAGACACCGGCAGAGCTGAAAGAATTGAAAGAGCAGTTAAAGGAAATATTAAATAAAGGATTTGTTCGGCCCAGTGTGTCGCCCTGGGGAGCACTGGTTTTATTTGTGAGGAAGAAGGATGGCTCAATGAGGTTGTGCATCAACTATCGAGAAATAAACAAAGTGACTATCAAGAATAAATACCCGCTCCCGCGTATCAATGATTTGTTTGACCAGTTACAAGGGACACAAATCTTTTTGAAGATAGATTTACACTCCGGGTATCATCAGGTGAAAGTCAGGGTGAAAGATGTTCCGAAGACGACATTCAGAACACGGTATGGGCACTATGAATTTTTGGTTATGCCGTTTGGTTTGACGAATGCTTCTGTGATGTTTATGGATTTGATGAATAGGGTATTTCACTAGTATTTGGATCAGTTTGTGGTAGTATTTATTGATGATATACTGGTGTATTCGAATAGCCTAGAGGAGCATGTGGAGCATTTGAGTATAGTGTTGCACGTGTTGCAAAAGAAGATGCTATACGCGAAGCTCAAGAAGTGTGAGTTCTAGCTGGAATAGGTTACCTTCCTTGGACACGTTATATCCAGGCATGGTATTTATGTTAATCCAAGTAAGATTGAAGCGGTAGTAAACTGGGTATGACCAAAGAACGTGCACGAGGTCGAGTGTTTCTTGGGATTGGATGGATACTACCGCAGGTTTGTTGAGGGCTTCTCTAGATTGTCAAGCCCATTGACCAAACTGACTAGGAAGGGAGTGAAGTTTGAGTGGTTTGATAAATGTGAACATAGCTTCCAGGAGTTGAAGCAACGACTCATCACTGCACCTGTGTTGACAATTCCTTTAGGAGAAGAGGGTTTTGTAATTTACAGTGATGCGTCCCATAAAGGGCTCGGATGCTTGTTGATGCAGCGAGGGAGAGTGATAGCCTATGCCTTACGACAGTTGAAAAAATATGAGAAGAACTACCCTACCCATGATCTGGAATTGGCAGCGGTTGTTTACGCACTGAAGATTTTTGGCACTATCTATATGAGGGCAGGTGTGAGATATTTACTGACTATAAAAGCTTAAAATATTTCTTCACACAGAAGGAATTAAATATGAGATAAAGGAGATGGTTGGAGCTAATAAAGGATTACGACTGCACTATCAGCTACCACTCAGGAGAGGTTAATGTGGTCGCTAATGCTTTGGGCCAGAAATCAGTGAGTTCATCTGTGTCTGTAGTGGAGATTCAGCATCCGATCCAGATGGATCTAGAGATGCTCGATGTGGAGCTGGTAGAAAGCAATCACTAGGCATTAATTTCTGACTTGGTTTTGCAGCCGACTCTATAGGAGAAAATTAAAGTAGCTCAGAGGAATGATGCAGAATTGGTAGAGCTTATGGAGAAGGTACAGGATGGTCAGAAAACAGAGTTCAGCATCTCAGATGATGGAGCTTTGTGACTCCATGTGACGACTTGCTTAATTTTCACATTTTTTTTCATAATATAATATAAAATCAATATCACAAATCTCGACAAATCATAATCCACCTGGACCCGTGGGTAATAGGGATATATCAGAACATATAGCAGAAGCCTAAGCAGTAGGAAACATACAATCATAAACATCTTATTATACCATACATCACAATACCAGAATTACTACAATCACTATATATAATATATACACAACACTCAACCCAAAAAGATGTCTTAGGGCCATTTCCACAAAATACATTCGACCCTATCATAATACTTACCCTTCTGGAAGGGCAGATCTATCGTACTAGATCAGCGGGGCTTTACCTGCTCTCTTATCAAGGGCTCCTGAAACGTTTATAAAATTTAGGGGTGAGACACCTCTCAGTAAGGGAAATAAACTAATACCAGTGTGTGGCAACATGAGTATTCCGTGATATACATATACCATACAAAACATATTCAGTAACTGTTATGTCAAATCTGGGAAAACATTTATAATCAAAACATGGCATAATATACTGCATTTTCATAAACATATTTCATCTCATATAATAATAATACGAAAACATTCCTGGTAGGTTAACTGGTTGTTATCATGTATTACCCCCACATGACTAGGTTGTGTGGCCTGAAGGTGGGACCTAACAATGGTTGGCCAACCACTGCTATGTCAAAAGTACAGTCTGTAAGTCTAATGGGTCTGCCAGACCTAGTCTGTACACCATGGGCGCTCACACACTTCTTAAAACCACATCGATCATCCAATCTCACACCACTCCATACAGCGGCATTAACACAGATATCATGATCATAATGACCACGGACACATAGCAATGGTACCGTGCAAGTGCTAGCCTAGACCAAGCCAACCAGGTTCTGATACCATATAACATATACTGAAACTGTGATACATGAATATTTCATATCATTAATTATTAGATCAATCATATCATTTTGCATATATACGTATATCATGAAAATCATTGCCTCGTACGCCGGTATTACACATTTTACCATAACTCGGCCCATACATCGACAAATCATAGCACAACCCGTACGCTAGCAAATCATTTCCATAGCTCGACCCGTACGTCGGCAAACATATCAAAGCACATCCCGTACGCTGGAAAATCACATCCATAGCATGGCCCGTACGCCGACAAAATATATCCATAGCTCAGCCCGTACGCTAGCAAATCATACACATAGCACAGCCCGTATGCCGGAAAAACATATAAAATCTCGGCCCGTACGCCGATTTTCCATTATAAAAATCCGTATCATACTCACATTTCCAAAAAATAGTATTTCATAACAATTTCTACTCATGCCACACTGAACAGGTTTTTCATATATTCAACATACCATCATTTTCAACAGTGTTTTCTCAAATATAAATCATATATAAATATATTTATTTTCCTGAAATCAAATGCTATAACAATATACATATTTTTCATAAAATACTTGTAACGTCCCTTAATTTATAAACATAAAATCTTACATAATAAATGAAATGGTCAACCTGAACCCGTGGGTAACGGGGACACCTGTCATACACAGTGAAAAACCTAGCAGCAGTAAACATAAAAACCCATACATCCATCTATAAAACATAATACCAAAGCTTTCTATTAACATCAATATACTGTTCATATGTACAATCTCTAAAAAGTCAAAATAATACTAGGACTATGCAACAAAAATCTCCTAGTCCTAGCTCAGGGCTTACCCTTCTAGTAGGGAAGCACCAATCACTCAACGGCAGCCCTGACCCGCCGGTCTCTCTGGGTTTCCTGAAAAATATATTAATGTTGGGGGTGAGACACTTCTCTATAAGGGAAAGTAAACTAAATACAGCTGTGTGGCAACATGAATATTTAAAATGCTTATACATATACAGTATATTTCATAACTCTTGGAAATAATCATAATATCATGCTGGATAATCATGTATTTTCATATTCGTTAATAAATCATAACATACATAAACATCTGTTATAACTCGTAATACTGAAAATCAACCTAGGATGAATAGCTAACTAATGTCATGTATTACCCCCCATAACGGGTTGTGCAGCCCGAAGGTGGGACCTGACAATGGCTGGCCTACCACTTCCGAATCAAATATGTCTATAAGTACGATGGGCCCGCCACACCCTGGTCCAGACTGCCAAGTGGACGTCCACACTCTACTGAAAGCCACATCGACTATCCATCTCCCATCCCCTCGTGGAATGGTTAACACTAATACGGCCTCGTGCCAAATCTGATCTACCCATAGCTATGGTACTGAGCTCCTGGTTTGAACTAAACTAACATCCTAGTTATGATAACATGTAATACATGATCATACATAACATCATTACGGCCTTGTGCCGAAAACATAGATACGGCCTTGCGCCAAAATCATACGTATGGCCTCGTTCCAAAATCATAGTAAATATGGCCTCATGCCAATAATATCAATACGGCCTCGTGTCGATAGCATAAATACATGGCCTCGTGCCGATAACATAAATATGGCCTCGCGCCAAATACATTTCAAGTATTTACATTTGAAAATAACTCATTTATCATACATTCGTCAACTCAATATAACATAACCCATCTTTCCACAATACCTGAAAATATGTTTTACTCGTAAAAGCATTCATATCTTATCTCATTTCACGTAAAATAATATTCATGCCACCATGCTCTATTAAAAATCATACTTCATATTTTAAAATCATGATTTTCTGACATCTCATACATATATATACTTTTTAAGCATCATAACAGTATTTTCCCAATCGTACATTTCATTCATAATAAACGAATATATCATATGTTCTTCTAAAAATAAAACTACTCATAATCAATAATATTTTGCATGAAAAATAACTACTTTAGTTTACTCCCTTACCTGACTACTGAGAAAGCCCCCTAAAATCTTAGCCTGACCCCCCGTAGGATTTCCTACTCAATATCCTGAAACTCAAAACTCTCAGTATTAATCATCAGTATTTTCATGCGTACATCAATTTCTATAACTATCACAAAGTCTAATTTGGCTTAAAAAGCCTTACCTCAACTCTGGGATGATTTCCAACTTCGTTTCCCCAACGATCTGCTCCGACAAACTTGTAGGGAACTTTGCCAGAAGCGTCGTGATAGCCTCAGATCTTTGATCCGGCGTAAAACCAGCCCAAAATCGAAGAGAGAGAGTGAGAGGTCCGAAGAAGAGAGAGAGGAAGCTTGCATATGAAATAAAAATCGAATTTTTCATATTTATAGGCAACGGAATTTGTCGACGAGCCCGATCTTCATCGACGAGTTCTTCATAAATTTCGTCGACGAGACCCTGTATTCGTTAACGAAATTCAGGCTGCCTCAGAACCCTTCTTGGTATTTTCTTGTCGACGAAGCCCTGAGTTCGTCGATGAAATCTTTAAAGCCTTTGACGACGAAACCCTGTGTTCGTCGACGAAGCTTGACAGCTTCTTTCTTTATTTTATTTTGTTTCCAATTCCCTTTCTCTTCTATCATTCAAATTCCATTTTCCCCCTCCTATTATTACTTAAATTTCATTTAAAATTCGGGTCATTACAATACTAGCTTAGTTTATCCCCTTACCTGATTCCTGAGAAGCCCCTAAGAAAATCTGTCCCACACCCGTAGGGTTCCTCGTTCAGCACCCTGAAAACGAAATTTCCTAAAACTAAAGTTCAGTATTCCTACGCATACTACACTTTCCTCAACTGTCAAAAATCTAAATATTGAGTTGAAAGCGTTACCCTGGATTTGGGATGGTTTCCAACTCAGCCCCACCGACGATTCGCTTCGGCAGACTTGTAGAGAACTTTCTCAGGAGCGTCGTGGTGGCTTTAGATCCTCAAACCGGCAGAAATCTGGCTTGAAATCTTAGTGAGAAGGAGGAGAAACCGTAGGGTAAGAGAGAGAGAGGTTCTACGCAGGAAATTGAGCCAAAAATGAATTTTAGGCCTATTTAAACTATGGCCTCGTCGACAAGGTTCGTCGACAAAGCCAAGAGAAAATTTGTTGATGAACTCTTCCCTTCGTCGACGAAATTCAGAAACCCCAAAATCATCCCCTCAGTATTTCCTCGTCGATGAGACACATCACCTCGTCAACAAGTCCTGTAGAAAGTTTGTCGGCGAGTCCTATCCTCGTCGACGAGCTCCTGTTATACCCTCGTTGACGAGTCTCCTGTATTCGTCAACGAGGAGCTGAAAAATTTCTTGGGATTATCCTTTCCAAAATGCAACGTTGTCGACTGCCTCCTTCTATTTCCGGTTTTCATTTCCCTTTCTTTTTATTATTTAAATACCATTATTCTTCGGGTTGTTACACTTTGTACCAGGTTATGCATTCCTGCCGATCCTGATATCAAGAAGGTCATTCTGGAGGAAGCACATTGGTCTCTATATACTATACATCCAGGTTGCACTAAAATGTACAAGGATCTTTGAGAGTCCTTCTGGTGGAGCAACATAAAGAGGGAGATAGCCCAATATGTGGATCAGTGTTTGACGTGCCAGCAAGTGAAGGCTGAGCACCAGAGACTAACAGGATCATTGTAGCCACTCCACATTCCTGAGTGGGAGTGGGAGCATATAGCGATGGATTTCGTCTCAGGATTACCGCCGACATTGTGTGGACAAGACGCGATTTGGGTAGTGGTGGATCGATTGACAAAGACTATCCACTTTGTGCCGATCAGAGTTAGCTACTCCATGGATAGATTAGCTGAGTTATACATCCAAGAGATAGTTAGACTCCATGGCATCTCAGTGTCCATAGTTTCAGACAGAGACCCATGGTTCACATCTCATTTTTGGAAGAGTTTGCAAGGGGCCATGGGTTCTCGGTTGTCATTTAGCACAACTTTTTGTCCTTAGACAGATGGGAAGACAGAGAGGACGATACAGATTCTGGAGGTTATGCTGCGAGCATGTGTGTTGGACTTTGGAGGTCGTTGGATGTAGTATCTACCACTAGTTGAGTTTGCGTATAACAACAGCTACTAGGCCAGCATTGGGATGGCACCGTATGAGGCGCTATATGGCAGGAGGTGCCAATCCCCATTATACTGGGATGAGATTGGGGAGAAACAAATATTGAGGTCAGAGCTGATACAGCAGACTCGGGATAAAGTCGGACTCATCAGAGATAGGATCAGGACAGCGCAGAGCCGGCAAAAGAGTTATGTTGATACTCGTCGATGAGAATTAGAGTTTGAGGTAGGAGATCACGTGTTCTTGAAGGTGGCGCCGATGAAGGGAGTTATGAGGCTCGGGAGGAAGAGTAAGCTGAGCTCTAGGTATATTGGACCATTCGAGATTCTTGAGAGAGTGGGTCTAGTTGCCTATCGTTTGGCATTACCATCGGTCCTGTCTAGGATCCATGACGTATTCCACGTTGCTATGCTAAGGAAATGCGTCCCAGACCCCTTCCATATGATTAGATATGAAGCACTGGAGTTAGGTGATACTTTAACTTATGAGGAAGTGCCAGTGCAGATTCTTGACTGGAATGAACAAGAGCTATGTACGAAGAAGATTCCACTGGTGAAAGTTTTATGGCGCAATCATGCCATTGAGGAAGCCTCCTAGGAACTAGAGGATCAGATACGCCAGAGATATCCACACATATTCAATGGAGCTTAAAGTTGAGCCAGTTAAGTGAAAGGAATAATATTGTATATTTTTATTTGTATAGTTTAACGTAGGATAGATAGTGTTTTTAATTTTGAAATATAAATGGCTTTGGGAGAATTTTGGAAAAGTTATAATCTCCCAGAACCCTCGTTGTAACCACGGCATTCCTTCGCCATAAGTGAGGGTAATTAATAAAATAAGAAGTGTTTTCTCTAAGGATGGGAAGTAAACGAATAGTAAATTTCGAGAACGAAATTTTTATGAGGGGAGAATGTAATAACCCCAAAAAGGGCTATACAAGATTAGTGGGGTGATTCCAAAAAAAAAACATTAAAATTAAAATTAATTAATTAATTAAACTTAAAATAAAAAATAAAAAAATAATTTATTTTTATTTTTATTCTTATTAATAAAATATATTATTATTAATATTTATTATTATTATTATTATTATTATTATTATTATTATTATTATTATTATTATTATTATTATTATTATATATAAGTAACCATCCTGAAGCTTCAGTTTCAGGATGTTTCTTCAGGGCGCAGGAACAACCCTCCCCCAATTGAACTCTCTCCCTCTCTCCTCAATTACGTGGCGAATTTTCGCTCGATCGAAAATCAGAAGATACTGCTGGACTCCATTCTCCACTGCCGTCATTTCTACTAGAGCGGATCGGTGGTAGGAGCGGTGTAGACGTATCTCTTAGGATAAGCCAATTTCCCTTTTTTCTTTAATTTCTTGCAAATTATAAGTCTGATTGATGAACAGACACCACCACAAGAATCTAGGGATGATTCTCTACAAGTCTAACGGGACAAAATTCTCGTGGGGTCGTCGTGGGTAAAACCCCAAATTGGGGTACAAGGGTTATTAAGGGGTTTATTTTTAATTAATTAGGATTAATTTAGAAATGTTAAAATGTTAAGCATCTAGGGTTGAAGTAGAATTTTCAGAATTTAGGGTTTGGGTGAGCGCCGCGGGTGTAATTTTGGGACCCGTAGGCAAAATTCAGAAAATTAAGTGGGGCAATTAAATGTTAGTTTAAATATTAATTTGAGGTATATAGAGCCTAGGGAAGGTTAGATTGGTATTATTTTAAAAAAATAAATTAATTAATCTGAGAAAAATGTAAATTTTAGGAGTTGAATTTCGGACGCCAAGGGCATAGGATTTGGGGTTCTAGCGAGACTCTCAGTAAATCAGGTAAGGGGAATAAATTATAGCAGTATTTTTAGAATTACTGTTTAAATTAATATGTGAAAATGTGTTTATGGTATTTTGTCTAGAAATTATTACGATATAAATATCAGATATATTGTGTGGCATTTGAGTGATTTTAAATTGTGATATTTTGGAGTGTGAAAATAATATGTTATGAGTATTAGATGAAAACTGTGTGGCACACACATGTATTGAAAAATGTGAAATATAATGATGAGTATTTTCTGAGAAAATATTGAAATGAGAATGATTGATGTGATTAGTGAAAAATAATGAAATGTGATATTTATGTGTGAGTGGAAATTATTTGCATGAGAAATGAGTTTGTACAAATTACTGGTATGAGTATTTTGAGAAAATGTGAAAATATATGAAATATGATATATATTATTACGAGATGATGAAATATGCACAGAAAATAATGAGAATATTTATGTTGAACTAAATTGTGATATACTGAAATATGATTGATGAAATGTCAATACCGCATAATGATTACGAGTATGTGGTAGTGAACCCTGATGAATGGTTATGATATTGAGCACAGTACCATTTCTAGTGGTGTTAGTGCAACCACACGAACTCCTAGAGCGTGTGGCATGACAGTCGACTGAACTATTTTGTAGGGTTCTTGGGCCCCCTGAGTTCGGATCAAGGCTATAGGTTGGCCACTCGTACTACATACGCGATATGTGTATGATATTTGATCTAACCGGGTCGGCCAACCGCGGTTAGATCCAGCCTTCGGGCCGCACAACCTTGACCATGGGGGGAAGCATGGCGTGAATAGAAAGATCCTCAAGGTGGCCATGGGTTACAGACGCGATGTTAGTATTTGATACTGAAGATACTCATGAGCCGAAAAGTAAAATGGAAACGAAAAGTGAAAGAATGATAAAATTGGCTAAAATGAGAAATGAAAGAAAGAATGGAAATTCAGAAATAAAGAATGATAAAATTGATAAATTGAATCGTGTGAGTTAATAATATAAATAATTGAGGCGAAGTGAAACTCTCGGCCTGAGGGCTTACTGAGTAAGGTGAGTGCCTTGATAGGTATCAGATGTGGCCATGTCCGGCTGCATAACGTATTAGGGCAGAGGGAAGCTACCTATATGGGCGAGTAATCTTCTCTATTCTCAGGAACTTCGCAAGTAAAAATGTGTTGGAATGATTGAA
This sequence comes from Malania oleifera, assembly GCF_029873635.1. Classification (NCBI taxonomy): domain Eukaryota; kingdom Viridiplantae; phylum Streptophyta; class Magnoliopsida; order Santalales; family Ximeniaceae; genus Malania; species Malania oleifera. The sequence continues at coordinate 2,707,329 of NC_080426.1, read as the reverse complement.
TTTAAGAAATGGTTTTAAAGCTTATAAAAGCTTATGTTGTATATCTATATGAGTATGAGAATATATTTGCCAGTGTATTTTCTCAGATGAAATGCTATTTTGAAAAGTAAAGCATGTTATAACTGAACTCATATGACCACACACTGTAAATAATTTAGTCCTTCATACTGAGATTTGTCTCACCCAATTTATCTAAATTTTTCAGGGAACAGAGACCGACCAGGTGATAGAGCTCCATGATAGTAGGGAATTGGAACCCTGATATACAGGGTGAGTTTGGACTAGGGAGGTGTGATTCCCTAGGGTTGTATTGTTTTTCTGTATGAGATAATATTGTGTATATGTGTATATTGATACTCTAGGTATTGTATTCTGACTGATATATATATATTATCTTCCGCTATTTGGTTGTATAATAAAATAACTTTTTACTCGGTACCCAATGCGGGTCGGGTCGTATGAATGATAGTAGGATTGTTGGCGTGGCAGATTTGTAGATGACAAGTGATTATTTATTTATTATTGAGAAAAAAAATTGTACAAAAATCGGGGCGTCACAGTCTGTATATAGACTTGCTCAATGTTGGTTAGCAAATTTCGAGGACAAAATTTCTATAAGGAGGGGAGAATGTAACGACCCCAAATATAGTTATATAAGATTAGTAGAATTATAGAAAAAAATTATTATTAATAATTAATTAATTAATTCTTATTAAATTGAATTAATTAAATGAATAATATGATATATATATATAGGAAATCTAGAGAGCCATTTCAATTTCACGCCTTAGGTGTTTCTCTCTCTCTCTCTCCATCTCTCTCTCCTCAACCACTGTTTCTCTCTCCTTAATTTCTTCGATAAATCATACGCCGATTGAAGAACGGAAAATACCCCTGGGTTTCATTCTCAACCACCAACATTTTAACCAGAGTGGATTCGTGATTAGGACATCATAGGCATCACTCCTGAGATAAGGTAAATTGTAGAGACCCAAACTCGCAAATAAGGAAAATAAATAAGAAAAGGGGAATAAGGGGTATTTCAGCAGGGTTCGTCGACGAAATTCAAAGCGTCATCGACAAGGGAATACCGAGCGAGCCAAAGAAAATATCCAGGCGGGCTCGTCGACAAAGGTATGGCTTCATCGACGAACTGCGTGGCTGGCTCATCAACGGAGGCGCCACCTCGTCGACGAGTTTGACTTGGTCAAGGGCCCTATAAATATCCTATTTGGTTGCTTAAGGGCAAAGATACTCCCAAAAGCTCTCTCTCTCTCTCTCTCTCTCTCTCTCTCTCTCTCTCTCTCTCTCTCTCTCTCTCTCTCTCTCTCTCTCTACGATCCTTCGCCGTTCGTCATCTGTTTCGACAATCGAAGGTTCCTACGTAGATCAGAGGAGGAAACTCTACAAATATAGCGAATCGGATCATTGTTTTGAATATTTTCAGGTTTTCCCAAAAATCGAGGTAAGGATATGATTTCGATTTTGCTTAGGTAGTTGTATAGTAGTCGAGATTATAGAGAAGTAATGTTCTGTGGTTTTTAGGTTTTGGGGATCCAAGGTCGTTGTTTTGGACAGTTCCGTTCGTGTTTCTAGTTTCGGGTTTAAGGTAAGGTGAATTTGTTTACATCAGTTGTTTTGTAAAACTAAACCGCTAAAAATATAGTTTATGTTTATACGTATGATTTGACTACTTATTTGCTAAATTTCACTGGGTGAAAATGTCGGTTTTGCAATTTTACGATTTTGGTAAAAATACGGGTTTTGGCGTATAATCTCCAAACTTTTCAAAATTTCTTTATATATATGCTGAAATATTAACGTAGGAGATGCATGAATCCCTTATTTTCCATTTAAATGATGTTTACTAAATTATTTACTATATAGCGGGCTTTTTATTAAACAAGTGTGACGTCTGTTATGAAATTGAATGCGAAAATCTTTATAGTACTTGTATGACTTATGGGAACTGGAGTTCCATTTTTGCTATACATAAAATGTGGAAAAAGGTGCCGGTTATATATTGTGCTATATACATAAAAAGGGTAAAACGAGAGGGTGTGTGTCGGTTTGTTCCTAGTATGAATGTATGATTTTGCGAAAATACTGGAATTGCACAAGTTGTTATGTTTTATTGTAAATTGTATATATGATAAATGGAATCACAACTTGCTACCAAAGGAGTTGAAAGATACTTCAGTTTGACGGAGTTGAAACATACTTCTATCCATAGGGGTTAAAAGATACTCCGGTTACTAAAGGCTCAGTTTCGTAGCTAGTAATGTACAGTGCAACCACACATGTGAATCAGTGTGGGTACAAAGATAGTCGGCTTGTAGGAGTAATGAAACCACTAGTGAAATAATGGACCAGGTGGGGGCAGTCGGACTGTATAATTGATACTTGGTAGTGCCTACACGAACAGGGCATTGTTAGAGTTATTGGTGCACAGCCCGTGCCACAGGGTAAATAGGCATAATATGTCATACCAAGCCGGTCGGTGTTCTAATATATACATGATTTAAAAGCTTATATGGAGTAATTTATAGTATTTGTGTCGATATACCTGTTGCATTACAGTATTGAAAATGTTAGTTGTACGTATCAGTTTTAAATTAAAACAAGCATATATGGTCACACACTGATTGTAATATCTTCCGCCTTACTGAGAAGTGTCTCACCCCATTATCCAACCTTTGTTTTCAGGTCCATCAGGATGTCGGTCCTAGTTGCTAGCAGGACTTGGGAGGTTGTTTTTGGGTTAAGCTTATGTAAGTGTTCTTTTTGTGTATTAAAATGAGTTGAAATACCTTTTTGGAGGTTGTAATAATAGGTTATGTTCTAAGTCTGGATAAATGTACTTGAAGATACAATAGCAAGCTCTGGTATATGTCTAATAGAATCCTTATAGATGTTTATGTCTTTCCGCAACATTTACATTACAGTCATGTGTATGATACACCCATATGTCCCTATATAGGGCGAGTGGTTGTTGTTTGTTATCAGGTACAGGTTTTTCAATAAGCATGGTAGCAATCGGGGTCTATTTAAAGGACCGAGTTGTTACATAAACTCTCTCTCTCTCTCTCTCTCTCTCTCTCTCTCTCTCTCTCTCTCTCTCTCTCCTCAATTTCTCTTAAATCTTCAATCAAATCAACGATCGGACACCATCACGGGGTCTCGACTTCGATTTTGAGCAAGTTAATCGTAGCAGATTTTTGATTTGGGGATCTTAGGTAGGGGTGAGCAAACGGTCGGTTCGGTTAAATTCGGGTAATTAACTGAATTAACCGAAAAATTCGGTTAAATAATACCATTAATCGAACCGACCGAATTAACGAAGGACATCGAACCAACCCCGAGCGAATTGCCCATTCGGATAATTCGATTAACCGATTTTAACCGAAATCATTTAAAACTAATTGCTAGAAATATAATACAATTATAAATTTTTTTAAAACCAAATCCAACTTAATTAAATACCTTATTTATTAATTTTATTAATGAAAATAATATTTTACCATAGAACAAAGAATCCAAATAGGTTAATTAAACTCCTTAATGCACTTGCATAAGCAAAATTTATATTCATAAATTATATTTAAAATCTAATTAATTAGTAATTCGGTTAATTGGTTAACTGAAATTTTTTTTACCCTTAACCGAACCGAAATCGATTAACTGAAATTTTTTAGAATTATAACCGAACCAACCAAATCGGGATTTTTACCTGAACCGAACCAGCCAATTTCAGCCGGTTAATTCGGTTTTCACCGAATTATACTCACCCCTAATCTTAGGCACCACTCCAAGGCTAAGGATAAGAGTACAAATTATGTCTGTTGTTTTAAAATTTTAACTGATTAAATTGTAGTATTGGATTATATTAGATTTTAGGAAATATTCCTAGGATTAAATTTAGCTACAAGATTAGATTACATTAAATTTTTGGAAATATTCCTGTGATTAAATTAAATTGTAGGATTGGATTATATTCAATTTTTAGAAATATTCTTGGGATTAAATTAAACTGCAGGATTGGATTATATTAGATTTTTGGGAATATTTTGGAATTAGATTAATCTGTGGGGATTTGATCAAATCGGTGTTTTAAATATGTTCGGAATTAAATTTAAATATGGAAAGTAGATCATACCCATGTTTTCTTTAGAATTTAATCAATTAACGGGAGCGTGTGAGCCTAGGGATGTTAGGATAGTATTTTATTCCGAGGTTGAGCTGATTAAACTAGGTATGTGAATACAAGGATTTGAGTGAACGCTGCAGGCACTGCTCAATAGGGGTGTACACATTTCGGTTCGGTTCAATTATTTCCAAAACCGTCAACTGAACCGAATTGCTTGGTTTTCAAAAATATTGAACTGCTATTGAACCGTATACCGTCGGTTTATTACCAAACCAAACCGTCAACTTTATGGTTTGGTTTGATTATTTCAGTTTTAACTAAATTTTAAACAATCAAGCAGTAAATATATTAAGGCCAAGTTGGGCTAGCATCCACAAGCCACAGGCCAGGCCCACAGCCAATTATTGATTTAACTGGGCCAAGGCTTTGAATTCAAAGCCCAGCACGGCAGCAAATGAGAGTGTGGTATGGTTCATTTTAGCAGGCAGATCCAACTGCAATATATAAGGTGGGGAAACTTTTTCCTTCCTATTTCCAACTGATGTGGGATGACTAGCAGCTAGGAGTGTACACGGTTCTTACATTCCCTTACTTTGTTTTCTTTCTTTTCAGTTTTTTCCTTCACACACACATACTGACATACATATATATATATTATTATATACAGAAATTAATTAATTTTAATGCTTTATTCCGACTCCATGTATAAACCATGTGATTCACACTAGAGAAAATGTGGGCGTGAGCTGCGTTGCTGCATCGGTGTGGAACTTGTGGGCGTGAGCATCGCTGCGTTGGCGTGGGGGTGGGACTTGGGAGGAAGCCGGAGGTGTTGTGACTTGTGAGGACAGAAGGTGTCGGCGTTGGTGTGGATGTAACGCCCCAACCTGGGTCTGCGAGGGAGCACTGCGTCTCTCCTCCTCCACCTGAACCAAACAACAGGGGGGCGAGCCTTATCGGACTAATGACTGGCCCCACAAACCAACACATGTCCTTTTCAATGTGTTTTTGTCCTTACTCACACACTTCCTAGAAAACTTCCCAGGTGGTCACCCATCCCAAGATTGCTCCAAGCCAAACACGCTTAACTATGAAGTTCTTATGGAAAGGCTCTCAAAAAGAAAGTTGCACCTTGTTGATATGGGTAGTAACATCTAATCTTTTTAAGTCTTTCATCCATAGGGTATCACATTCTCCCCCACTTATAGAACGCAACGTCCTCGTTGCGAACCCACATTTCCAAACCCAAACGATGTGAATCTCATCACACTTCTGGTTGGGTGTTGGCTCTGATACCATTTGTAACGCCCCAACCTGGGTCTGTTAGGGAGCACTGCGTCTCTCCCTCTCCACCTAGACCAGACAACCAAGGGGCCTTATTGGACTAATGACCGGCCCCACAAACCAACACATGTCATTTTCAGTGTGTTTTTGTTCTCACTCACACAATTCATGAGAAAACTTTCTAAGTGGTCAACCATCCCAAGATTGCTCCAAGTCAAGCACACTTAACTATGAAGTTCTTATGGGAAGGCTCCCGAAAAGAAAGGTGCACCTTGTTGATATGGGTAGTAACATCTAATCTTTTTAAATCTTTCATTCATAGGGTATCACAGTAAGTGTGAGCATCGGAGGGAGTAGGAGGTGTTGTGAGTCTTGTGACTTCACTGACTTGTGATTGTGATTTGTGAGGGCATAGCAGTCGGCGAATCGACAGTCGGCAGCTACCAGGACCTAGAGTGGAGTTTGGTCTTCCCAAATTATAATCGGTTTTCAATTTTTTATGGTTTGATTTTTAAGTGGAATCGAAATCGAAACTAAAAAAATCAATTTTAATATATTCAAAATTGAAACCGAAGATCGAAATCGAAATACCGAACCGAAGCTTCAAACGGTTCGGTTTCGGTTCAATTTTTGATTTTTCGATAAATTTTGTACACCCCTACTGTTTTAGGATCCCTACAGGCATTTCTCAAGGAATTAGGTAAGGGGAATTAAATTATGTCAAGAATTTATGGAAATTAATTGATTAAATTAAAGTATGACATGAAAATATTATATGTGATATTCTGACTTATCAGGCGTATAAGAATTAATAGTTTTGGGACTATCCTATGTTTTGCTGGATAATTATTATATTGTTTAATACTGAAAACCTATGTGGCATGAAAAAGGATTTTGATTACTATAAAATGAATATGTGAATATATTATATGATGAGACATGATTTATGTTGAGATAAAAACAGATATGTTTTAAATAGATATGTTGACATAAGATATGTACAAATATGTTTTATACTGATATAGTAATATGAGTTATATACGGATATGTTTAATACAAATATATTGAGTTGAGATATATACAGACTAGTTTTATCAGATATGATGAAATGTAATATATAGCGCGAATTTCATGGATATGTTAAAATGAGATATACACGAACATGATGAGATATACACATACATGATGAAATATGATGAACAACCATGAGTTATAGACGAGATGTGTTATTTACACATGGATACTGATGAGCTTGAGCTTATTTATGAGAAATGAAAGCTTTTAGAAAGATATTATTATGTATACTGAGTGGTGGAAATAAGAACCCGGTTGGTTAATAATATGAGAGCATGATAACGTTGCTAGTGATTGAGTTAGTGCAACCACACTGCTCGGGGAGCATGTTGGTAATAGAGGTCGATTGAGCCTGCGGAGAGATGTTGATTGCTCCTGGGTCCGGACGAGGTTGTGGTGGACCAATCGTACTACAGACAAGGTATTTTGATCTAACCTGGTAGGCCAACCACGGTTAGGTCCCACCTTCGAGCCGCACAACTAGGTCATATGGGGTTATTACATGATAGTGGTTTGAATGAGTTCCTCATTATAGACGCGATACACTCATATGATTATATTTTAACAGATATGTTATTTGTACATAGAAATATTTGTTGAATATGATCATATTTTTGAGAAAAATATATTGATGCAAATGTATATACATTTATATGAATATGAGTACAGTTTTCATGATTTCTCTATTAAATTAATATTTATATGGGTGTGTTATGATAAACTAAAACTCATTTATCACACACTGATAATAATTTATTCCCACTTACTGAGAGGTGTCTCACCCCAAAGTTTTTAAACATTTCAGGAAATTCACGCAGCCAGGCAGAGCGAGCTCTGAGACAGAGGTGATGTAGTTCCTATTAGGGTATGTGTATTTATTTTAGGGAGTGGGGATATGTTGTATAATCTTTGGGATATCAGTTGGATTTTTGGGAGTTATAAGTATTTCTGTTGAGATTCTAGAACTCTGGTTATTGTATGATTACGCGCCGAAACTGCGTAATTGGACGTTTAACCCGGGTTTTACCGTTTATATTTTTAATTAAATGTCTAAATTTATTCAATATTTTAATAAAATGCCAAAATAATCATTCTTAAACTTTATTGCACTATTTATGAGATTTTGGTAATTTTTTGTCGCGGGAAAATTCCCGGGAATCAAAACCAATACCTGTTCGTATTTTGTGCATAACTTTTCTGTCCAAGCTCTGATCGAGACGATTCAAATTTTTAGAGAAAGAGAAAAGGATCATCTACAACTTTCGTGTTTTGAGTTTTGTGAGATACAGGACCCAAAAGAGCATAATTTGCAATGAACAGAGAACAAATAAAATGAAAAAAAATGGATAGTTGATGTGACCCGGCCATACATAGCCGGGTCGGGTTGGCTAATTGGGTAGGGCTTCTTCTTCTTTTTTCTCTCTTTTTAAATCCCTCCTCTAGTGCAGCCTCTCTCTCTCTCTCTCACGCTGCCTCTGTTCTTGTTCTTCTTCTTCTCTTTCTTCTTCTTCTTCTTCTTCTTCTTCTTGGGTTTGGTATTTTTTCAGTTGTTGTTTTTCTCCTTCTCGTTCTCTCTTCTCTTTCCTCCTTTCCCCCTCTGTTCTTTCCCCTTTCCTTCTTCCTCTTCCCCTGTATCCCTCTGTTCCTCTTGTTTCCCAGCCACAACCGAAGCACAGCAGACTCCAGAGCAGCTTTTGGCGGCTCTCCTCTTCAGCAACTGCTCGCCCCAGACCCGACAACACAATAGCCCCTTGCTGCCACGCACCACACACAGCAACATCCTTCTGGCCAGCCACCGAGGCCTCCTCTTCCTAACAGCAGACTCGAGCACACCAGTTGCTGCAACCCGAGACAGACCAACTGCTGCAGGAATTTCACCAACACACAGCAGTGGCCAACCATCATATGCAACTACAGCTTCAACCCGAGCACAGCTGCAACAACCTCTGTAGACCAGCCAGCTCCCTGCAACTCCAGCAACACAAGACTCCCTGCAACTCCATGCTCTGTTTTATACTCTTTCTCTCTCTCCTCTTTCTTCTTTTCTTTTCTTCCGTTTAATTTTCATTGCAACTTAATGTTTTGTTGTTTTTATTTGTTTAGTTATTTATTAAATTCTTGGAGTTTATTTGAATATTGTTCAAGTGGTTTTAATTTCTTTTGAAGTTTAATTCTCTCTTTATTTACTTATCTTGTTTTTAATTCAAGTTATTATTATATTTAAATTAGTGGCTTTTTATCAATCTTTCAATTTAAATTCTATTTTATTTCTTGAAAAATAACAATAAAGAAAAAGAAAAAAATAACATACAGAGTTCGTGTTTTTATTGTGTCCCGTTATCGTTTAGGTTGATTGATATTTTAATTTTAATTCGCATTCTTGATTCGTGTTAAAGATCCGATTTTTATTGCGCACGTATGTGTTGATTGAGTTCCATAGTGTGTTTTTAATTCCATGTTCAAAATTACCATCTTTAATTAGTGTGTGCTCCGATGTTTCCTTAAGTAGGTTAGGGTTTCCATTCTTACTTTTTAATTTAGTGAATGTTAGTTTAGAGTTTTAAATTGCGTGTCATTTAATTTGTCAAAAGTGAAATTGAACCATCTTGAAAAACCCGAATCTGAACTAAGTTCAGTGCATTTTTAATTTTGATTGGAAGAACGTAAAATCTGAGATTAAACGCATTCCCTGAGGAGACGATCTACCCCTTGGATTTAATATTACACGATAGAACTCCTATACTTGGGATAGCTTTCGAGTTGCTCATTTTTCGAGTGAGTCACTGTACATAAGGATTAGAAGTATTATATTTTTCCACTACATGAACAGTATATTTATATGGACAGGGGTATCCCCGGGTACCCATCTTGGGTCCGGGTTGACTTTATTATTATTATTATAACGGTATCAAATATATATATATATATATATATATATATAATGGTTGAAAAATCAAGGCATCACAAATTTAATCCCAGGAATATTTTCAAAAATCTAATATAATCCTATCGTGTAGTTTAATTTAATCTCAAGAATATTTCCAAAAATTTAATATAATCAAATACTACAATTTAATAATTAAATATTACAATTTAATCAAAAATCTAATATAATCCTATCGTGTTAATTTAATCTCAAGAATATTTCCAAAAATTTAATATAATCAAATACTACAATTTAATAATTAAATATTACAATTTAATCGATTAAATTTTTAAAACAATAAACATAATTTGTACTTCTCACCTTAACCTTAGAGTGGTGGCTAGGATCCCAAATCAAAAATTTGCTCCAATTAACTTGCTCAGAATTGAAGTCAGGACCTCATGGTGGTATCTGATCGTCGATTCAGCTTAGTTTCGGAGTACAAATTGAAGAGAGAGTGCGGGAGAGAGAGAGAGAGAGAGAGAGAGAGAGAGAGAGAGAGAGAATGCCCGGGGGGGGAGTGTGTTCTTGTGAGTGAAATTGGAATTGAATCTTCAAGAAGATTAAATTTCTTCCATACATATAATTTTCTGGAATTACCCATGATTTTGATCAATTAATTTTTTCATTTTGTTATTAATTAATGTTAAAATACTCGATAATTTAGCTAGAAAAAATAAAATATTTTAAACAATATATATATATATATATATATATATATATATCTTGCCCCTAGGTGTGATTTGTGAATCGGCCATTGTTGCATTGAAGAATTCAGGCTTAATATTTAGGCATATGCCAAAATTTTAACAAAAAAATAAATATAACTATAGATTTTACAAAATTGAGTTCAAGTGAAAAATTCAACATATGAGACCTCTTACAAATATAACTTTTTCGTAAGCTGATTTAAAATATTCTTCCTTAGGCAGCCTCTTCCACAATAAAACATCATACAAAGCGAAATCATCTAAGAATTAAAATCACTGATTCACTATTTACTAAGGGGTGTATTCACGTTGAGTACTCGAATTCAACTCCAACTGTGTTGGAATTCCGCGCGAGAATAATTTCCTTTCGAAAAGTGACTGTGGGCTCATTAAATCACGGGCGGACTAAAGTCTAAACCTATCACGGCCCTCCAATACCCTACCTGGGTCCCGCGGAACACGTGCTTACAGAGGCCCAGAATCCTTCCCCCCGCCATCACACCAGCTCAGCAAGCTTAGTTCAGGCTTCAGACCCGCTATATATACGACTTGTGCTCTCCCTCTCTCTCTCTCTCTCTCTCTCTGGTTAATTGTGCGATGGATAGACTAGTGGAACTGTCGGAGCAAGAGGTGCTCATAGACTTCGCACTGAATCGTAAATGCCGAGCCACCGTCCGCCTGACCTCCCTCACCTCCACCACCGCCGTGGCCTTCAAAGTCCAAACATCTTCTCCCCATAAGTTCCTCGTCAGTCCACCCTTTGGCGTCATCTCTCCCTCCTCCTCCTCCGCTTTCCAAGTCGTCCTCAAGCCCCAGTCCCAGCTTCCCTCCTCATTCCCCCGCTCCCCCTCCGATCGCTTCCTCATCAAAACCTTACCCGCCACTGAGTCCACCCGCCCCGAGTCCGTCAACTCACTCTTCTCCTCAGCGCCCCCCAACTCCACGCGCGACCTCAAACTCAAGGTCGCCTTCGTGGGCCCCGTTCTCCTCCTCCGCGCCGTGGCCCTTGGAGACTACGACGCAGTAGCGAAATTGATCAAGCGCCAGAAATCGGTTGTTTCCGGGTTGCCGCCGGCGGAGGCTGAGTCGCTGCTCCGAATGGCCGGCGAGTCGAGCAACTCGGAGGCCGTGACTGACTTGCTGATCGAATCAGGGTTAAAGATAGACGACGCGCGTGTCGCGAAGTGGGAATCGAAGGGGTGGACGAAGCTACACGTGGCGGCTGCGTTTGATCGGACGGAGGAGATCATACGAGAGGGGCTAGGGACGTTGGATGGGAAAGATAAGGAGGGGCGTACGGCGTTGCACGTGGCAGCAAGTAGAGGGAACGCAAGGTGCGTTGAGTTGTTAATTGGAGCGGGAGCGGATATGGACGCGAGGAGTAACGACGGTCGGACGGCGTTGTACATAGCGGCGGCTAACGGGAACCGTCGGACGGTAGAGATCTTGGTCGGCATGGGTGCGGACCCCACTAACCCAGTTGATCGTGGCCGTTCACCGCTCGATATAGCTCGGGAGAAGGGACATGTAAGTACCTAGAATTAAAGTGCCGTAACTAATGTGACATTTGTGACCGGGCTATAGCAAATTAGACTGCTGTGGATTGTTCCGCTGTGATTTTCATGTTTTTTAATTTGTGCCTGTACTGTAGTGCAGTAGTGGTAGAATTTTAGAATTTCTTTAAAATTGAAGGTTCTCGGTGATGAATTTGTAATTTATTCAAAAAAAATGTAAAACAGTTTATTCTCAAAATAAAAAAGAGAAAAATAAAAAGTTTAATTTCAATATCTAATTTGCTGTGAACTTAACCATGAAATGATTTGCCCAGTAGTCTATACGTTCAAATCTTTTTTTTTTTTAATTTTATTTTTGTAGAATTAGTTAATAAAACAGTATTTCAAAGTAATAAATTTTAACTTTAAATTTTAAATTATACAAAATTTAATATTTTATTCCAATTCCTACAAATCAAAATGGAGTTCACGATTTTATGACGAATGCTTGAGAACTACTGCTAATTTAACTCATGAAAAGAAATTATATTTTATGAAACAAACTGTAACATTTTCATCTCACAATTATTAAATTTCAAACTAATTTTGTGTTCTTTCAATAATATTTACTTGATTTTGATAATTAGGACTCGGCAAAAATTCTTTCATGCAGAAGGAAGTGGCAGAGGTTCTCGAAAGGGGAGAGGAAGTCCTAACCGCCGCGAGACGAGGGGAGGCAGAGCACCTCCGGCGGCTGCTACAGAGTGGCGCCACCGCGAACCACCGCGATCAGTACGGCCTGACGCCTCTCCACGCAGCGGCCATCAAAGGACACAGGGACGCAGCCCTGGTGCTGATCGCACAGGGCATAGACGTAGAGTGCGAGGACAGCGAAGGCCACCGGCCGCTGCATTTGGCCGTGGAGGGCGGCAGCGCAGCCACCGTGGAGGCCATAGTCTGCATCGGAAGAGCCAATGTTAACGCCAAGACCAAGAGAGGCGCCACTCCTCTTTACATGGCTACAACCATGGGCTACGATGACGTAGTTCGGTTTCTCCTGGAGAAGGGAGCAGCTTCTTCTTCTTCACCGCCATCTCTTCCTTCTTCTTCCTCCTCCTTAACCTAGATTGTCAAAATTAAATCAAGCTAGCTCATGCTTTAATTTCCGTAACCATGCATTAAGTAATTAAACAGTTCTAGTTTTGTATGATTCATTAATAGTGATTTTTGATTGGGAATCGAACAGGATTGTGTTAAAAATCGCGAGAAATTTGCTACAACAACACAACAAAAAGCAAAAGAAAAGGACAATGGTGATACAGCCTAATCCCGACGGCCGCATTTGGGCTCATCGTCGTTTACTTTGTCTCTACAATAGGCAATGATACCACATCGTTTTAGACGATTCTGCAATTTTTCTGCCGAAACAAACAGAGACATTCATCAGTTAGGAAAATCAAGCAAATCTACTCTCGGAAAATGTGCATTTTCCTCCATTTCCTACTCTTCTTCTTCACCACGGTCTCTTCTTCGTCTCCCACTCTCCCAGATCGTTTCTTCAAATCCTCCCTGTCGTCGTCTGTTCTCCACAAATCAACAAAAGAATACTTCGAACTCACACCACCGTTGCAGCCCGACGAATACTTCGAACTCACCCCACCGTTGCCGTCCGATGGGCTGAAGCCATCGTGCACCGTCCGCATCCTCTGCCATGACTTCGGTGACACGTACGGAACACCTCCCGTCTCCGTCACTTGGTTCTAACTGGAATGAAATTGGCAGACTTCGTCAATCTGTCAACCACTACCCATATGACATTCTGCACATGCAACGCTAATGGCAATCCCTATACAAAGTCCATCGACATATGCTCCCACTTCCACCTAGGAATTTCCAGTGGTTGAAGTGGTCACGCTAGCCTTTGGTATTCTGTCTTTCCCTATTGACATGTCAAGCACTGACCCACAAATTTAACAATCTCTCTCTTCATGTTACTCCACCAGAATGTTTCACGCAAGTTTCTATACATCTTCGTACTACCTGGGTGAACAATATAGAGAGAGCGGTGAGCTTCCCCAAGAATCGTCCTCTTTATCTCTACGTCATCTGTCACACACAATCGAGTGTGAAATCTAAGAACTCCATCCTCAGTAACATTAAAGTCTGTGTGTTACTCATCCTGTAACTCTTGTACAATCTCCACCAACTCTACTTCTTTCAACTGAGATGTTCTGATTTTTTCCCGTAAAGTCGGTTGAACCACCAGACTAGAAATAAGCGTCTGATGATTCCCTTCTACCAATTCTACACCCAACCTCTCCAGGTCCATCACGATATGATGAGAAGCCATAACTGTTGAGGCTGACGTACCCCCAAATTTCCGGCTTAATGCATCGGCTGTCACGTTCGCCTTTCCTAGGTGATAGCTGATGGTGCAGTAGTAATCATTTATCAACTCGAGCCATCTGCACTGCCTCATTTTCAATTCCTTCTGGGTGAAGAAATACTTGAGACTCTTATGGTCAGTAAAGATCTCACACCTTACACCATAAAGGTAGTGTCGTCAGATCTTCAACGCAAACACAACTGCTGTCAGCTCCAAGTCGTGTGTAGGATAGTTCTTTTCGTATTCTTTCAACTAACGAGACCCATATGCAATGACTTTCCCCTGCTGCATTAGAACGCAACCAAGTCCCTTCTCCAATGCGTCACTGTAAATTACAAATCCACCCTCACCTGATAGAAGGGTCAACACTGGGGCAATGACTAGACGCTGCTTTAATTCCTGGAAGCTTTACTCACACTTGTCGATCCAATCAAACTTCACATTCTTCCTCGTGAGTCGTGTCAAAGACCTTGATAATCTAGAAAACCCCTCAACAAATCGGCGATAGTATCCTGCAAGACCTAGAAAACTTCTGACTTCATGCACGTTCTTTGGCCTTGCCCAATCAACCACAGCCTCTACTTTGCTCGGATCCACTGAAATCCCTTCCTTGGATACCACATGACCCAGAAATACAACCTGCTCTAACCAGAATTCACATTTCTTAAGTTTAACAAATAACTTCTTTTCCCTGAACACCTGAAGTACTAGTCTCAGATAAGCTTCATGCTCCTCAGGGCTCTTCGAATAGACCAAAATATCTTTATGAACACAATAACAAACTGGTCTAAGTACTCATGGAATACCCTGTTCATCAAATCCATAAATACCATTAGAGCATTCTTCAACCCGAATGGCATAACCAAGAACTCATAGTGGCCGTACCGAGTTCAAAAAGCAGTTTTCGGTACATCATCTAATCTAACCTTCACCTAATGATATCCAGATCGCAGATCAATTTTAGAGAAAATCTGCGTACCCTGAAACTGATCAAACAGGTCGTCAATTCGGGGTAATGGATACTTGTTCTTCACTGTTATTTTATTAATCTCCCGGTAGTCAATGCACATCCTCATCAACTCATCCTTCTTCTTCACAAACAACACCGGTGCACCCTAGGGTGATACACTCGGTCTGATAAACCCCCCATCTAAAAGCTCCTATAGTTGCTCCTTTAACTCCTTTAATTCAACTGGAGCCATTCTATATCAGGCTTTGGATATTGGTGTTGTCCCTGGGATCAAATCAATTGCAAATTCCATCTCACGATCAGGAGGCAACCCCGGTAAATCCTCTGGAAAAACATAAGAGAACTCCCTTATCACTGGGATATCTTCCAACTTGAGTTCCTCCTTCGGCACTTCCTTCACCATTGCAAGGTAACCCTAACATCCCCCCCAAAAGTAACCTCTTTGCCTGGATAGCCAAAAGGATCCGTGGTTTCCGATCCAACAAATACAAACTCCTGCTCCCCAGGAGGTCTGAATACCACCTCCTTCCTGCAACAGTCAATACTCGCGTAGCTGGATGCTAGCGAGTCCATGCCCAAAATAATGTCAAAACCATGCATATCAAAGACTATCAAACTAGCAAGTAGCACTCTCCCCTGAATCTCCACTGGATAATCCCTGATTACCTTGCTACATACTAGCACTGACCCTGTTGGTGTGTCCACTACTAACTTTGTCTCTAACTGTTCAACCCCTAACCCATATAGTTTAACAAATCCCCGAGACACAAACGAGTGGATTGCACCTAAATCAAATAATACAATGGCAATACCTGACAGTATGTAAATAGGATATAACCCGACTTAGAAATTTCACCTTTAACATAATTAATGCATTTATGGAATAATGGAATTGATATAATATATAAGTTCTAATTTAATAATTCATATTCCAATTCTATCACAAAACCATTAAGGTAAAAATTTCCATCCCAACATTAACTACACACCCACATACCCACTCATCCTAACATTTCAACCTAAATTTCCTGAGTTCAAGTCCCTCAACCTAGAAACGAAACCATTGATAGATTTACCATGTTTTCTGAAACTCGCAACTGATTCATAAAATCACAGAAGTCCATCAATAGATTTCTACTTTCAAGCTTCCAGACCAAAACTCATCTTAACCTACCCACTCTTATCCCTATCTTATCTCAACCTATACTCTGGTAATTATCAATCCTCAAAGTCTACAGAACCTAGCAAACCTAGGCTCTGATACCACCTGTAACGACCCTGACTCGTTACGTGGGCCCGAAGTGCTACTTCAGTGACATCAATGTATCTGATACCTTATTCATCAAATATAAAACACACATATGCATTAGAAATAAAATATAAAATCCTCAAATTACATTACTAGAGTTCTAACTATCTTTATACACAAATATATTCATTTTCACATAATTACATTTCATAAAACTAAATAAAAATAAAATCTCTATTTACACACCACCTACATAATTTTACACCTCTAGCCCGGCTCCTCTTGTAACGACCTCAAAAATTTTAATATAAAATGAAACATAATAAATAGAATAGTCAACCTAAACCCATGGGTAATGGGGACACATGTCAATCACAGCAGAAACCTAAGCAGCAGTAAGTATAAAATCTCAATCATCCAACCATAAAACATAATACCAGAGTTTACTACATCATCAATAAAATACTATATTTATATACAACTTCCAAAACATCAAAATACCCCTAGGATCATACAATAAGAATCTCCTGATCCTAGATCAAAATCTTACCCTTCTAGTGGGGTAAGTCAATAAGCTCAATGGCGACCACGACTCGCCAATCTCTCAAGGTCTCCTGAAAAATTAATTAGGTTCGGGGATAAGACACTTCTCAGTAAGGGAAAATAAACTAAATACAGCTGTGTGGCAACATGAATATATAATGCAGTTATACATATACAATATATTTCATATATCTATAAACATTTGTCATAACATACTGAATCATCATATACTTTCATATTTTTCTAGTAACTCATATCATTCATAAATTGTCTGTTATATCCGATAATACTGAAAACATACTCAGGATGAATAGTTAGCTGATGTCATGTATTACCCCTCATGACAGGTTGTACAGCCCGAAGGCGGGACCTAACAATGGCTGGCCGACCACTGCCGAGTCAAAAATATATGTTAGTACGATGAGCTCGCCACACCCTAGTTTAGACTGCCAGGTGGACGTTCACACTCTATTGAAATCCACATCGACTATCCATCTCCCACCCCCTCGTGGGGTGGTTAGCATCAATCTGATCATAGATATCTAATCTATAAGTTACGGTACCGAACTCCTGAAACTGAACTAAACTAACATCAGAGTTCTGATAACATATAATACATGATATTATAACATTTTTCATAATTTCATAAATACGGTCTCGCGCCGAACATTTCATAATTACAGTTTCGTGCCGAACATTTCATAATTACGGTCTCGTGCCGAACATTTCATAAATACGGCCTCGTGCCGAACATTTCATAAATATCACTCTGAAAATAAATTAATTATCAGGTATTTCAAAATCATCATATACTACATTATTACGTAATTCCTGAAAACATGCTTATTTGTAAAATTGATATAACATAATATTTTTTATGAAAAATAATACTCATGCCACACAATGCTGAATTAAATCATATGTTCCATCTAAAATCATAATTCCTGTATACAGCAGTATTTTCCCAATACATATTTACTCAATAATATTCATACATATTACATGTTTTTCTGAAAATCAATTTGTTAAGAAATAATAGTAATTTACGTGGAAAAATGACTCCTTTAACTTATTCTCTAACCGGACTACTAAGAAAGCCCCTATAAACTCTGGTCTCAAACCCATAGGATTTCTTACTCAATACTCTGAAAATGAAAACTCTCAGTACTAAATTTTAGTATTTTCACGTGTATATCATTTCCTATAACTACCGTAAGACCAAATTTGACTTAAAAAGTCTTACCTTAACTTATGGATCATTTCTAACTTGCTTTCACCAATGATCCGTTCCGACAGATTTGGAGAGAACTTTCTTAGGAGCGTTGTGGTGGTTTCAGATAGCCGAACCGACGGAAATTCGGCCCGAAATCAAAGAAAGAGAGAGAAACCGTAGGGAGAGAGAGAGTGTGAGAGGTTTCCTAATTTTGAAGTTAAAATTTGGATTTTTTTATATTTATAGGACTAGATTTGTCGACGAGCCATGTCATTTCGTCCACGAGTCCTTTAATATTTTCGTCAACGAAACTCACTCCTCATTAACAAAATTCAGACTGCTCAAAACCTCACTCGGTATTTCCTCGTCGAAGAATCTTGCCTTCGTCGACGAGGTCCTCTTATACTCTCGTCGACGAATCCCCTGTATTCATCGACA
Source organism: Malania oleifera (assembly GCF_029873635.1). NCBI lineage: Eukaryota > Viridiplantae > Streptophyta > Magnoliopsida > Santalales > Ximeniaceae > Malania > Malania oleifera. Next base: position 2,688,896 of record NC_080426.1, on the reverse strand, counting down.
AGACCTTGGTAATTTCCCTCAGTTATTCCTTCCAAAATGCAATGTCGTCGACGAAGTCGACTTCCTCCTTCTATTACTGCTTCCATTTCCCTTCCTCTTTATTATTTAATTTTCATTATTATTCGGGTTGTCACACCTCTAGCCCGCTAGACCCGATCTCTAGGATTTCTTGAAAAGATAATTTGTAAAGTAGAGGTGAGGCACAGCTCAGTAAGGGAAAGACTAAGTTAATGTCAGTGTGTGGCTAACATGCATTTAGTGTACAGAAAATAACCAATTCACTAAGCAAATAAACACATTTATGAAAACATTCTTATTTACACTCACACACACAATTAGCCGAGGAAAGGGAAGATTACCTGCTCATACAAGTAACTTCTCTCTGCTCTAGTATCATTACTGTTACTAGGACACTTACCTTTTTTAGTAAGCCCTTAAAGTTATCTTATTAATTAACCGTATTCACATAAATTAACATATATGCATATAAGACACTCCCTGTGACAAACACGCCATTTACATTCCCATGGCACGGGTTGTGCGGCCCGAAGGCTGGACTAATGTCCTGGGGGATCCACCCAGACAGTAGTCATCTATACTCTCCGCTAACATACTCCACAGGTACACGCAGCTCCAACTGCTGGTCCAATTTCCCTCACCTAGGGGTGCATTCGCACGTAGGTAAATCGGACAAGGCTACCCTACACTTCTCAACACAGGTGTGGGCGCACACGGCCACATAAAAAATCTATAGCAACGGTACCGTGCTCACAATACACTGGTCCCCAGGGTTCCTAAAGCATATCATGCAATTTAGATAATAAAAATTACTATTTTAAAACATTAATTCACATATATTTCCTATCATTCCAAAATCTTGGCCCCTGGCCACAAAATACAATCCAATATATAACCATCAATTAAAACTTGGCTCTCGGCCGTCAAATAATAATCCTGGCCTTTGGCCAATCAAACAATACCCGACCACTGGCCGTTAGTTCAAACACCTGCATTTCATAAACAATTCCAATATTTTCATAAGCATTTTCAGTATTTCACAAATAATTCAATATTTCAAAATCTCAAATCCAAATATACAATAATCCATATAAATTAAATCATCAGCCACACAATTTTTCACATTTTAATATATTCATATAAACAAACAAGTTTTCCATCGTTCATTTTATTCAAAAATACCATATCATATATCCTAAATTTGTAAAGTCCATTTTGAACGGTTGGTTTTCAAAATAACCTTTAAATTCTAAAATAAATAAATAAATAATTAATTAAATATATTTATATAAACATAACAATTAAATTGATTCAAATTTTATAAAATTACTGACTTAACTTAATCCTATTACCTGATTCCTGAAAAATCCGGCTAACACCAGCCTACGCCCCACGGCGTTCAAAATTCCTAAAATTCTAAAATTCAAATTTTACTATATTATTCGTCACAAACTCTAGAGTAACTTTCCCTAAAATTCTCTTAAGTTCTGAATACCCTAAATAGCCTAAAATATTAAACTTATCCCCGATTTAGGATTGGTATCCCGGAGCTCCGATTCAAAAATTTGCTCCGCCTAGATTGTAGAGAATCTCTCCACGAGTTTCTTGATAATTTCCGTTCATTAATGGGACTTATAGTTTAGAAGAAATTAAGATATATTTGAGATTTGACCTTATTCCAAGAGATATGCCTACACCGCTCTCACGACAGATCCGCTCCAGTAAAAATGTTGATGATGGCGAGCAGAGTCTAACGGTATTTTCAGATTTATGATCACCAAATAACGAAGCCAAGGTGAAGGAGAGTGGGAGAGAGGACATCAGGAGAAGCGGAGCGCCTTTGTTTTGCCATGACATCATTTTTTATTCTTTCATCAGGTTCTACAGTTTTTTTTTTTTTTTTTTAACATTTTCGTATTTTTGCCCATTCCCTTAATATATATGTTTTTTTATTTTATTTTTTAAATATTTCCGTAATCCCACTATATTTATGTTTTTTGTTTTTGTTTTTTAATATTTCCGTAAAAAAACTCGAGACATTCTATCAGTTGGGAAAATCGAGCAAATCCACTCTCGGAAAATGTGCATTTTCCTCCGTCTCCTATTCTTCTTCTTCTTCCTCACGGTCTCTTCTTCGACTCCCAACCTCCCAGTCGTTTCTTCAAATCCTCATTGTCGTCCTCTGTTCTCCACAAATCAACAAAAGAATACTTCGAACTCACCCCACCGTTGCCGTCCGACAGCCTGAAGCCATCGTGCACCGTCCGCGTGCTCCGCCATGACTTCGGCGACACGTATGGATCACCTCCCGTCTTCGTCCCTTACCGCCCGCCGTCCGATTGCCGTGCCCCCTGGTCCTACGTCGTCCTCGAGCTCCACGTCACGTGCCGCGGCGAGCAGTATGACCGAATCGCCGCCGTCTGGCTTGGCGGCGTCGAAATCTTCCGCACTAGCACCGCCGAGCCGACGAAATCTGGGATCCTCTGGAAGGTTCGGAAGGACGTCACCAGGTACTCCTCCCTCCTCGCGCTCTCCAACCTCACTCTCACCATGATGCTTGAAAACGTCGTCAACGACGTCTTCACCGGCGTTTACCGCGTCAAGCTCTCTCTCTTGTACTACGATGACGGAATTAGGGTTCCTTTAACTCTTGCGCAACCAAAGATGAATCGGAAATTAGGCATACTCGATGACGAATCTGTGCTTGAATCTGAGAGATCAGCCAACAATTCACAGAAGAATGGTGCCCTTTCGTTCGATGCACCGGCTGATTTAGTAATACCAATTGCCGATGATGGAGATAAAGGGTTTTGGTTCCGAATACAGAGCGACTCCGACATACATTCGAAGAAAATTCGGATTCCTCCGAACACTCGTCGTGCTGTCCTTGAACTGTGCTTGTCATTCCACGGAGACGACGAGTTTTGGTACTCAAACCCGCCGGATGCATACATTATACTGAATAATTTAAGCACAAGGCGCGGTCACGGAGCTTTCCGGGAAGTTTATGTGGCAATCGACGGGAACTTTGTGGCTTCAGAGATCCCATTTCCGGTTATATTCACAGGGGGAATCAACCCGCTTTTCTGGGAGCCGGCAGTTGCGATAGGTGCCTTCAATCTTCCTTCCTACGATGTCGAATTGACGCCATTTCTAGGGCTTCTGTTGGACGGGAAGCATCATGATTTCCAGCTGGGGGTATCAGAGGCTGTTTCATTTTGGCTTCTCGGTGCAAACTTGCACCTCTGGTTGGATCCACACCTTATGAAAGTAGAAGCAAAATCTGTTGTTTACCAAGCTCCAACTCTATCAGTAGAACGCCAATCGGAATTCAAGATGCTCGATGGATCGTTCGAGATCGAAGGGGAAAGGAAGACGAGGGTTGCAGGGTGGGTGAACTCGGGAGACGGCAACTTGACCACTCACATGTCCCGGAGAATCAAGTTCAAGAGCTCCATAAGTTTCCAGAAGAATGGAACTTCAAAATTGGTGAAACAGAAGATCAAGGTGAAGACAGATGTGAGGGTGTTATCCCATACGGGAGGTTTGATCTCCAGATCATCCGTTAAGAGGAAGTACCCACTCAACATCATCACTTCAACTCTACCAGGAAAAGATAAGGATACTTATCTTATAATGACCAATGTTTCCCATGCGCTGAAAGAAAAATTGCGTACAAGGGGAGATCAGTTAAGCTCGGTGTCGAACAGCCAGGTTTCGGGGGGATGGATGGTGGTCAAGGATCACTCGGTGAGCTCCGGCGCGGCGGACACGCAGCAAGCTTTGAGCCACAGGAAAGGACGTAGCTGCTATTCGCGGACTATTGCAGCAGCCAACGGGAAGGTCCTCACTGACCAATCCTCGGATGCTTGTGAAGCTTCCTGGTAATCTCATTGCGTTGGCATTTTCTCCATTGCAAGAGTCTCTTTAGCGACTGTTCCGACTTTTTGGTTTGCATCTTTATTTTAATGTCATCTCGTGGTGCTGTCTTTGCTCTAGGACTAGTAAAAGAGAAACTAGCAGATGAGCCTGTAAATATATTGCTTGTTTGCACGCTAGTCTCTGTAATAAAAGTAATTCTGAAGCAGCCGCTTGTGTGTTTGCGTGCGTATGTTCATGGTTTTGCCTACTGCTGCCCAGTGTCATTATCTACTATGATCTCCGCAGTTTTTTTCAGTTCTCTGCATTACTGAATAGACTATTTTCATTACCAACCATTCAGAATCCTCAAAAATACTTCCAGGAAGACATGCCAGTCGGTGCATTTTATTCATCGCCTTCCCCTCTTGAGGAGCTCAAGGCTCGACTCCTATGGGGCTCTGTTAGGAGGGGTTGTGTTTAAAGAACTTCATCCTCAAGCCTGTAATTGCTCGACCATATAATATTAGCATGAGAAATTTGGGTAAACCTACAGTAAAATAGCATCTGGCTAACAAATTGGCGTGTGCGAATCATTCATGTGCATTCCATCGAGAAAGCTATTTGAATGTAAGAGTGCCGAAAATTGTGATTTGTGGATGAGTGCAGCTTCTCGGATTTGACGCCTCAGGATCTCTGTTCGGGGGGATGGGGTTGATAGTTCATTCAATTATAATATTAGCATGAGATTTTTAGATTGTTTTATTAAAAAAATAGCCTGAGTTAACACATTAGACCATGAAGCATTCACTCGCATTTCGTTGAGAATGCTATTTTACTGTCTGAAAAAATAAATAAATAAGCATGCAAGCCAAAAATTGTGGATGAAGGGAGCTTTCTTAACTCTGATCGACTTAGTTTGGAGCACCATATTCATGTTCCAACTTCCATGGTGGGTAATTAAACATCCATAATCTCAATACCGAGGCAAGAATATGTGCCTTGTATAAACAAAGAATATCTAGATCTAATTCCAAGCATTCTGATCCTAATTTGGTCCAGACTCCGAAGAGAACAGGTAATTGGTTTGAGGATTGGAAAACTGATTCCTGCTTCTGAAATCCAAACCGATGTGATGTTCATTCTTCAAATTTTTGGGACTGGTATAATCTATAATATATCATAATATATCCATGTGGTCGCCTGAACTATTTATAATCAGTCTCCAAATTCTACCAGTCATACTCAAGAAGAAAAAAGGTTGAAAAAATAAGCTCATCTGAAAACAGAAACTGAACATGATAGTATGATTTTCTACCAAAGATACAACGGCAGAGCCTCCCAAAAAAAAATGGTTCTTTAAACGCCACCACACATCTTCATGCGAAGCAGCTAAGAGCATATGTAATTTTTTCCTTCGTAGACAGAGGTCAAAGTCAAATTGTAAGTTGAAAATTATTGATCATCTCTTCTTATACTTTGTTGTCGCCGTTCACTGGATGCCAAAAACTTTTCTTACCGACAAGAAACTGTTCTTTATAAATGTTTATGGACCAGTGAAGCGAGCGTAAGATCGGACTAAGCTTGTTGATAATCCCCATGCTGTCTTGAACCAAAACCCATCCACCTGGTCTCAAAACACGATCCATCTCCACAGCTACATCTATGATGTCACATCTGAAAAAATTGCAAATTCTCAGATCACCAATAACAGCTAAAATGCCAGTGTCGATTTAGTGACATAATGTCTTAACATCCATGAATCCAGTGATGCCCTTAATATTCTCAGATCACCAATAACAGCTAAAATGCCAGTGTTGATTTAGTGACATAATGACTTAACATGCATGAATCCAGTGATGCCCTTTATATTCCCATTCATCAAAATTTTAAATCTTTCTAATCAGAAAGCACATCTTTAAATGATCATGGGCAATACCTTTGGTTTAAGTCTCTGAAAAGGAAGCTTGCATGTAGAAGATCGTAAGTTCGGGGGTAGGTATTAAAGGACTCGCACCAGTCATGATATAATCCAATTAACCCTCTATCAAAAATGATAGGCAGAGTATCCAGCACATCAATCGGAACCACATTCATTACCCAGAGTGGCAAATCAATGAGAGCAGCTGCAAACCTGTATGATGGCAGAAAATATCAACACAAAATACTCATAGGGCAATCATGAAATCGGTACAAGGAAAATAAGTTGAGGTTAAATTTTGTGTTCTCACATGAACATATTAAAGCATTTGAATTCAAGGAAAAAGGAGAGAGGACCTGCAAGCTAGAATATATTGCTTACCTCCCCCCAGACTACACGTGTGTAGGGGGGGTGCTGGTTGTTAAGGGAACAAAAGCAGGAAGGGAAATAAAGAGGAACTAATATGGCAACGAAATTCATTGGAACCCATTGATTTCAGAATGATTATAACCCAACAGCGTGCATCAGAAAGAAGCTGCTATTGTTCAATCAATTACTGCAATTATATAACTCTTTATGGAGTGTTTCATCCAATACGTAAGTTCCTCATTCATTACTGATCTTGTAATAGGCTATGCATTCTAGGTAGTTGCAAACCCACCATTCTGTAAATTCATTTTTTTTAAACCCTATGAACATATATTAATGATTGGAGATCTTTTTCAGCATACTTAATATTGGAGATAAAGCACAAAAAATGCATTCACAACTTGATAAACTTACCCTCCATAACCAGCATTCATATCCATTACATTTCGGACACTTGACCAGTTTATACCAAGGGCATCCAGATAAACATCTGACACAAGTGAAGACCAGTGTTTCGTGTCCTCGTAAAACATTTCTTCAGCATCTGGTTCAGTTGGCAGGCTAAGAGGCCTACTACTGAGCCTTTTTGGCCAGGGTAAGGGCCAGCTGAATGAGCCAGCCATGCCATCTCCAGGGAGCTGTGAAAGACAACTGCTGAGAGGCACATACCTGTTAACACAAAAATGGACTCCATTAGCAGCATCAACAATATTGTTGCCCTTTTAGTCAACTTTTCTTTGGCTTAAATCATCGAGTGCAAAAGTTTAATGAGGGGGTAAAATGTTAATTTAAAGAAAAAATCTACCCTATTCTCTGCCACAACCTTCAATCTCCCAACACCCCCACCCCCAACCAAATATATATAACAACAAACAGAACAGAAAAAAAACACCAATGATCAGCAGCTACAGTAGAAGATGGCATCTCATATGAAGAAAAGAAAATATACCATGAACTGTTTTTCCTATCATTCTGATCACACAAGGGTGGATTGTTTTCTTTGCGTTCTTTATAGCAGGAAGATGTCACAGGCTTCTGAAATATTACAAGCCCTATTCTGTAAGAATCAACTGCCCTAGCAACCACCTTCCAGCATATAGACTCTGTCAGATTTTGCATAACTGCAAAGGAAGCAATATATATGAATGTGAAGTTAGATTTACTGTACACATTCAGGTCTATAATTCAACTTCTATGTTAAATTTATACGTTTATTATGAAGAATTTTTTTATATATACAATCCAATTACGAAAGCATCTGCAAACAAGCAGACATTGTTTGAAGAAACAGAAGAAAAGAATAACAAGTATCAGCTTACAAACCCTTCCAGACGCTCTTATGTTTTTCATCATGACGATAAACAGGTGTAGCTGACCATAAGAAAAATCCGCCAGGTCTAAGAATCCTGTTGAGCTCTAAAACTGGTTTCCCACCTGCAATTTTCAACCAAAAGCATTATAATAGTCCCAAGACATCCATAATAGAACAACAGAGAGCAATTTTGATAAATTAAATAATAACACAAGGTTACCATCTGCATGCCAGTGAACTCTGCATCGTGCACAGTGAATCAAATCATATGCATTATCTGAAAACGTCAGTCTTTGTGTACCAATGACTGCAAGAGTAGCAGGAATTCCTCGCTCTAAAGCAAACTGAATCTGAGCCTCATGTTCATCTTTGGGGGCAAAGGACATGGTAATAACATTTTTGTCCAGCAAATAACCACCCAAGCTAGCAACACCAGAGCCAACATCTAAAACAACCCTGACATGCTTCCCCCATTTGATAGTTGGCAAAGTCTGCGGAAAGCCATGTTCAATCAAGATCACACCAAATGATATATGAATGGAAGTAATGCACCAGAAAATGTAAATAAGATTTCAGAAGCACCAAACCAATTAAAAAGAGATGGATGAATAAGCACAGGTGAATTTTCATTTAGTTCTAGTTGTTTTTCTCAGTTCCCCATTCTGATAACCAGAGTCAAAAATCTACCCAGAAACCCAAGACGAACCAACAGGCACAATTTCCCCATTTACTACAAATATGTAGAAAGAAAGCAGCCACGCTCCTTATTGATATTCTTAAAATCACAGCGTTACTCATGCAATTGTAACTCATCTACTATGAAAGATATTAGAGATCTACTAAATAACTCATATGAAGTAAAATTCACAGATTTCACAACTATTAGGTGATGACTCTTCACTTACAAAGTGAATTGTTTATTAGCTTCATGAGCAATATAAATTCCATTATCAGTTTGCTAGATTATAAAAAAGAACTTCTATTCTAGGTTTCTATTTAATAGAAATTAATCTAATTTTCATAAATTTTGTCAAAGTTTAAGTTCAGCACAAATTCCATGAAAAAAAAAAATACTAAAACAATAACTGACATCATTTTCTTTGAAAAGTAATAATGGACATCAGATTATCCATTTTATTCCAACAAAATCTCAATTCAATAGTAGCTAGCATGTGCAGGGACATACACAATGCCATGCAACCATTGTCATGCCTGAAATATAAAAGGAATTGGGAGGGAATAAAAGAAATTTAGAAATTGCCTACAGGATACTGAATGGAAACCCCGACACTATGCTGTTCAAGATATTGGCATCAGTTCTGTCTTTTCCCCTATTATATGCAATGCATCAAAATTCATGTCACAGGAACAGTGATACACAGTAACCTTTTAGTGAGATTTGAGTCAGTAATGGCTCAAATAGACTACCAAGCCAGGATATCAATCGAAGTTCACTTGCTAGTGTCATGCTCTACTACCAACATAAATCAACAAGAACTCCTAGTATGCATAAACACCTGTAGAATTAACAGGTCCTAAATTCCCAGTTTCTGTAGAATGGATTTCTTTCCACTTTTTATTCAAACCAGAGCAAATTACATGCATTGATGTAAAAACAATAAGTTGTTCTTTGGGCTACGGCTCCTCCCCTTGACAGGGGACAGAGAACCATCGTCCTCTACACCCCCAGTATGTTGACAGTCGGCAACTTGAAAAATCAAAGGTGACGATTTGAGGGCTTTGCTGCTGGGGTAAATTAACAAAACGCAATCGGAGACAGTTGAAATTGTGTTCTTCTCTCAATATGAGAATCCCATTTGGCCATCCTCAAATCAATCACACGGAAGATATTTCAGTTGTTCTACTCTTGGATCCGGAAAACTTCATCCTTGGAGGAAATGAGTCAAATGACCCCAAGAAGAGGAGCCACAACCTGTTCTTTGACCTAGGGTGTAACGACCTGGAAAATTTAATTAATAAAAATAATAAAAGAAAAGGAAAGGAAAGAGAGAAAGGAAGAAAAAGAGATTTTTAAAAGGAGTGTCAGCAAGGTCTCATCGACGAACCAACTAGTCTCGTCGAAGAACGTTCTTCCTTGGCCGTCGACGGGGACACATGTCTCGTCGACAAGGATTCACCGAAAGGGTTTTGAGATATTCTGAAACTCGTCGACGAACTCATGGTCTTGTCGACGAGTGTTCTTCATGGGATCGTCGACGAATTCACATGTCTCGTCAATGAGTCCCTGCCTATAAATAGCAATTTCTTTCATTTTTCAGCGAGAAAATCACTTTTCTCTCGTTTCTCTCTCTAAAATTCGGCCCTTCTACCTTCTCACAAAAATTCCAGCCCGAATTTAACCCGATTCAACAATCGGAAGCTACCATGAGACTTCTGGAAAAATTCTCTGCAACATAGGCATACCATATTTTTGGTTTGGAGTACTTAGAAACCACTCCAAAACCAGGGTGAGTGAGATATCTTAGGGTTTTATTATTATTTTGAAATATATGGAACCTAAGAAGTACTAAATGTGTATTTTTCTAAGACTTTAATGAGTTGGGAATTTTGAATTACAGGGTCTCGTTTTCTGTTCGATTTAAGCAGGAACTTGAGGAATAGGTAAGAGGAAATACGTTATAACAGTTTTTATTAATTTTAAAACAATTAAATTTGAGTATAAAATTCTATATATTTATGTATAATTTTCTAAACAATGCAGGCATTAAAAATACTGTTTTTGATTATATAATATATTGGAAAAATCCTGTGGCATGAAAACAACATTGATAATTAAATGATTGCGGGTACTGCTTGATTTCGACTGTTGTTTGCTAGTGGGTACTGTTTGAGCTGTAAATTCTGATTAGTTGTGATGTTGTTTGAATGAATAAATACTGTGAATGAGAATGCATTGATGTGTTTACCTGTATTGGATGTGTATTGTTTTATGGTTCATGTAAATTGCGATATAGCGTTGGCAGTGGTATGAGGAGGTCGTTATATCGTACCTGATATAACCGTCATATAACGTTGGCAGTGATATGAGGAGGTCATTATATGGGCGTTTATATTAGGGAGTAAAACATTGGCAGTGGTATAAGGAGTTTGTTTTACCTATTTAGCATGAACAGGATAGTGTGTGTGGGTGTGATTGAGAAGCATGTGTTATAACCTGTTTGGTTGAGAAGGTTATGTAATAACCTGTGTGGTTGATAGTCCTGTGTGGACGTTGTATTCTGTGTGGATATGGACCCTATGTGGGTAAGAATGTGAAACGTGTAAATCCTGTGTGGATTGGTTGTGATATGTGTGTACATGTGGAACTTTGTGAAATGATTAGCGTTGGTTGCGTGTAACTTTAATTACATAAGTACTTATGGTAAAGTCAAACTCTCCACCCGAGGGCTTGCTGAGGAAGGCGAGTGCTCTGGTAATTTTCTGAGTATCAGAGCAGAGGGAAGTCACTTGTATGGGCGAGTGACCTTCCCTATTCTCGGAGACTTTACCTGGATACATGACCCAAGAGTATACTGAGGAAGGTGAGTGCCCTTTTTTAGCACTAGAGCAGAGGGAAATTACTTGTATGGGCGGGTAGACTTCCCTATTCTCGGGAATTATCAGTAAAAATAATTATGTATATGTGACTGCGATTGGGTGACAGAGGAATTGGTAATGATGTGTTTAGAGATGCATTTTCTTAACTGTTATTGATAGTTTAACACAAATGTATGTATACTTTGTAATTATTTATAACACTTCAGCCACACACTGTCGTAACTTATTTCTTCCTTACTGAGAGGTGTCTCACTCCGGTGATTATTTAATCTTTTCAGGTCCTCCAATAATCGAGCTTAGAAAGCTCAGGGGCGAGATTAGTTTTGTGAGCAGTTAAAAGAAAGGATATGTGTACAGTTTTATGTTTAATGTTTTGTCCTAGTTATGTAATATGGTGAATATGATTGTACCTTTTTATGGGTTTGTTATATATGTACATAGAACTCTGGAATTACATTTGAGGTCGTCTAATTTGTTCTGCTGCGTAATTGGTATCGGAGATGTATGATTGGCTTCATAACACCCTAGGCCCCACATGGTGGGTGCAGGGCGTTACAATTGGTATCAGAGTATAACGGTCTTGCAGAGTTTAGCAGGATTAATACCAGAGTATAGGTTTGATTGGATAAGGATAGGAATGGGTAGATTAAGGTACTGACAGGAGTTTGAGTATGTTTCATAGCCTGGAGGCAAAAATCCTTTGACGAACTTTTGTGATTTTCTGAATCAGTCAACGGTTTCAGAAAACCATGGTAAATCCATCGACGGTGATGTTTCCAAGCAGAAAAACTGGAACTCGAAATTTGAATCTGGAGGCTAAGATGATTGCGGATAATTGAATTTCGGATGTTTAATTAAGGATTTGGATATTAAATTATGAACTATTTTATGATCATGTTAGATATATTAAGATATGGAAATTCTAAACTTGCCTTTGTTATATATATATATTCAGGATGGATCCTAGAGGCAAAGGCGTGGATGAAGGAGGAAGCGAGTTGGGAGCTTCCAGCGGGGATGAGATTGACACCTCCCGATTGTTGCAAGGAATAGCTCGACAGGTTAGGGAAGAGATGAGACGAGATCTTGGGGAATCAAGCTATCCACTTGTGAATCGAGGTTGTTCGATTGATCAATTCACCCGCTTGAAACTCTCTGCTTTTGAGGGTGGTACTGACACGATCAAGGCTGAGACTTGGATGCAAGAGATGGAGAAGATAATGGCAGTGTAAAAGTGCACTGAGGAGCAAAAGGTTCCTTTCGCCACCTTTAAGCTGACCGGAGAAGCTGAACGGTGGTGGCATACAATGAAGTTGTTGGAAGAACAGTGAGCGGTACCTATAGCGATGACCTGGGGTCGTTTCAAATAGGTCTTCTACGATTGATATTTTCCCGCCGCCACCAGAAATGCGAAGGCAGAAGAATTTTTCAACCTGACTTAGGGGCGCCTCATTGTTCTGCAGTATGCTGCTAGGTTCCTAGAACTTTCTCGCTTTACACCTTCTATGGTTCCAGATGAATACCAAAAGGCGAGATGCTTTGAAAGGAACTTAAATCAGAGGATTCACAAGCATATGGTGTGTCTGCAGATTCAGGATTTCGCAGAATTAGTGGAAAAAGCCACTGTTGCAAAATCAAGTTTACAAAGAGGTGCAGAGGCACCAGAATGAAAAAGGAGATCTGTGTCTCATCGTCCCCAAGCAAAGGTCAGACAAGGGTCGTGGAGGGGAGACAGAGATACTGCGAGTCAAGGATCGGAAAGGACGCCCCCACTATCCTAAATGCAATCAAAGGCATTGGGGAAAATGTCGAGGTAGAAGTGTGTGTGCTACAATGCGGTAAATATGGTTATATAGCCCGGGAGTGTCGAGAACCGCCAAACAATGCACATGTTCCAAATCAGAATCAGAAGAACAACCCATTGCGGAACAACCCGATACCTCGCAACGGCGGCGCCCCAGCACGTGTTTATATGTTGGGTACACCTGAGAGGAACAATGCTAAAGGCGCAGGTAATATGTCTACGTTAACATGAGTATTAATTTTGTTTGACTTTGTATGATTCGATGTTGCATATGTTAGAATTGATTGAAATGTATGAATGTGGTTAGTTAACTTTTTAGTTGTGAAAAATGGGTGATTGAAGAATTTTGAGGACGAAATTTTTTAAAGGAAGGGAGAATGTAACGACCCGAAAAATTTAATTAATAAAAATAATAAAAGAAAAGAAAAGGAAAGAGAGAAGGGAAGAAAAAGGGATTTTTAAAATGAGTGTTAGCAAGGTCTCGTCGACAAACCAACTGGTCTCATCGACGAACGTTCTTCCTTGACCGTCGACAAGGGCACATGTCCCGTCAACCAGTATTCACCGAAAGGGTTTTGAGATATTCTGAAACTCGTCGACGAACTCACGATCTTGTCGACGAGTGTTCTTCATGGGATCGTTGACGAATCCACGTGTCTCGTCGACGAGTCTTATAAATAGCAATTTCTTTCATTTTTTAGCGAGGAAATCACTTTTCTCTTGTTTCTCTCTCTAAAATTCGGCCCTTCTACCTTCTCACTAAGATTCCGGCCCGGATTTAGTCCGATTCAACAATTGGAAGCTACCATGAGACTCCTGAGAAGATTCTCTACAACATAGGCGAAGCAGATTTTCGGTTTTGAGTACTTGGAAACCACTCCAAAACCAGGGTAAGTGAGATATTTTAGGATAAGGGGAAATACGTTATAACAATTTTTATTAATTTTAAACTGGTTAAATTTGGATATAAAATTTTATATATTTATGTATAATTTTATGAACAGTACAGGCATTGAAAATACTGTTTTTGATTATATAATATATTGGGAAAATTGTGTGGCATGAAAACAACTTTGATAATTAAATGGTTGCGAGTACTGCTTGATTTCAACTATTGTTTCCTAGTGGTTACTGTTTGAGCGGTAAATTCTGATTGATTGTGATGCTGTTTGGATGAATAAATACTGTGAATGAGAATGCATTGATGTGTTTACTTGTATTGGATGTGTATTGTTTTATGGTTCATGAAAATTGCGATATAGCGTTGGCAGTGGTATGAGGAAGTCGTTATATGGGCGTTTATATTAGGAGGTAAAACATTGGCAGTGATATGAGGAGTTTGTTTTACCTATTTCCCATGAACAGGGTGGTGTATGTGGGTGTGATTGAAAAGCATGTGTTGTAACCTGTATGGTTAAGAAGGTTATGTAATAACCTGTATGGTTGATAGTCATATGTGGACCAGTTCTGTGTGGACATTGTATTCTGTGTGGATATGGACCCTGTGTGGGTGAGAATGTAGAATGTGTAAATCCTGTGTAGATTGATTGTGATAAGTGTGTACATGTGGAACTTTGTGAAATGATTAGCGTTAGTTGCATGTAACTTTAAGTGCATAAGTATTTATGGTAAAGTCGAACTCTCCACCCGAGGGCTTGCTAAGAAAGGTGAGTGCTCTGATAATTTTCTATGAGTACCAGAGTAGAGGGAAGTCACTTGTATGGGCAGGTGACCTTCCCTATTCTCGGAGACTTTACCTGGATACATAACCCAAATGCTTACTGAGGAAAGTGAGTGCCCTGATTTTAGCACTAGAGCAGAGAGAAACTACTTGTATGGGCGGGTAGACTTCCCTATTCTCTGGAATTATCAGTAAAAATAATTATGTATGTGTGAGTGTGATTAGGTGACAAAGGAGTTGGTAATGATGTGTTTAGAGATGCATTTTCTCAGTTGTTATTGATAGTTTAACACAAATGTAAGTATACTTTGTAATTATTTATAACACTTCAGTCACACACTGTTGTAACTTATTTCTTCCTTACTGAGAGGTGTCTCACCCCGACGATTATTTAATCTTTTCAGGTCCTCCAAGTGATCGAGCTTAGAAAGCTCCGAGGCGAGATTAGTTTTGTGAGTAGTTAAAAGAACGAATATGTGTACAATTTTATGTTTAATGTTTTGTCCTAGTTATGTAATATGGTGAATATGGTTGTACCTTTTTAAGGGTTTGTTATATATGTACATAGAACTCTGGAATTACATTTGAGGTTGTCTAATTGGTTTTGCGGCATAAATGGTATCAGAGATGTATGCTTGGCTTCATAACACCCTGGACCCCACATGGCGAATGCGGGGCGTTACATAGGGTGCATAACGCTTTAGCTATCAAAAGATAACGGTATGGGAATAAAAGGAATCCATACAATACCTTTTCTATGAAGTTAATGTACTTTGCAACTCCTTCCTTAAATTGAGTACCACCTCCAGGAAAAATTAGATAGTCACCCGACTTACGCACCCAATTTTGATCTTTCTTGTATTCAACAAGCTTTGGGTGAGGAACATTGTCAAACCAAATCTGGAAAAAACACAAAACATCATAAAAGCAACATCAACATTTTCTCACTAGGTAAGTACTCGAGAAATACATCAACATAATAACAAATAACTTCAGCACCCAATTTTTTCCAAAAACAATTCATGAGATTTTGGTTTGAATAACAGATTCAACAAACATCTTTATTCACACGCATGGACAGTAAATTACCAAGTTTGTAGTCAATTGACTCTATTCTTTGAAACATCGTCATATATTACATTAGAAGAAAATCACATGCAATGTTCTACTCCAGATAAACAGCCAAGTCATCCAAATAACTAATCATTCATAAAATGTCAATACTCATCACTACAAGGCAAGGGTGAAGCTACATTTACTTGAAGCACGGCAGATTTCCAAACCTCACCCAACACCCCCCCCCCTCCGAAAAACCTGTTTAAAACACAAAAAATTTAAGATTTAATAAATAAATATATAAATATCAAGTTCCTGCTCTACATTTTATGGTGTTTGTTGAACCCAAAAACTACTACTACAAACCGCTTCATTTGTCATGAATTCATGAGTTGGTCTTTATCCATCCATGTAGGCAAGGAATCAATAGATGGTCGATACTGCACTGCCTCTCTTTTCTCAATTTGCTATATATATGGTTCATTGGAGGCCCGAGAGAGGCAGCCCATCTCCTATCACATACCTCTTCCCACCCCTCTCAAGCATAGATTCTGACACCTCCAACATAGAAGTCCCAAATTCCAACTCCCTTAAGGGAAAAATAGCTATTCAATTAAACTAAACATTCTTATTGTTTTTAACCCCTCAATTAGAAAGTCAGGGCCTCTCTCCTAACTCTGAGTTAGTCATCTAAACATCTTAATATATGCGTACCAATCACCCCATCGGATAAAAGCAAAAAATTCGAGTAGATAGAAAAATGATTTCCTTCTCGTTTTCTAGTCCTTTCCACCTCTTTCACAAAACCATTGATGTGAACACAATATAATTTACTTATAAAGAAGAAGAATACGAAAGAGAAGAAAGAAACAAGATGATTCGCCTTGTTTTAATGCTTAACTTGTCAAAAACTCAAACCATCTTCGATCCAGTTAAAAGATCAAAAAATCAGTCCAGAGAAGTAAAAAGAGAACATGTTACTTAAAAAAACAAGATCAAATCTTACCGAAGGACGAAATCAATCTCACCATATCCCTGCTCTTGGGCCAATGAACCGGAACCCTATATCCGGGGGGAAGAGGAACCAAACACCTTAAACTTTTCTTCGGGCAATGCCGCTCCCTATGCTCCATGTGCCTTCTCGACTTTAATTGCTGTATGGCCTTCATGTTATCGAGGCACGGTATATAGTCCGCCGCCAATGGCCCCTCGCAAATCTGCCAATTCAACTGAACCTCATCACCGGATGCTGTCGTAGCATTCGCAGAAGAAGGCCTATCATCCGCTCGCGAGACAGGGATTGAGATCGGAGGACTCAAAAGTATGGGCGGAGAAGGCGGCGGAGGCGGAGGCGGAGGCGGAGGCGGAGGCGGAGCGACCGACGGCTTGGCTTGGAGATCGGCGGTGCTGATTCTGCTGAAGTAAGAGTATTGATCGTTGGTTAGGACAAAAATGAAGACGACGATGAGCAAGACGAAGACGGACAAGACGATTGGGGATTTTCCCTCCCTCATCAGACTCGGAAGCGAGATCGCCATCGCCTCTAGAGAGAATGCGCCGCAGGCTATTGCGAGGAACAGTACTGGAGTGATCCACAGCCACAGGGCTCAGGAACGGGCGCGGTAATTGGCGGACGGACTGTGGACCCTCGGGAAATAAATGCCTTGTGGGGAAAATGAATTGGCGCCCTAGCGGAGTTGGGGTCTAATTGGCCGTTGGGGTTGGGGTTGGGGGCTGGAGACACCATCATGTGATAGGGAAGGTCATGCGTTTTAGTGCATTAGTTAAGTTATTAAATTTTTCATTAACTAAACAAATTTTTTAATTTATTTATATTCCACTTTGTAAAAAATAATATTTTTATTTTTATAATATATCTAGGTCGTGAAATATTATTATAGTTCAAAGTTTTTTTTTTTTTCCATTTTTTGAGATCTTGTTCTTGGCACAATGATATATTATGTCTAGGTCTATGTGAGAGAAGTAAATATTGATTTTTTGGTGGGAGCTCTAAGAGAGAGAAATTAGTATGACAAGTATCCTTACTGAAAATTTGAGAAGGAATACAATTGTATTAAATTGTAAAGATATTCATAGAAATTAGTAAAAATAATAATATTGTATTTGGGAGTATAAATTTTAGACTTAAATTTGGGTTTAGCTAAATTTTAATATAATTTTATACCATATCTCATCCAAATCTAATACATATGTCTTTCATATTTTTATGTTTTTTTCATTTTTGAATATACATATGTGCTTTCTTTATTGAAAAAAAAATATTCAAAGTTTATCAATGGTGTATAAAATAATAACTAAATGATTATATCTCTGTAGTAATCGGGAAAAAAATAAAATTTA
This sequence comes from Malania oleifera, assembly GCF_029873635.1. NCBI lineage: Eukaryota > Viridiplantae > Streptophyta > Magnoliopsida > Santalales > Ximeniaceae > Malania > Malania oleifera. The sequence continues at coordinate 2,670,958 of NC_080426.1, read as the reverse complement.
AAATAATAATAATAATAATAAAATAAAATTAATTAATTAAATTAACAAGTAAAATGAATAGTATGATAAGGAACAAATATATATATATATATAAATATTAAAGCATGTATATGTATATATATGTGTGTGTGTGTGTGTGTGTATATATATATATAAAGTATGAAAGCTTCTTCAAGAAGCTTTACTTTAATTAAGGTTTACTATTATATATATAATATATATATATATATATATATATATATATATATAAACTAACACAAGCTTCTTTAAGAAGCTTTGAAAGTCAAATCCAAATTGAATTGGATTTTGGTGGGCGTGAGTGCACTCTCTCTCTTCTCTTTTCACTCTTTCTCTCTCTCTCCTCTCTCTCTCTCTCTCTCTCTCTCTCTCCTACGACTCTCTCTCTCTTCGATTCCGGGCTAGTTTTACGCCGAATCGACAAACCGAAGCCACCACGACGCTCCTAGCGAAGTTCTCTACAAGTCTGCCGAAGCGGATCGTCAGGGAAACGAAGTTGGATTTCATCCCAAATCCAAGGTAAGGCTTTATATTCAATATTTGGATTTTTGACAGTTGAAGAAAGTGATATACGCGTAAAAATACTGAACTGTAATACTGAAAATTTTCAATTCTAGGGTATTGATTGGGAACGTTGGGAATCATCCCTAAGTTGAAGTAAGACTTTTTAAGTCGAATTTAACTTAGTGGTAGTTATAGAAAATATTGTACGTACGAAAATACTAAACTTTAATTCTGCGAGTTTTCTTTTTCAGGATGTTGAGTTGAGAACCTTGTGTGTACGGGGAAGATTTTCTTAGGGGCTTTTCAGGAATCAGGTAAGGGGATAAACTAAGCTAGTTTTGTTTTGAAAAAATGTATGTATATATATATATATAGCATCTGGTTTCAGGAAAAATAAATATATTTATATATATGATTTATATTTGGAAAATACTGTTTAAACGATGATATGTTGAGTACGTAGAAAATTTGTTTAGTGTGGCATGAGTATAAAAATATTGTGAAATATTGTTTTTTTTTAATGGGGACGATATGGATTTCTATGATGGAAAATCGGCGTACAGACTGAGATATTTTTATATGTATATGTGATTTGCCGGCGTATGGGCCGTGCTATGTGGATGAGATTTGCCGGCGTATGGGCCGTGCTATGTGATTTGCCAGCATACGGGCTGTGCTATGTGATTTGCCGGCGTACAGGCCGTGCTATGTGATTTGCCAGCGTACGAGCTGTGCTATGTGATTTGCCGGCGTACGGGCCGTGCTATGTGGTTTGCCAACGTACAGGCTGTGCTATGTGATTTGCCTGCGTACGGGTCATGCTATGTTAAAATGTGTAATACCGGAGTACGGGCCGATGATTTTCATGATACACGTATATATGTGAAATGATATGATTGATGTGAAAATAAATGATATGAGATATTTATGTATCACGGTTTTAGTATATGTATATGATATCAGAACCTGGTTGGCTTGGTCTAGGTTAGCACTTGCACGGTACCGTTGCTATGTGTCCATGGTCCTCGTGATCATGATATCTGTGTTAACCCCGCTGTACGGAGTGGTGTGAGATTGGATGGTCGATGTGGTTATTTTCAAGAAGTGTGCTGTTATCGCCCCTGGTGTACGGACCAGTCTAGGTAAGCCCATCGGACCTACAGACTACTGTTTGACTTGGCAGTGATCGGCCAACCATTGTCAGGTCCCGCCTTCGGGCCACACAACCCAGTCATGTAGGGGTAATACATGACAACAGCCAGCTAACCTACCAGGATTGTTTTTATGTTATTATTATTATGATATGAGATGAGAAATGTTTATGAAAATGCAGTATGTTCTGCCATGTTTTGATATGCATATGTTTTCTCAGATTTGATAAACAGTATTGAATATGTTATGTATGGTATATGTAGAATACAGAATACTCATGTTGCCACATACTGGTATTAGTTTATTTCCCTTACTAAGAGGTGTCTCACCCCTAAATCTTATACATTTTTTAGGAACCCCTAATAGGAGAGCGGGAAAAGCCCCGCTGATCTAGATCAGTTGTTTGCCCTCTTTGGAAGGGTAAGTTTTTTGTAGGGACAGTTAGGTTTTGTGGGGATTGTCCCTAGATTTCAATTTTGAGATGTATATACTGTGAGATAGTAATTGTTGTGACTCTGGTATGTGTTATGCACATTATGATGAGATGTATATGATTTTATACTTTCTGCTGCGTAGGCTTCTGCTGTATGTTTTGTTATATCACTGGTGCCCACGGGGCCAGGTGGATTGTGACCTGCTGAGTTGGAATGTATGATGTGATGATAATTTATTTATATAAAAAGAAAATATATATGTGAAAAAGGAGCAGGTCGTTACAATTGGTATCAGAGCCTAGGTTGCCAGGTTCTGTAGACTTCAGAGTGCAGCAGGAACAATACCAGAGTTTAGGAAATGATTTGAGGTTTTGTTCTACAGTCTAGAGGCAGGACTTCCGTGGTAGTTTCTGTTTTTTTCTTGGGGTGATGATTTCAGGAAAACCATAGTAAGCTATTGTCGGATTGTGTTCCTAGAATGTAGGATTGGGGATTAACAATGAGTTAGAAATGTTGAGATGAGTGGTGAGGATAGGTGGGTAAATTATGAGAATAGGATTACTGAATTGCAACTGCTATTTTCCAGGATGGATCTAGAAGGAAATAGTGCTCATGCAAGTGGCAGTGATGGAGCAGGACCATCAGGTGCAGCTAGGATCGACTCTGATGCGGTATTACGTAGCGTGGCTCAGCAGGTTATGGCTGAGATTGCTAGGAACTCGAGGGAGCAGAGTGGTCCATCTACAGGCCATGGGTGCACTATAGAGAAATTTACAAAGATGAATCCTCCGGCGTTCTCAGGTGGAGTTGATCCTGTAGCCGCTGAGAATTGGATGCAGGAGATTGAGAAAATCTTGGCTGTGCTGCAATGTACTTAGGAACAGAGGGTCCTCTTTGCCACCTATAAATTGACAGGAGAGGCTGAGAGGTGGTGGACTGCAGTGAGACTATTAGAGCAGCAGAGGGTGACTCCAATAGCTATGACATGGGATCGATTTAAAGATCTGTTCTTTGACAGATATTTTCCAGCTACTGTGAGGGAGGCTAAGGTTGAAGAGTTCCTGAGTCTGAAACAGGGACAGCTATCCGTCCAGCAGTATGCAGCATGTTTTATCGAGCTCTCTCGATTCGCCCCATACATTGTTCCTGATGAGGTGAAGAAGGCGAGGCAGTTTGAGAGAGGCTTGAGGCGGAGTATATTTAGGCAGGTGGTGGTGCTGCGGATCCAGGACTTCGCTGAGTTGGTCGACAGGGCGGCCTTGGCAGAGATTGGTGAGCATCTTGATGCGGATGAGCCGGGACAGAGGAAGAGATCTGCATCTACAAGCTACCAGCAGGGTCACAGGCCGGGTCAGTGGAGGAGAGGTAATCATGGTAGAGGGCGAAGACAGGAGACGGGAGGACGTCAGGTGCAGACAGGGCAGGGTCCTCCAGTTTGTTAGACTTTTGGTAGGAGACACTGGGGAGAGTGTCGAGCTGGTGGTGTAGTGTGCTACCGCTGCGGTAGATCGGGACATATAGTGCGAGATTGTCCTACCCCGCCAGATGCAGCTCCGGTGTGCTATCGCTGCGATAGATCGAGGCACATGGTACGAGACTGCCCTACTTCACCAGATGCAGTTCCAGCTCCTAAACCATACCGAGAAAGTTATCAGGCACCACGGGGGGGCTAGCAGAGGAATACGGCTCCAGTTAGGGTGTTTACTCTGACATCGGGTGAGGCTGAGGCGTCAGGTGACGTGGTGACAGGTATGGTCATTATGCTTTCTTTTAAAGTTATTGCATTATTTGATTCAGAAGCTACACACTCATTTGTGTCCTTGGGGTGTATTAAATTATATGAGACTGAAACACAATCATTAGATGTTGAACTGTTGGTATCTACACCGACTAGGTCAGTAGTGAGGTGTGGTAGGGTACTCCGCGACTGCCTAGTAGAGATTCAGGGGAAAACATTATCTGCTGATTTGATAGTGTTAGACAAGCATGGGTTTGACGTTATATTTGGCATGGATTGGCTAGCAGCTAATTTTGCCAGCATAGATTGTCGTGCACGAGAGGTGATATTTAGACCCCCGGGGGAAGCAGAATTCAAGTTTGTAGGGTCGCATGTACAATCCCCGTGTAACGTCCCTCAATTTCTTAACATAAAATATCACATAATAAATAAAATGGTCAACCCGAACCCGTGGGTAGCGGGGACACCTGTCATACACAGCGGAAAACCTAGCAGCAGTACACATAAAATCTCAAACATCCAGTCATAAAATATAATACCAGAGCATTCTATACATCCTCACAAACATCCAAATATTTCTAGGGTCAAACACAAAATAACTCTGACACTATTACAAAATCTTATCCTTCTCACAGGGATAATCTCACTAATCTCAACGGCGGCCTTGACCCGCCGGTCTCTCAGGGACTCCTGAAAAATGTAATAATATTGGGGGTGAGACACTTCTCAGTAAGGGAAAATAAACTAAATACAGCTGTGTGGTAACATGAATATTTAATGCATTTATACGTATATAGTACATTTCATAATTCCATAAACATCATCATATCGTACTGGGTAAACATATAATTTCACATCCGTTAATAATTCATATCATACATAAAATCATTTGTTATAACTGTAGTACTGAAAATAAACACAGGATGAATAGCTAGCTAGTGTCATGTATTACCCCCCATGACGAGTTGTGCAGCACGAAGGCGGGACCCGACAATGGCTGGCCGACCACTGCCGAATCAAATATGTCTGTAAGTACGATGAGCCCGCCACACCCTGGTCCGGACTGCCAGGTGGACGTCCACACTCTACTGAAAGCCACATCGACTATCCATCTCCCATCCCCTCGTGGGACGGTAGCACTAATAAGGCCTCGTGCCAAAATGAACCCATAGCTACGGTACCGAGCTCCTGGTCTGAACTAAACTAACATCCTGGTTGTGAAAACATATAATACATGATCATACGTAACATCATTACGGCCTCGTGCCGAAAACATAGATACGGCCTCGCGCCGAAATCATACATATGACCTCGCGCCAAAATCATACAATACGGCCTCGTGCCAATAACATAAATACGGCCTCGTGCCGATAACATAAATATATGGCCTCGCGCCAAAATTGTTTCAGGTATATATATACTAAAAATACATCATTTATTACATAATCGTCAAAATCATCACAACATAACTCATATTTTCATAATACCTGAAATCATGCTTGGTTCGTAAAATCTTTCACATTATAATACATTTCACATAAAATAATATTCATGCCACACATATGCTGTTAAAAGTCATATTTCATAATCTAAAATCGTGAATTCCTTACATCTCATACATACATATACATTTTAATCATCATAGCAGTATTTTCCCAATCATACATTTCATTCGAAATACACAATATAACATATGCTTTTCTAAAAATAAATTTACTCATAATCAATAATAATTTGTATGGAAAATTACTGCTTTAGTTTATTCCCTTACCTGACTATTGAGAAATTCCTTAGAACCTAAAATTTCACGCACTTGGCGCCCGAAATCTAATTCCTGCAATTTACATTTTTCCCCAAATTTATTAATCTATTTCTCCAAAATAATACTCATCTAGCCTTCCTTATGCTCCATATACCTCAAATTAATATTTAAACTATTATTTAATATCCCTACTTAATTTTTCAAATTTTGCCTGCGGGTCCCAAAATTACACCCGCGGCGCTCACCCGAGCCCTAAATTTCAGAAATCCTATTCCAGTCGCAGATGCTTAATATTTTAGCATTTCTAAATTAATGCTAATTAATTAAAAATAAGCCCCTTAATAATCGCCGCACCCCAAATTTGGAGTTTTGGCCCGACACCCCCACGAGAATTCCGTCCCACTAGACTTGTAGAGAATCATCCCTAGATTCTCGTGGTGGTGTCCGTTCGTCAATTGGGCTTATATTTTGCAAGAAATTAAAGAAAAAGGGAGAAATGGCTTACCCCAGGGAATATGCCTACGCCGCTCCTACCATCGATCCGCTCCAGTAGAAATGATGGCAGCAGCGAATGGAGTCCAGTGGTATCTTCGGATTTTCGATCGGGCGAAAATCCGTTGCGAAATCGAGGAGAGAGGGAGAGAGAACGTGAGGAGAGAGAGAGAGAGTGTTCAGAGAGTTACAGAGAAAGAAAAGAAAGAAGAAGAAGATGAAGAATAATAATAATAATAATATATATATATATATATATATACTTAACTTGAATCTCCTGAAGCTTCAACAAGCTTCAGGAGGGTAAATATAATAATAATAATAATAATAATAATAATAATAATAATAATAATAATAATATATTTTATTAATAAAAATAAAAATAAATTTTAATTAATTAATTTTTTTTTCTTTTAAATCCAATTAATTAATTAATTAATTAATTATTTATTTATTTATTTATTTATTTAATATTTTATTATTTTTATATTTTTTTAATTTTTTTGAAATCAATCCACGAATTTTTTTTTTATATCTCTGTTTTAGGGGTTTTTACACCCCGCCTCAGCTAGTTTCAGCTATTCAGATCAGGAGACTACTGCTGAGTGGTTGTCAGGGGTTTGTGGCGGCTGTGAAAGAGATGTTAGAGAATGAGTCGAAACTTGCTAGCACGCTTGTAGTGAAGGAGTTTGTGGATGTTTTTCCAAATGAGTTACCAGGCTTGCCACCCGACCGTGAGGTGGATTTCTCTATTGATCTACCTCCCGGTACAGCGTCGATTTCTAAAGTACCTTATCGAATGGCGCCAGTGGACTTAGCAGAATTGAAGAATCAATTGCAAGATCTGCTAGATAAGGGCTTCATACGGCCCAGTGTATCTCCGTGGGGAGCTCCAGTTTTGTTTGTGAAAAAGAAAGACGGGACTATGAGGATGTGTATAGACTATAGGGAGATAAATAGAGTGACAATCAAGAATAGGTATCCTCTACCCCGTATCGATGATTTGTTTGACCAGCTCCAGGGTACATGGGTGTATTCGAAGATTGACCTCAGATCTGGCTACCATCAGGTGAAGGTGAAAGTAGAAGACGTCTCAAAGACGGCCTTCAGGACTAGGTATGGGCATTACGAGTTTCTAGTGATGCCGTTTGGTTTCACGAATGCTCCTGCGGTATTTATGGACTTGATGAATAGAGTTTTCCACCAATACCTAGACCAGTTTGTTGTTGTTTTTATTGATGATGTACTGGTCTATTCTAGGAACTATGAGGAGCATGAGACGCACTTGAGGCAGGTTTTGCAGACACTTCGGGAAAAGAAGTTGTACGCCAAGTTCAGTAAATGTGAATTTTGGTTGAAGAAGGTCGTGTTCTTGGGGCATGTTGTATTTGGAAACGGTATTTCTGTGGATCCTAGCAAGATTGAGGCTGTAGTGAATTGGGCTAGACCGAGAAATGTCCACGAGATCAGGAGTTTCTTAGGGCTAGCAGGCTACTACCGTCGTTTTGTTGAGGGATTCTCAGCTTTGTCAGGGCCTTTAACACGACTGATGTGGAAGAATGTCAGATTTGAGTGGGATAATAGCTGTGAGCAAAGTTTTCAGAAGCTGAAGCAGAGACTAGTCATAGCACCAGTGTTGATCATTCCATCTGGGGGTGAGGGGTATACCATTTACAGTGATGCGTCCTTGAAAGGACTTGGCTGTGTATTGATGCAGCATGGCAGGGTAATGGCGTATGCATCCAGGCAGTGGAAAGAATATGAGAAGAACTACCCTACCCATGATCTTGAGTTGGCTGCAGTGGTACACACACTGAAGATTTTGAGGCATTACCTGTACGGTGAGCAGTGTGAGATCTTCTCCGACCATAAAAGTTTGAAGTATTTCTTTACGCGGAAAGAACTGAATATGAGGCAGAGAAGGTGGTTGGAGCTGATTAAAGATTTTGATTGTACCATCAGTTATCACCCAGGGAAAGCAAACGTGGTAGCTGATGCGTTGAGAAGGAAATCCAGGGAGCCAGTGTTGGCGGCTATGGGGATCCAGCATCCGATCATAATGGATCTGGAGAGACTCGGCATAGAGTTAGTGGAGAGTGATCTCCCAGTATGTATTGCCAGCCTAGTGGTACAGCCTACCCTGCAGGAGAGAATTAAAGCTGCCCAAAAGGAAGATCCAGTGCTAGTGGAGGTGATAGACAAAGTACAGAGTGGGCAGGGGGAGGAGTTCAGTATCGCAGATGACGGAGCTTTGCGGTTCCGTTCCAGATTATGTGTTCCAGCCGATACTGAGATCAGGAAGACTATTCTAGAGGAGGCTCACAAATCTTTGTATACAGTTCATCCCGGTAGTACGAAGATGTACAGAGATCTGCAAGAGTCATACTGGTGGAGTGGTATGAAGAGAGAGATTGCCGAGTATGTAGCGCAGTGTTTGACATGCCAGCAGGTAAAGGCTGAGCACCAGAGACCAGCAGGGCAGTTACAGCCATTATTCATCCCGGAGTGGAAGTGGGATCACATATCGATGGACTTCGTGTCAGTACTGCCGACGGCGTTACATGGTCATAATGCCATCTGGGTGATTGTTGATCGATTGACGAAGACCGCCCACTTTATTCCCATTAAGATCAGCTACTCCCTCAGCCTTTTAGCGGAGCTTTACATTCAGGAGATAGTACATTCTCATGGGGTGCCTGTATCTATTGTGTCGGATCGAGACCCACGATTCACATCACGATTTTGGAGGAGTTTGTAGGAGGCTCTGGGGTCTCAGTTATCGTTTAGTACGGCATTCCATCCTCAGTCAGACGGGCAGACTGAGAGGACGATACAGATATTAGAGGACATGCTCAGAGCGTGTGTACTAAACTTTGGGGGTAGTTGGACTCAATTCATGCAATTAGTAAAATTTGTGTATAATAACAGTTATCAGTCTAGCATTGGCATGGCACCATTTGAGGCTCTGTACGGTAGGAGATGCCGTTCTCCTTTGTTCTGGGATGAAGTGGGTGAGCGGCGAGTAGTGGGGCTAGAGCAGGTTCAGCAGGCATGTGATAAAGTTCGTCTTATCAGGGACAGGATCAGTGCAGCTCAGAGTTAACAGAAGAGTTATGCCGACCATCGCCGCAGGAATTTAGACTTTGACATAGGTGATCACGTATTTTTGAAGATAGCTCCGATGAAAGGGGTTATGCGATTTGGGAGGAAGGGTAAACTTAGTCCTAGGTTTATCGGTCCATTTGAGATTCTAGATAAAGTGGGACCAGTAGCCTACAGGCTAGCTTTGCCACCTGTATTGTCCAGGATTCACAACGTATTTCATGTTGCTATGTTGAGGAAATACGTCCCAGACCCTTCTCATGTCATCAATTATGATGAGTTGGAACTTAGTGATTTACTGGGATATGAGGAGGTACTAGTACAGATTCTAGATAGGAAAGTGCAAGAGCTACGTAATAGGACGATTCCTCAAGTAAAAGTCTTGTGGAGGAATCATGCAGTAGAAGAGACTTCTTGGGAGTCTGAGGAGCAGATGAAGCAGAGGTATCCGCATTTATTTCAATAAGTCTGAGTGAATAAATGTAAATAATTAAGTAGTTTTCTGTTGCAGGTACATGTAATGATTGAATAGTGTAGTACTTTAGTTTTGAGAGAATAAGTTATGCACATTATGATGAGATGTATATGATTTCATTTTTGAGATGTATATTTTGTGAGATAGTAATTGTTGTGACTCTGGTATGTGTTATGCACATTATGATGAGATGTATATGATTTTATACTTTTTGCTGCGTAGGCTTCTGCTGTATGTTTTGTTATATCCCTGGTGCCCACGGGTCCAGGTGGATTGTGACCTGTTGAGTTGGAATGTATGATGTGATGATAATTTATTTATATAAAAAAAATATATATGTGAAAAAGGAGCAGATCGTTACAATCTTAGTTATCAAGCATGAGTAGAATTTAACTGTCATTTATAAGCAAATTGTCAGTCGTGAACATAATTTATTTCTCAAGTACAAACAAATGTAGTATATCAAAATATGTCACCTTGAGATACATTATGCTAAGCCTTGAGATTGATTATTATTATTATTATTTGTTAAAAGTGGTTTTTTTCTTTTTTTGTTACCAAAATAGATAATGTTGTTATCAAGTGAATTTATTAAAAACACACAAATTTATGTAATTATAATTAACATGCTATTTTGGTAATAACATTGTTTAAATTTAGATGATGATCGTAATTCTTACATTAAGTTGTGCTTGCATAATGAAATAGATAAAAATTTAATAGAATGAAAAAAGTATGCAAAAAAAAAAAAATTGAAAATTTTGATTTTATTTCATTTCTTTCAATTTTTAAATTTTTAAATTCCTTACTCACATTCATATATAAACCACTTTGATATTAGACCAAGTAAGCGATAAACTCTATAGCATTAATTAAGTGATACATTATTAAAGTATATTGTGCATGATTTTTTTTTTAAATCCATTTATTGTTCAAAAAAAAAGTTTTATCCAATCAGACAAGTTGTTTTTCTCTTAGATAAGTTAAATGAGATTTATTTAAATTTCAGATATTGGGTTCAATGTTTAATGCTTCAAATTTTCAAATTGAGCAGCAACTCTACAAGGATATGGTCCATCATTTAAAAAGAAGAAAATCAATATTTGTATTAATTGTTGTATGTTTTATATTTGCACAAGAGATAGAATTTCATTTGGTATTTTAATTCTTAGTATCTTTATTCATTATACTTTTAAAAAAAATTATAGTTATAAGTTTAAATGCAAATGCATACAAATGAATTTATAAATATGTGTATTTTCAATTTAGGGCAAAAGAAATTTACCTCCCCTGAGGTTTGGCAAAAAGACACAAATCGAGATTTTAAAATTTTCATTGACCTCTTCTACGGTTTCAAGAATTTTAGGAACCTTCCATGAGATTTGTCAAAAAAAATACAAATCTATCCTTATATTTTGTAGAAAAATTAGTCTTTTGAGGGGAGGTTTGTCTCTTTTTATCTAAATTCAAAGGAAGTCTTTGAAATTTTTGAAATTTTAGAGAAAGTCTTGATATCTTTTTACCAAATCTTATGGGAAACCAATGTCTTTTACTAATTAATATTATTTTAATTTATAATAACACGTATATTGCACATGATCATTGGCAAAAAAAATATTTACGTAATCAATCTCACCTAATGGGACTTAATACTTGATTTTCTTGTTATTGAATAATATGTATAATAAATTAAGCAAAAACATTGCTTTTAAGTAATTTTTTGGTATTGCAAGCAAATATGGGTAAACATCTCATAAATTTTTCGAAACGGCTACCCTGCAAGGCAAAATAAATGATGAACTTTACAAAAATAAAATGTAGAATGTAAAAATTATGGATAAATCTTTTAGAAGTGATTTTCACCTAAAGGCATGAAAAACATAGTAAAACAATTGAAGGACGAGCTATTTGACACAATCCTAACATTTATCCAATGCTATTTGGAAACCTTCACTAAGCATGATTAATCAAAACAAAGCACTACTCACAAAAATTACCTATAAAAAAAAAAAAAGTTTTGTTGCAATTTGAAGACCAAATGAACAGGCACAATGGACTTAATTTTACCTTCACATACATAACAAATTTAGAACCCCTAGATCATGACTGGTAATCTCAATTATCAATGAAATTACACATATTAGAATGAATGATATTGCTCTTATTGTTTCAAGTCCTTAATTTATTTGTACATGTTACACTCTAGATTAGGTAAGTTCATTAACATTGTTTGTGTTTCAGATTTATAAAGGATAATCATAAGGAAAGAGTTTAGTTTGGTGGCCCTTCGAAAGGTTTATGGGTTGTTTGATATCAACAATTGTACAAAAATATAGATAAAAATAAAAATAAAAAGACCAACAATTTATTTGTTAATATTTGTAAAATGAAAATGTATTAAAAGTAGGATTGAACAAATTCTCGTCTTTGTCTTTTTTTACCAACAGGAAGAGCTCAACAATTGGTTATGGCATTGGTGATCCTTCTGTTGACTTTTCATAGTGAGAGGCATTGCTCAAGTGACATTAATATACTTGACCATAACCAACTATGCAAAGCCACCAATACAAGGCAAGTCAGATAACACCAACAAATAAAATTGAAGTTACAGGGGGAATCCATAATTTGTCAGTCATCAATCAAATGCTAAGGGAGCCAGAAAAGATACTAGGGACATAGGACAACAAGTGAATATGATAAAAGACAATAGGGATTATGATAAAAAGAGCAGAGCAATGTAGTTAGCCAATCAGGGTCGGCTCTTCATAATATGGGGTCTTAAGCGAATGATTTAATCAAAAATCCTTAATATTTTATTTTATTTTTATTTTTATTTAAAATTAATTTTTCTAACTTTTTGAGATGCAAAATCACTAATCAATGTTATCTATCACTATTATTATTATTATTATTATTATTATTATTATTAGATTCTAATTCCATCTTTGGAATTGATTTATCGTTTCTTGGAGGATTTTCATTTTACTCATTTATATTTTGTTTAGAATTAAAAATAAAATTATCAAGAGCTCCCTAGATGACACTAATTCTTCTATTATTTTTTTCTTCGTTTTTCATATCCGGATTCATATTTTCTCATTGACATAATTAAATTTCAAAATTAACACTAACTATAAATTAACAAATTATGTAAACAAATACAAATAAATTTAATAAATCTATAGAAATAATAGATTGAAATAATATAACCTAATTATTATTATTATTGCAAATCGATCGACGAGTGAGACTTTAGAGATATCAAATTATTGTCGGATACAACGCTCTAACCTCAAAGCTTCCAAAATCTAAGAAAAAATAGAAAAAAAAATTTCATAGTAAAAATAATTGAAAAATAATGCACAAACATTGAAATCAAAATTAGGTTGATGAAAATTACAGAGAATTGAAAGTCCGAAGATGATGAATACAAGAGTCGGAGCAAAAATTATAGAGAGACCGAGAGATGAGGGTGCGAGAGTGTGAGAGATGGAAAGATTTTTTTACAGAGACTAAGAGAAAGAGATGTGAGTAATAGATAGTTATAAATATAATAAAATTGTTAGTTGGGAAGTCAATGAAACATGAAAAAAAAATTAAATTACATTTATTTTACATTTTGAAATACAATTTCATTTATTTGTTAGTTGGGAAGTCAATGTATGGGAAGAGAGCATAATAAATAATGTTAACATTATTTGATTAAAAAATATTTGCGGCCTCAAAAATATATTATTATATTAAAAAAAAAATTGGGGACCCGAAAAATTTTGGGGCCCTAGCAATGGCTTAGAATCGCCCAACAAAGACTTTTGGTACCAAAGAAGTTGAACAATATGACATTTTAAAGAAAGTTTATCTCATAAGAAAAAGGTTGATGAAGTTAAATGTAACAAATGATAATGTTGAGAAAAACCATTTTTTATGCTAGAAAGTTTTTCAAATTTAGGTAATTTACGATACTACTGATTAGTGAGGCATTTTGGGTGAACGTCGGGAATGCCTGTAACATTGAGGGTTGACTTGTGATAAGTGTAAGCAATATTGATGAATATATTGTAAGACATCTAAAACACTAGATGTAATACAATCCATCACAACAATATTTTATCTCTAATTATCTTTTTTATTATTTTATGAATCCCCATTTCCCATCTCTCCTATATACAACCAACCACAATGTTATTTTAACTCTCATTATATTTTTCATTATTTTATTAATCCCTATTTCCCATCTCTCCTTTATATATATATATATATATATTTTATAATATGAGTATTTTCACCTCATTCACTTTCTCCTACTTCTATGATTTTATATACGGCTAACAAGTCAAACAGCTAATATCACATCCAAATTTACCATCTCTACAATCAATCACCACCTTACCACATTTAAAAGTTATTATTGTTATATAATTAAAAATATAATAAATATAAAAATATAAATTAAAAATAATATAATAAAATAAAATTATTATAATAATTTTATTTAATTATTATATTTCAAAACTCTTTATTTAATGCTATAAGAACAAATACAATGTGTGTGACTATTTTAAAAGATGTTAATTCTATGTTTAGAGAAAACTTAGATTAGAAGTTTTATTTAATTTAAATAAGATATAATATAAATTTGTATTGAAATTTATCATACAAATCTAAGGTCTGAAATTCATACTCCTACCACATGACATAAAAGTTATTTTAAATGATTTTTTTAAATTTATGAAAATTTATAATTTTCCATGTCAATTTAAGTTTAAATTTATATGATTGTTTTATTTTATTTTTTATAAAGTATTTGCAAAAGTTAATTTTAAAAAGGGGAAAATTCCGTCGACAGCAGGATTCGAACCTGCGCAGGCAGAGCCCAACAGATTTCGAGTCTGTCTCCTTAACCACTCGGACATATCGACGACGCTCAATCATGCCGGAACAAACTTATATATCCAATAAAATTAATAACAAAGGTAAATCAGACTAAATGTGAAAAAATCCATGCGCCCACCGTGGGGCTCGAACCCACGACCACAAGGTTAAGAGCCTTGCGCTCTACCAACTGAGCTAGACGGGCAACTCGATGTAAATTATTTTTGAGTTAAAATATATCTAATAATTATCAAAATTAATTTGTCCATCAAAAACAAATAAAATAAAAATGGAAATGCAATAAACCAATTAATCACAAATATAGCCTTAAAATAATTTTTTTCAAAATCAAATAATGCTTTTTTTGCAATAACTGGTCATATGATAAAAAAAAAATTTGACATAAAACTAATTATAACAAACTAGTGCATTCACAAATGCATCTCTGTTTTACAATACACACCTAGGAAACAATCTTATTTTTTAAGTGGAGAAACTATAGTTGAACCAAATTTATTGAGAGTGAGAAAGAATGAAAAGCTATATTTAGTCCCCATTATTCTTATTTTTATAATATTAAAAAAATATTCAAATTATAAACCCTTTGATAATAGCATTTCACATTAGAATGGAACCTTCGATTAAATGAGTTATTTTCTACCATGTTAAATATTATAATTTATTCATATGCCTTATTAAATATGCAATTTTTGAGATATCTCAAAAACAATACGTGCCACTTTTTTCTTTAATTTTTTAAAATAAAACATTCCTAGCTACAAATTATTCAATAAGTCTTAGATTTTTTCTTTTAAAAAAAAAATAGACTAAGGTTGCGAATAGATTATTCGAGATCACCCATTAATTATCAAGTAATCAATTTTAGCCCACCATCTCCTTCCTCGCAAATAAAAAGATAGCTCGGTGAAGATTGAAGAGTTAGATGATTTGATTTGAGAAATAAACTACAACAAATAATGATTCAATCCCTCCACCCTTTTTTTGAAACTCTGTTAATAAAGATACTCCTTGATTGGGATAAAAAGCATCCCATAGGTATTTCATTGACTAAATTTACTATGATCATTAAATTTTTATTTTTTGCAAATAGATAATTGAACTTCACAAATTGTAATTGTGCCTCTTTTTTTTGTCAAGGATAAATACTTTCCTATTTAAAATGTTTATATAGTATTAGATCTAACAAAATGTATAAAAAATCGTTAATCATAACTAAATCCGATCCACTTAAACCGACTTATAATCGATTCACACATTAAATATGTCGAATATTATTTAAATTATTTTTATCCGCCTTGGTGGATTTAAGATTTTATCTGATGGATATTTGTCTATCCACTAACAACTAATGTTTAAATTTATTGATAATCTAATATGTTCATATTTATTAGGCATCAATTAAATTAACATAAATTTTCGTAGTTAAAGTCTAACCTGGTGTGGTCATGTCCATACTCAAATTCAAGTCTAAATACTCAATTTTCTAAGCCTCTAAAATCATGTTCTAAAAAATAAAAATAAAAAATTATAATTTAATGATTAGTCATTAAATGTTTAATAATTACAAAATTATAATTTTAAAAATAATTTCAACTATTATGTTATAAAATAAATTATTCATCGGATAGTAAAAAAATTATATTAGGAATGAAAATAACGAATTATCAGTCATCTGTCACAGATTATTTGATGCAAACCACCATAAATTCACAAATTAATTAAATAAGTTAGATACGGATTATAATATCCTCATTCGATAATCTGCCTAATCCATCACAAATTATCAACTCGATCGGCTTTATCAGGTCTACGTAGCATCATCTCTAAAACCTAGGAATGTCATTTTTTTTCTCTTTTAATAGTAATAAAGATAATGATGATGATGATATTTAAAGTTTTCATAAATTGTTTACTAATATTCCCTTTATCTTCATAAGCCACATCACAGCCCTCACCCGATCAAATAAGTGACTTTCCTTTTTTGAACAAGTATTCCACAAACTTTCCAATCTCTTTGGCAAAATTCTCTCATCTTGTCACCAAACTCAAACACCTCAAAATACTCTATGCAAACTAAATTGACATCTTCATGAAAATTCTCAATGAATTAACTAAAGAACCTCGGCTTCCTTAATCTTACTTTCAACAACCTCTTAGTGAATTTTCGATTACCATTTGCACCCTCCCCAATCTTGATGCCCTCCACCTCAATCAAAACTATTGTACATTATATTCTCAACGAATTTATAGCTTAAAATTAAAATTAAGCATGCAAGCCTATCTATGGGGAACTTTTGTCTTTCTAACAATAAATTTAATCTATTATATCTTTATAAAATAAGTCTAAATAAAGATTCAAAATCTAAAAATAGAGAAAGATTTAGTAGGTTGGGCAAAAAGAACGTGCGCTAGGTCTTCCTTTTCCTATTAACATTAAGTCATTTAAAGAAAAAATTATACAAACCTTGACTTTAAAATTTTATCACTTTGTTTCCTGGCCTAGAAGTAGTAATCTTTATTTTCATTTTTGTTTTGAATTCTCTTCCTCCTATCTTTTGGTTGTAGCATTTGATTTTTTGGAAGAACTCCACCAGAAGAAGTACAAGCATTAACCTATTTGAACAAAAGCTGCAATAGTAGCACCAACTCATGTAGTAAAAGTTATACCACCAACGTTATATTCTTCAAAAGTTGCATTATGAATAAGCTTGGTACAGATTTTAAACAGAGTTATAGCGTTCTATATAGAATTATAGTACAACATTGGATACAGAATTACAGAATGACAGCGTTCTACATAGAACTATAGTACAGAATTTGATACAGAATTATAGAATGATAGCGTTTTATATAGAACTACAGTATGATGGTATTTTATACAGAATTACAGTATTTTAGTGATCTTATACAGATTTATAGTATGACAATTTATACTGAGTTGTGAATGAAATCATGGTATTATATTGTTTTAGAAATCGCATTATATGGTTTGAGAACCCTAATGGACCATAGCTACGCACGATACCATAATTTCACAGATACCAGTGTAGTCACACTTCTCAGATAGAGTGTTGGTGGTATACAGTCGATTATACCATTGAAGTGTAGAGTTACCCCCTGGAGTCTGGACCAGTTGGGTAGACAAACCATACTCATAGTTACAGATACAAATACAGTTTACTTAGTCTGGTTAGGCCAACCATGACTAGGTTTTGCCTTTGGGCCGCACAACCCGAATCATGCGGGGTTAATTCATGACGTTGTATGTTTATCCATCTAGGGCAGTTATTCTATGCATATAAGCATATTTACTTATGCAGAATTATTGTCTTATACAAAGTATGATGAGAAAGGAGAGTATGTATTTTGAAATATATTTGTATATACGTGTTTACAGTTTTACATGATTTCACGGTGAAAGAAAAGGGTAAATAATGGTTGTATATATTTGGAACGCTAAAACTCATATTGCCACATACTGATAATAATCTATTCCTTCTTACTGTGAGGTGTCTCACCCCAAGAATTTAAACATTTAAGGAAATAAGAGGAATCAAGGTTAGAGTGCTCTAGGGCAGGTTCTAGATAATATTGTTGGAAGTAAGTGTAGAATATTTATACAGTGATGTTTTGTACACTATGGGTTGTAAATATGTGTATAGGAAGATACGTATATGTTGATGGATGGTTGTAGAACTCTGGTATTGCATCTAGGATTTTATATGTATGTTTCTGCTGTTTAGTTCATGGACTGGTTTATGGTCAGGTTTACCCGTTACCCCACTTTGGGATCGGGACAATATAGTTTGGTATCAGAACAGACTTATTTTATATGAAAAAATAAAAATATAGTAGAATTTTCGGATCATTACATATGCAGTAGCCAATGACATTACCAGAAGTAATGATGACATTACTAAAAGTAATGATAACATTACCATAAGTAATAACATTACCAGAATGAAACTACTAGAAGTAATGAGGATTCAGAACCTAAATCTGTTAATGAATGTCGATATAGAAGTGATTGACCAAAATGAAAAAATGCTATCATATCAGAGTTAAACTCTCTATTAAAAAGAGAAAGTTTTGGACCTGTAGTCCAAACACCTGATGTAACGACCTGCCTATTTTACCATATATTTTTTTTTCTTTTACATGAAAACATAACATTATTCATAATTACCCTGTTTCCTTGTCATACTAAAATAAACATGGTCCACCCATACCCGTGGGTACTGGGGACATACCTGTCAAATAACTTTGATCCCTAAGTAGTAAGAAACGTAATTTACATACAACCATCCAATCAAAAACAATACCAGAGTTCTATTAAATCTGCTAATTATATATATAAAATCATCAACCAAAATACTGGAAGTATCCTAGGGCCAATTCCCAAAATAAATCAGACCCTAGCACAACAACTCACCCTTCTGACAAGGTAGCACAGTCCAACTCTACTACCGCGGAGCTCTATCTACTCCTCTACCCGGATTTCCTGAAATGTTTTAATGTTGGGCTGAGACACCTCTCAGTAAGGGAAATAAACTAGTATCAGTATGTGGTAACATGAGTATTTTCGTGATGTACATATAAATAATACATAAAACATAACTGGAAAAGTCAGACTGTACTAAACTGAGTAAAACATGATTTGTCAATTTATAATATAACATACGGCATACTATACATGGAAAACATTTTATATAACTCTACTATACTAAAATAACACCCAGGATGGATAGCTAGCTGATGTCATGTCTTACCCCCACATGACTGGGTTGTGCGGCCCGAAGGCGGGACGTAGTAATGTCTAGCCGACCATGCTAGATCAAACATAAGTCTGTAAGTACGATGAGCCTGCCCCACTTGGTCCTGGACTGTCAGGGGAACATCACCACTCTACACTGAAACCACATCAACTGTCATCTCCCACACTACTGGTCGTGTGGTAGCACTATCATAATTCTGAACATATAGTTACGATACCGTACTCTTGAAAACTGAACTATACTATACCATCCAGGTTCTGATAACATATGATATGTTTCATATATTGAACATAACTGTTTCGTGTTTCCTAATAATATCTGACATGATTATATTTCATGAATTCTGTAATATCATACATGAATATGACATCTGCGCCAACATGAATCATGACATTTGCGTCGGCATAATATAGCATGTAATCTCGGCATCTGCGCCGGCATATCGTAATATACTGAACATAAATTTCTTGCACTATTTTACATAATATTCATAAATTCATGGTTCCTGTACTGTTTGATAAATTTTCCTGAAAACTGAAAATACATGATAATTATGGGAAAACGTGATATTCCATTAACATAATTTTCATGATAAATAATATTCATACCACACAGAAATGGGTAGTATTCGAAACATAAAACCTGTTCTAAAATCATATTCTCTAGTAACCCATTAAAATCATATCTCTGTTCAACTGCGGTATTTTCCAACATAATTATACAGTATAAATATTTGCCTGAAACTAAATGCTATAAAATAATGATTAATTTTATGGAAAAAAAATTGAATTAGTTTATCCCCTTACCTGGCTTACTGAGATGCCCACACAGTTCAATCCTGAGTCCGTGACATTTCCAACACAAAATCTACAATTTCCATTTCCCCAAAACATTCAACAAAATTCCAACATAATTTCCATAAAACATTTCCTAGACTCCCAATAACCTAAATAAATTGTTAAACTCCAAAATAATCAAATTACCTTGGTTTTCCTGAACTATGCCTGCAGGGTTCCTAAATTACACCCACGATGCTTACCCGAGCCCTGAATTTAATGACCCTATTTCAACCTCAAAATGCCCAATATTTAGAATTTCTAAATCTACAATAATTAAATAATAATTAGCCCCTTAATAACCCGCTTAGCCTAATTTTGGGGTTATGCCTACGACGATCCCACGAGAAATCCGCTCCACTAGACTTGTAAAGAATCATCTCTAGATTCTCGTGGTGGTGTCCGATTGTTAATTGGGCTTAAAATTTACAAAAAATTAAGGTGAAGAGAATTGAACTTACCCGAGGAGATATGCCTATGCTGCTCCTATAACAAATCCACTCCAATAAAAATGTTGGTGGCGGAGAATGGAGCCTAGTTGTGACGACCTGATTTTTCATGCTATTTTTTTTCCACTTAAACATTTATAGAAAATCTTCTTGTATTATCTGCTAAAAACATCTCATTCCTCAAGGGAGCATTGAGAAAACTCTGTTCACATTACATTTTTAGGCAGCGGTAAACATAAAACTATAAACTATATTTACAATACCAGAAATCTAAAAAGTCCCAAAATATACATCACAAAATACCCAATGACATCAATCAAAAACTCTGGGATCTACCCCAAACAACAAACACCCTGGAAACACTCACCTTTCCAAAAAGGGTAGCTTAAGAACTTCTCTACCAGCGAGCCTGATCTGCTCGCCTAGTTGGACCACCTGAAAAATGTGAAGTCACTGGGATGAGACAATGCTCAGTAAGAAGAAATATGCTATTACTAGTGTGGGGCAACTGAGTTACACATTTAATATATTGATATAATACTGAAACTGTAAAACTGATAGTCTGGTATACCATACAGATGACATTTATTATAGTTTAAAATACAACTGTAAATCTGAGTTTTCTAGTTACACATAATTCTAATATTATAATAAAACTACTGCTGCATTGTATATCTGTATATATATATATATATATATATATATATAGAAACAACTGTGATAATACACTGGAAACTGAATGTCATGATTTAAACCCTCATGACAGGGTTGTGCGGCCCATAAGCAGGACTTAATTTTGGTTGGCCTACCAAGCATGTCAATCTGAATCTCTACCAATCAACAATCTGACCCACTACAGTCTCTCTAGGCATGATACTACTCTACCTTGTCAAACCGGCCACCTCGACCTAACTTTCTAGGGAGACTGCAACTCTCCTGGCACGGTAGACGTAATCCACACACTATCTGAGATATGTGGTTGCACTCTGATATGAAATAGCAATGGTACCGTGCTCTACTATCTGAATCTGATTGAATATTTCTACAGGGTTTGATACTATTTAGTATTGATTTATATATAATTATCTTACTATTTTTACCATGATATTGAAATAACCATAACATTTCAAAACTGATAAGCATAATCTGTATATCTGATTGAATAACTAAATAACTTAGTGTTATGGTTCTGTAGTCATGACATTCTAAAAAATATTATAAATTATATTTTTCTGGAAACTGCATATTGATATCTTCTGCTAGTAAATTGTAAAACATAATACTTGTAAAATTGTATTAATACTTTATTAAACTATTATGAACTCATGTCACACAATTAAACAATTAGATTCTCATGCTCTAAAATCTGTAACTCCTATTGTAATTAATAATAATAATAATGTTTTGGACGCGTGTCTCATCGATGAGAATTTATCAAGAGGCTATTTTTCAGGACCTAAAATTCGTCGATGAGGGCACTGTCTTCGTCAACGAGGCCACGTGGCCAGCCACCTATAAATATGTGAAAATGGGTTTTTCAGCGAAAAACTTTTCACTCCTTTATTTTCTTTCTCTAGAAAACGCACCCTCTCATTCCTCTCTAGATTTCTGGCCCTAATTTCCCCTGGTTCGACAATCAGTAGCTACCACAATGATCTTGGGGAGATTCTCTACAACTTAACTAGAGCAGAAATTCGATTGGAGCAGTTTGGAAACCATCCTAAAATTAGGGTAAGTAGATTTTTAGGTATTTTCAGTATTACCAGTATAATTTGAGGCCAGATTTTATATACTAGGAGAATATATTGGTGTTTTGTGGAATAAACTTGGGGTGCCATATTTTCAGGAATTATAGGTGTGTTGATTTACTAGAGAATATGTGTATATAAATGCAAGTTTTTGAGGTTGGTACACCGAGGGTGCGAGAGTTGAGTGTTGAGTGGAGGCCAACCTCACAGTAAGATAGATAAGAGAAATATGCTATGCTAAGGATTTTAGAAAGTATATCAGAATATTATGTATGTATGTATATATATATCAGTACTAAATAGTATCAGACCCTGTGGAAATATTCAGTCAGATTCAGACAATAGAGCATGGTACCATTGCTATTTCATATCAGAATGCAACCACATATCTCAGATAGTGTGTGGGTTCCGTTTACCATGTTAGGAGAGATTGCAGTCTCCCCAGAAAGCTAGGTTGAGGTGGCCGGTTTGACGATGTAGAGTAATAGCGTGCTCGGAGAGACTGCAGTGGGCCAGAGCTGCCGTTATCGAGAGTGGTATGCAAAGGGACGTCGTAGCTCAGAGTCAGAGGAAGAGGCCCACGCCTCAAGATTTCCAGTTGGGGGCCATGGAGGGGAGACCAATATGGAGGTAGTCAGGGATGGGTGATGGGGCGCAGTGGTCCTCAGGGTGGACAAACTATTCCTATTTGTCCCAGATGTGGCCGGAGGCATCTAGGTGAATGTTGGATGGAAGAGGACGTATGTTATCGTTGTGGGACACCCGGGCATAGGTCTTGGTCATGTCAGGGATTGCCGACTCAGGCACTAGCTCCCAGACCATTTCGGGGTGCTCATCAGGCGCCCCGTGGAGGCCAGCAAAGGAACACTACACTGACGAGGGTCTATGCGTTGACGCCCGGTGATGCCAAGGTAGCTGGAGATATAGTTATAGGTACTTTTACCGCTTTTCGTATAAAGTTGTTATTTTATTTAACACAGTTGCCACCCATTCTTTTATTTCGTCAGGGTATGCTAAATTGACTGGGTATGAGGCACGATTGTTAGATGTCGAGTTGGCTGTAGCTACGTTGACTAGATCAGTGGTGAGGTGTAGGAGGGTACTTAGGGATTTTTTCAGTGGCCATTCAGGAAAAAGTAATGCCAGCTGATCTTGTGATATTAGATATGCAGGGGTTTGATGTCATTTTGGGTATGGATTGGTTGGTAGTAAATCATGCTAGTATTGATTGTCATTTGAAAGAAGTGATTTTCAAACCTCCTGGTGAGCTAGAATACAGATTTCTTGGTTCACGAGTGCGCTCTTCGCCACAACTTATGTCAACTATTCAGGTGAGGAAATTGATTCAAGATGGCTGCCAGGGATTTGTTTTAACGACCTCAAAAATCTTAAAATAAAATGAAACATAATAAATAAAAAAGTCAACCCGAACCCGTGGGGTAACGGGGACATCTGTCATTCACAGCGGAAACCTATGCAGCAGTAAATATAAATCACATTCTCAAAACCGTAATATACATAATACTAGAGTTTACTACATCACCAAAATACTGTATTTATATACAACCTCCAAAATATCAAAATAATCCCTAGGATCATACAACGAAAATCTCCTTATCCTAGATTAATGCTTACCCTTCTAGTAGGGAAGCTCAACTCACTCAACGGCGGCCTTGACCCGTCGGT
This sequence comes from Malania oleifera, assembly GCF_029873635.1. Lineage (NCBI taxonomy): Eukaryota > Viridiplantae > Streptophyta > Magnoliopsida > Santalales > Ximeniaceae > Malania > Malania oleifera. The sequence goes on along the minus strand of NC_080426.1, from coordinate 2,646,894 downwards.
CTCTCTGGGTTTCCTGAAAATCATTTAAGTTTGGGGGTGAGACACATCTCAGTAAGAGAAAATAAACTAAATACAACTGTGTGACAACATGAATATATAATGCAGTAATACATATACAATACATTTCATATATCTATAAACATCTGTCATAACATACTGAATCATCATATACTTTCATATCTTTTTTGTAACGACCTGAATTTTAAATGAAATTTAAATAATAAAGAAAGGAAAATTTAAAAAAGGGAAAAGAAAGGAAGCTACCAAGCTTCATCGACGAACACAGGGTTTCGTCGACAAAGGCTTAAAAGATTTCGTCGACGAACACAGGGCTTCGTCGACGAGAAAATACTGAGAAAGGTTCTGAGGCAGCCTAAATTTCATTGACGAATACAGGATCTCGTCGACGAAATTTGTAAAGAACTCGTCGACGAAGATCAGGCTCGTCAAAGAATTCTGCTGTCTATATAAATATGAAAAATTCGATTTTATTTCGTATAAGCTTCTTCTCTCTCACTCCTTTCTCTCCTCTTCGACTCTCTCACTCTCTCTCTTCGATTTTGGGCTGGTTTTACGCCGGATCGAAGATCTGAGGCTATCACGATGCTCCTGGCGAAGTTCCCTACAAGTTTGCTGGAGCAGATCGTTGGGGAAACGAAGTTGGAAATCATCCCAGAGTTGAGGTAAGGCTTTTTAAGCCAAATTAGACTTCATGGTAGTTACAGAAATTGACGTACGCATGAAAATACTAATGTTTAATACTGGAAGTTTTGAGTTTCAGGGTGTTGATCAGGAAGTCATACAGGGATTAGCCTAAGATTTTAGGGGGCTTTCTCAGTAGCCAGGTAAGTGAGTAAATTAAAGCAGTTCTTTTCTATGCAAACTATTATTGATTATAAGTAGTTTTATTTTCAGAAGAACATATGATATATTCGTTTATTATGAATGAAATGTACGATTGAGAAAATACTGCTATGATGCTTAAAAAGTATATGTATGTATGAGATGTCAGAAAATCATGATTTCAAAATATGAAGTATGACTTTTAATAGAGCATGTGTGGCATGAGTATTATTTTACGTAAAATGATATATGATATGAATGTTTTTTTTCACAAGTAAAATACATCTTCAAGTATTTTGGAAAGATGGGTTATGTTATATTGAGTTGACGAATATATGATAAATGAGTTATTTTCAAATGTAAATACCTAAAATGTATTTGGCGCGAGGCCATATTTATGTTATCGGCACGAGGCCTTATTTATATGATTTTGGCACGAGGTCATGTATTTATGCTATCGACACAAGGCCTTATTTATATGATTTTGGCACGAGGCCATGTATTTATGCTATCGGCACGAGGCCGTATTGATATTATTGGCGCGAGGCCATATTTACTATGATTTTGGCACGAGGCCATACGTATGATTTCGGCGTGAGGTCGTATCTATGTTTTCGGCACGAGGCCATAGTGATGTTATGTTTGATCATGTATTATATGTTATCACAACCAGGATGTTAGTTTAGTTCAGACTAGGAGCTCGGTACCGTAGCTATGGGTAGATCAGATTTGGCACGAGGCCGTATTAGTGCTAACCATTCCATAAGGGGATGAGAGATGGATAGTCGATGTGGCTTTCAGTAAAGTGTGGACGTCCACCTGGTAGTCCGGACTAGGGTATGGCGGGCCCATCGTACTTATAGACATATTTGATTTGGCAGTGATCGGCCAGCCATTGTCGAGTCCCGCCTTCGGGCTGCACAACCTGTCATGGGGGGTAATACATGACATTAGTTAGCTATTCATCCTGGGTTGATTTTCAGTATTACGAGTTATAACAGATGTTTATGTTATGTTATGATTTATTAACGAATATGAAAATACATGATTATCCAGCATGATATTATGATTATTTCCAGAGTTATGAAATGTACTGTATATGTATAAGCACTTTAAATATTCATGTTGCCACACAGCTGTATTTAGTTTACTTTTCCTTACCGAGAAGTGTCTCACCCCCAACATTAATATATTTTTCAAGAAACCCAGAGAAACCGGCGGGTCAAGGCCGCTGTTAAGTAAGAGGTGCTTCCCTACTAGAAGGGTAAGCCCTGAGTTAGGACTAAGAGATTTTTGTTGCATAGTCCTAGTGTTATTTTGACTTTTGGGGGATTGTACATATGAACAGTATTTTGATGTTAATAGAAAACTCTGGTATTATGTTTTATGGATAGATGTATGGATTTTTATGTTTACTGCTACTAGGTTTTTCGCTGTGTATGACAGGTGTCCCCGTTACCCATGGGTTCAGGTTGACCATTTATTTATTATGTTGTATTTGTATTGAGGGACATTACATTTTTAGTAACACATATCATTCATAAATTGTCTGTTATATCTGATAATACTGAAAACATACCTAGGATGAATAGTTAGCTGATGTCATGTATTACCCCCCATGACGAGTTGTGCAGCCCGAAGGCAGGACCCGACAATGGCTGGCCGACCACTACCGAGTCAAAAATGTCTGTAAGTACGATGGGCCCGCCACACCCTCTAGACTGCCAGGTGGACGTCCATGCTTTACTGAAAGCCACGTCGACTATCCATCTCCCACCCCCTCGTGGGGGTGGTTAGCACCAATCTGATCATATATATCTAATCTATAAGCTACGGAACCGAGCTCCTGAACTGAACTAAACTAACATTCGAGTTCTGATAACATATAATACATGATAATATAACATCTTTCATAATTTCATAAATACAGTCTTGTACCAAAATCATTTCATAAATACGGCCTCGTGCCGAACATTTCATAAATATGACCTTGCGTCGAAATCATTTCATATATACATAATTTTGAAAATAAATCAATTATCATGTATTTTCAACATCATTTGTACTGTAACATTTCATATTCCTAAAAACATGCTTCATTCGTAACAAAGTCATATTATAATACGTTTCATGTAAAGTAATATTCATGCCACACATTTGCTGTATAAAACCATACATTGTATTCTAAAAATCATAATTTCTGGCATCTCATACATATATATACATTTCAATATAATAGCAATATTTTCCCAAACGTGCATTTTCTTTGTAATATTCAGATATAATACATGCTTTCCTGAAAATAAGTTTACTCATACATAATAATAATTTGCATGGAAAATATCTGCTTTAGTTTATTCCCTTACTTGTCTACTGAGAAAAGCCCCTATAAATTCTAGACTCACACCCGTAGGATTTCCTAATCAATACCCTGAAAATGAAAACTCCCAGTACTAAACTTCAGTATTTTCATGCGAATATCATTTCCTATAACTACAGTAGGACCAAATTCGGCATAAAAAGCCTTACCTCATCTCAGGGATGATTTTCAACGGAGTTCCACCGACGATCCGCTCTGGCAGATATGCAGAAAACTTCTCCATGAGTGTCGTGGTGGCTTTAGATAGTCGATCTGGCAAAAATCCGGCCCGAAATCGAAGGGGGAAGAGGAGGGAGTTGAAGGGAGAGAGAGAGAGAGAGTGAGAGATTTCTTAATTTTGAAGTTAAAATCCGGGTTTTTGATATTTATAGGACTAGATTTGTCGACGAGCCACGTCATCTCATCGACGAGTCCTTTAATAGTTTCGTTAAAGAAACCCACTCCTCATCAACGAAATTCAGACTGCTCAAAACCTCTCTCGGTATTTCCTCATCGACAAATCATGTCTTCGTCGACAAGGTCCTCTTATACCCTCGTCAACGAATCCCCTGTGTTCGTCGACGAAGTTGATTTCCTCCTTCTGTTACTGTTTCTATTTCCCTTCCTCTTTATTATTTAAATCCCATTATTATTTGGGTCGTCACATTTGTTGCCTACATAAAAGAATTTTCAAAATAAGAACTGAAACAAGCCGATGTTTTTGTGGCCAGAGAATTTTTAGATGTTTTTCAAGAAGAATTACCTGGTTTACCACCAGACCATGAAGTTGAATTTACCATGGATCTTATACCGGGCTTGGCACTGGTATCTAAAGCACCTTGCCTGATAATAGGATATTGTTCCCAAGAGGGGGGGTGAACTGGGTAAAAAAAATATGTTTTTTTAAAACTTTTGTATTCCAACAATAAACACAACCCAAACACAATCACAAAGTACTCATAAAATAATCAATCCTAATCAACCACAATCAATACAAAATAATCAAACACTTGATTCTTGTGACAATAGCCCTGTGGTAATATGCAATGTTTGTTGAATTTGGATAAGCCTTGTGTTGAAATTCACAATCATACTTCTTCCTAAGGTTCAGCTTTTAAATAAACCTTCAGTTTAATAAGCTTAGGATGATCAACCAACGTAGTCCCTTTTGGTTTCTGCAATCAAAGTTGATCAAACCAAAACAAAATTATCTTCAAGTCTATTTAAAAACCAAACACTCAGAATTCATAAATTTTAAAGCATCCATGCAGTTTGTAAAGCATGCTGAAAAATAAAGAGTAGAGAAGAGAGAGAGGAACATAGATTTTTATGAGGTTTGACTTATATCCAGCCTACGTCCTCACCTTTGGCAAACCACCAAAGGATTCACTAAGTCAGTTCCTTTACTGGGCGAAACAATATCGTTTACAACACTCCTTCGATTAGGCTAGAGTACGCCTCTCCAAACGATATACCCTCGCTTGGCACGACAATCCAACAACCTTGAATCGTCTAGAAACAAGAAACAAGTAGAGAGAAATTTGTGTACAAGAGATACTCTCAAAACATAGCTGGTTAGTACAATATTTAGCACAAATATACTTCAATGTAAATCAATATAAATAGATTGAAGCTCAATTGAATTTAGATCACCGAATTTGTCTTCGTGTATTGAAAGATTCATACTTTGAAGACTCAAATTCGGAGTTGGGATGAGCAACAATTCAACAGTGAAAGCAAGATGAGCACAAGAGAGATTTAGAGCATTGAGAGTTCTTGATTGCTAGAAAATTTCTTAGTGTTGAAAATCATTATAGTTGGGGCTATTTATATATGTTTAAAAGATAGTTCCTTGCCTCCCAAGTTTTCTTGGAGTAAACATCAAGTTTTCAAAAAGAGTAGAGCCCAAGAAAACTATTTAAAAAATTTTTCCGTTGAGTTTTTAAAATTCTGTTCGAGTGGTAGTCGCCTGCCATAGTGAAACTTCAATACACAGAAGGTTGGCAGTCGCCTACCAAGACACAGGTAGGAGCTTGACTTGACCACCCAGGCGCTTGACAAGTCTCAAGCAGTCGCTTGGGACCCTACTGCCACCCAGATTTTATTTCATTTATTTTGGCAGTCTGTTGCCTGTATTTGGCAATTGCCTGGCTCTCAGAAAATGGTTTTTTCACTTTGAAAACTTCCTTCCTTACTTGAGACCTTTATCATTTTGATTTAAAACATATTTTAAGGTCTTTCAAAAATTTGTTTCTTAGTTTCTTTTTATTTGTAAGAACTTCAATTTAATTTATATTGAGATTTACATGAAGTACTTACATAGTGACTTCCTTAAAACTCTAAACTTTTTGATCTTCATGTAAATCCTTGCTTTGAAATATTTCCTTGATCATGTGTCATTTTTGAGATTTCAATCATCTTTCATTCTTCAAGCTTTTATAAAATATGTCCCTCATGAGTTTTATTAACCCTTGAGTTTGGCTTTGAAATACTTGAACTTTACCCACTTCCTGAAACATTTTAACTTGAAAACCATATCAAACTTATCTTGATTTGTTATCATCAAAATAAGAATTGTAAGCCTTGTTAGGCCAACAATCTCCCTTTTTTTATGATGACAAACCTAGAGCAAAAAAATGAGAAAATACTCCTATCCCCTTTTACAATAGTCATAGCTCCCCCTTTCAATAAGCATGAATGAAAAAATGTAGTAGAGTTTTCAAGCATAAAGTAAATTTCTCAAGCATTCTCATACTTAAGCATAAAGTACCAGGCATCAGGTAATCAAACATATTTTTCTTCATATTTTTCTTTCTTTTTTCTAGCTTAAACACTCTCCCCCTTTCGACATCAATCAAAAAGGGAAAGAGGGTGATCAATCAAAAAACATATTTAAGTTTGAACTACAAAGTACTTAAGACCATTTAGAATATGATATAATCAAAAAAGCTAGCTGGTGAAAGACATAGAAATATTAAGTACTAATACATAAGATAAAGTATTATTCAAAACACCACAAGGATCAAGCATGTCATTCAGAATCATCCTTGGATGCACTCCCATCATCTTCTTCTTCTTGGTAATTTTCAGCAGAGTTATCGTCACTAAATGGAACTTGAGCTGATATCCATTGGTGTTGTACCTTTAGAAGAGCTGACCAAATGCTTCTCAATTTTATCAACACGTTGAGCAAGGGTGGAGCAGTGAGTTTCCACAGTGGTAACCTTCTCCTGAACTGTACCAAGACCAGATTGCATCCTATTGTTGAAGTTTAGATAGTGAGTATAAAATGGCATAAACCAGGAAGGAGTATCTGAGTCTAGCTGAACTGAAGTAGCGGGCATAGAAGGCTGAGGAGGAGGCTCAGATGTGAGGTGTCGACGTCCTTTGTGAAACCAACTTTGAGTGGTTTTCTTATAACTCATTCGCTTAAGAATTGTGTCAGAAAATATGTCATAATGGGTTTTTCAAATGAAGTTGAAAGATGGTGTGAGGATGTTATAATTTGCAAACACCATATTCAATATCCCAGCATATGGTAGAATAATGCGAGGAGCGTCAACTTTTATATTAATCCATTTGATAATAAGACTTGAAAGATCCAGCTTTTTCCTTTTCAAAATACACCACATGAAGAAACAATCTAGAAAGGAAACATGATCATGTCAACCGAATCGAGGTAGGATATTATAAGTAATGAGTTTATGCAAAATTATGGCTTGAAGGTTCAGCTATTTATAGATAGGTGGATTTCCAAAATAAGTGGGTTCATCATTCATCACAAGAGGTAAGAATGCCTCTGGAGTAAACCCTTGTGCCATTATCCATTGTTTTTAAACAATTTGAACTTCAAAATCTCTCGGTTTAACACAAAGGATTTTTCCTAAAGATGAGGGAGTGAGGTGAATACTCTGCCCTAAGAGGTTCATTTTGATCCCATCTTCTTGTTTTTCCATGTTCGCATAAAAAATCCTTACCAAGTTTGGATAATATCTTTTGGCCTGATAGGTGATAAATCTTTCCCAACCAATTTCTTTGAAAAGCTCTAAAATTTCAAGAAAGTCATAATTGAAAAATCAACATCAATCACTTTGCCTAGAATTGGTTCCGATGAAGCGATTTGATACCGATAAAGATGTTTGGCTTGAGGAGTAACTAACCATTTTTCGACTTCATCGTTGTTGATGTGTGAGGAGGAGGAAGCACCCTTGTTTGCAACCGTCTTTGTTTGTGGCATGTTTGCTTGAGGTTTGAATTAGAGAAACCCAGGAAATTGGTGAGGATGATGTAGGTTTTGAGTTTGGATTATGATTTTAGACAAATTTTGGAGGAGAAAAAAGCTTGAATAAGAGTAGGAATGAAGGATTTAGAGTGAGAGGAGAAGTGGCAAGTGCTTGAGGGCTGTTAAAATGAGGCATAATAGGGTTTTAAACCCTTACCTGCCGCGAGGCAGTCACCTGCCACGAAGAGGCAAGCGCCTGGCGACCCAAAAGGACCAAGTCAGTAGCTAGGCAGTCGCCTGACACTCAAGTGGCAATCGCCTACCAAGCACATTTTTCAAAAAAACTTCTTCAAACAACATCTCGAACATGCATCATTCTTAATTCTCGTCTAATGAATATAAATTGATCCTCAGAGAGTGGTTTTGTGAATATGTCCGCTAATTGATCATTTGTGTTAATGAATTCTATAATTATTTCCTCGTTTTGTACGTGATCTCTCAAGAAGTGATGCCTTAGGTGTAATGACCTGCTTAATTAACTTTAACATGCTCTGATACCATTCTGGGAGCAAACCCAATCATTAGCCTAAACAGCGAGAAGCAGAAATCACATAAACATAACCATATGAAAATATATACAATCCAATACCAGAGTACTAACCTATTTCCCAAAATTATACACATCACTGTTCCCAAAACACCCTCAACTAGCTAGGGTGTCACGACCTGCTCATTTTTCCACATTTTTTTTTTCTATAATGATAATATCAATAGAGCATTTCCCATATTTCAGTTTAGCAGGTCACAATTCCTGTAATGACCCGAAAAAAAAATTATTAAAAAAAAATTTTAATTAATTAAAAGTATTAATCAATCAATTAATTAAACATTATTCAATTAATGTATTAAATAAACAAATAAAGAGAAATAGTATGAGAAAAAAATATATATATATGAAATAAAATGAAATTAGACTAATTATTAATTAGTTAATTAATTGAATATTATTTGATTGAATTAATAAATTAATTAAACGTTATTTAAATATATTAATTAAGTAAATTATATAATAGGTATATATATATATAAGGATATGGTATATATATATATATATATAGTTAAAGTAATAAGTATATATGTATATAATATAAAATAATATAAAGATAGAATTAAGTGAATTGAATTTCAATTTGAAATCCAATTCAATGTTTAATCTTGCCTGCCAGATTCACGCATCTCCATTGTTCTGTCTCTGCAAGTTACTGTCGCCTCTCCGCCTTCATCTCTCTCTCTTCCCTTATTTCTTGACGAGTTTATGGCGGATTGGGAAACGGAAGGTGCCGTTGGGTTCCTAACTCCGCCACCGATATTTCTACTAGAGCGAATTTGTTATGGGAGCGGCGTAGGCACCACTCTTGAGAAAAGGTAATTTTTTCCCAATTTCTCAATTTCTGGTTAAATCTGCTGTTGAATCGACGATCAGGCACCACCACGGGGTCCTAATCGTCGTTGTCGTCATTTTGACGTGGATAATTTTTTAATTGGGGTTTTCTAGACCCTACTCCAAAGCGAGAGTGGGATTTGGCAAATTTGATAATTTGGCTAAATTTAAGGGTATATTTATTTATTTAGGAATTATAGCCCTAGGAAATATTTAAATAATATTTTATTCAGGAATAATTTATTGGAGTTAGGAATTTTTGATTCAGGGTCCGGGTGAGGGCCACAAGTATTTTTCGGAGTCCCTGTTGGCGTAATTCAAGAAACCAGGTAAGAGAAAAAATATATATTAAATTAGAATTTTTATGAATTTAATGGAAAAATAAATTGTGTTATATGTACGTGTATATGTTTCAGTATGGGTAAAATGCCAATTGTTTAAATTATATTTTTTTCAAATTTAGGGCTGTTTATTAGATATGTATGTGTGAAAATGAACTGATGAAAGTGGAAAAATATTTTCAGGATAATTAAGTAAGAAATGAAAGGTATTTTCAGTATATAAACATTAAATGTTGGTTGGCTTATTTTACAGGCAGTGTATGAATTTTATTACTATATTGTGTGGCATGAGAATCTGTGCAAATATATGTTAAATGTATGAGATGCAAGTTAAGAAAGTAAAACAATGAGAATAAAATATAATATGGACAATGTTGCTTGTGTGTGTTAAATGCAACTATGTAAATGTAAGACAATTGAAAGACAGCCATGTTAGCAGATCTAACACACTTCTGTGTAGACTAACTGATGACAGCTAAAAGGAGCTGTGTTAGCAGATTTAGCACGTTTCTACGTAAACTAACTGATGATGGCTAAAGACCAGCTGTAGTACGAAGTAATGAAATGAAATGTTATGCAATGAAATGATGATGAAATGGCAATGAAATGAAATGACAAATGTAAATGATGTAAATGGGAAAGAGCCACTTAAAGTGAAATGAAATGCAAAGTTAAGTTATGAACAGGAATGAATGTGCATGAATGTATAATGACAGAAAAGAATGATGTATTATGATAATAGAAGTATGTATGTACGTAGAATATGTTACGATTGGGCGAGGCGTACCTTTCGCCTGAGGGCTTGCTGAGTAAGGTGAGTGCACTAGTAGCTTCAGATGTGACAGTAGCTACATAACGCAATAGGGCAGAGGGAACCTACTTGTATGAGCAGGTAGAATTCCCAATCCTTAGGGCCTTTGCTGGTAAACTATTGTTGAATGCGTGAGTACGAGATCAATCTAACACTTGAGGGCTTACTGAGTAAGGTGAATGCTCTGGTATGCTTAAATTGTGACCTTCGGGTTGCTAAATGTATCAGAGCAGAAAGGTGCTACTTGTATGGGCGGGTAATCACCCCTATCCTCGGATAATCTCGTGGGTTAAACATTTGCATGTGTTTGTTTAGGACCAGAAAATGACTTTCAGTATTATGTTAATGATTTGCAAATATTATAAAATGATATGTATAATCTCATGATGGCCACACACTGAGTTTATAGATTGTTTCTTCCCTTACTGAGATGTGTCTCACCCGAATATGAATTCATTTTTTTTCAGGATTCCTCGAAATCGAGCTTTGAGAGCTCAAGATTTTATAACAATTTATTTGAAGATATAAGAAAAAGGGTATATTTTTATGTTAATTCTGATATGTATATTTTATGTTTTATGTCTTTATGTTTTAAGTCGGTTATGAAAGGATAGTTGTGAAACATACTAGTATTAGTGGATAATGTTTTGGAGACGTGTATATATTTGAATACTGGTGGATGATTAATTTATTATGGTTGGTAGTTAGAATTAGTAAACTCTGATATTATGTTATATAGAGATTATGGTTATATTTCCGCTGCATATATTATGGATTATGGATTATCAGGGATTTTATCAGGTATAACGCACCGGACCCGGGTTTAAGGGTTCGGGGCGTTACAATTCCCATGGACCCGTGGGTACTAGGAATATATCAGAACATACAACGGAAGCCCTAGTAGCAGAAAACATACAATAATGTACATTTCAATACCATATATTATAATATACCAGAGTTGCTATAGTCCACAGTATTTCCATATATACATCCCAAAATAAATCTAGGGACATTTCCCACAAAATCTAACTATCCCTACAAAAATAAACTTACCCTTCAAAAGGGCAGATACCCAGCACTAGGTCAGCGGGGCTTTTCCCGCTCTCCTATCAGGGGCTCCTGAAAAGTTTATAAGAATAAGGGGTGAGACACCTCTCAGTAAGGGAAATAAACTAATACCAGTGTATGACAACATGAGTATTTTGTGTTCTACATTTACCATACATAACATATTCAATAACTATTTGTCAAATTTGGGAAAATAGGTATATATCAAATCATGGCAGAACATATTACATTTTCATAAATCTATCTCATCTCTTATAGTAATAATAACATAAAAACAATCCTGGTAGGTTAGCTGGCTGTTGTCATGTATTACCCCACATGACTGGGTTGTGTGGCCCGAAGGCGGGACCTGACAATGGTTGGCCAACCACTGCCAAGTCAAACAGTAGTTTGTAGGTCCGATAGGTCTGCCAAACCTGGTCCGTACACCAGGGGCGATAACAGCACACTTCTTGAAAATAACCACATCGACCATCTAGTCTCACACCACTCCGTACAACGGCGTTAACACAGATATCATGATCACGAAGACCATGGACACATAGCAACAGTACCGTGCAAGTGCTAGCCTAGACCAAGCTAACCAGGTTCTGATATCATATACATATACTAAAATCGTGATACATGAATATCTCATATCATTAATTATCAAATCAATCATATCATTTGCACATATATATATATCATGAAAATCATCGGCCCGTACGTCGGTATTACACATTTTATCATAGCTCGGCCCGTATGCCGGCAAATCATAGCACAGCCCGTACGTTGGCAAATCACAGTCACATAGCACGGTCTGTATGCCGGCAAACATAGCACAGCCCGTACGCTGGCAAATCACATCACATAGCACGACCCGTACGCCGGCAAATCACATCACATAGCACAGCCTATACGCCGGCAAACACATCATAAAAATCTCGACCCGTACGCCAATTTTTTCATCATAAGAATCCATATCATTCATATTCCCAAAAAGTAGTATTTCTTAACATTTATACTCATGCCACACAAATAGGTTTTTCACATATTCAATATACCATCATTTTAACAATATTTTCCAAAACATAAATCATATATATAAATATATTTATTTTCCTGAAACCAAATGATACATATATATATACATGCGTTTTCTAAAAATGAACTAGCTTAATTTATCCCCTTACTTGCTTCCTAAAAAGCCCCTAATAAAACTTCCCCGCACCCGCAGGGTTCCTAACTCAATACCCTGAAAATGAAAACTCTCAGTATTAAAGTTCAGTATTTTCGTACGTACAACATTTTCTATAACTACCACTAAGTCAAATTCGGAATAAAAGCCTTACCTCAACTTAGGGATTAGGGATGATTTCCTACATTCCCAATTCAACACCCCTGGAAATGAAAACTCTCAGTATTAAACTTTAGTATTTCCATGCATACATCATTTCCTATAACTATCACAAGACCATATACGGCTTAAAAAACCTTACCTCAACTCTAGGATGGTTTCCAACTTTGTTTTCCCAACGATCCGCTCCGGCAAACTCGTAGAGAACTTTGTTAGGAGCATTGTGGTGACCTCAGATTGTCGATCCGGCGTAAATATAACCCAAAAATGATGAGAGAGAGAGAGAGAGAGCACCGAAGAGGAGAGAGAGAGAGAAGAGGTAGCTTCGTTTGTAAGTTAAAAATCCAAATTTTTCTATTTATAGACAGGGGATTTCTTCGACGAGACATGTCACCTCGTCGACGAGTCCTTCATTAATTCGTCGATGAGACCCTGTATTCGTCGATGAAATTCAGGCTGCCCCAGAACCTCTCTCGGTATTTTCTTGTCGACGAAGCCCTGTGTTCGTCAATGAATTTTCTTATGCACTCATCGAAGAGGCCCTATTCGTCGACGAGTCCTGGCAATTTCCTTAAAATTATGGTTATCCCCCAAAATGCAATGTCGTCGACGAAAGCTTCGCGTTCGTCAACGAAGTTGACTGTCTCCTTCTGTTTTTGTTCCTATTTTCTCTCCCTCTTAATTATTCAAATTCCATTTTTTTATTCGGGTTGTCACATAGGGTATACAAAAATCCTCCATAATACTCACTTCACTGACAGGGCACTACTGACGCCCCTCTATCTGCGAGCTTGGTCTGCTCGCCTACCTGGATTACCTAAAAAATGATTCAACATTGGGATGAGCCAACGCTCAGTAAGACGAAATATGCTATTACTAGTGTGTGGCAAATGAGTTACTATATCATGAACATCTGTTTTCAAATAAACATGTATAACTGAATATATAAATAAAGTATAAATGATAAAATCCACCATCCCTGTCCCTATTGCTTAACATGTCAGTATCGGAGAATATTATTCAAAATACTTCTAGTATAAGTAAGTATGTCCCCTGTTTCTGCAAATCTATACATACGTAATAATAACTAAAACTGTTCCCTGTGGATATTTATGTGTCACAACTTACCCCCTCATGATAGGGTTGTGCGGCTCGTAGGTGAGATTTACCCTGGCTGGCCAACCAGGAATAAATCACTATACTTCATTGGTCAATCTGCCCACCTCAACCCATATCTGGATGGGGAGCCTAACCTCTTTAAGGCCCTAGGTGATCGACCTTACCACGTATTATCTAAATAGGTGGTTGCACTCAAAAAGTAACGTAATATCTATAGCAACGGTACCGTGCTCTGTAGCTGCATAGTCCAACAGGGTCTGATACTATATAATGTATTTCTATATACAACTATCTGATTTATCATGATTTTGAAATATTCGTAATAACCATGATGCTGCATAAACTATACTCTAATTCATACGTCGTAATACTGAGAACTGTACAATCATAACACTGAAACTGCATAATCATAATATTGATATCCATATAATCATGGTACTGAGATTCATAAAATCATGGTATTGAAATATCGAAAAATCAAGATACTGAAATATCGTAAAACATATCTTCGTACTATATTCTTATTCACAAGCCACACGATACTTTAATACATAATTTTCATCATTTAATAAGCTGTATAATATTTGAAAAATACCTAGCATAGCGTATTTCCCTTACTTGACTACTGGAAAACCCCTAAAATATTATGGTCTAACCCCGGTAGGATTTCCTGACCAATACCCTGAAACTGAAAACTCACAATACTAAACTTTAGTATTTCTACATGTACATCATTTCTTACAACTACCATAAGATCAAATTTAGCTTAAAAAGTCTTACCTCAACTTAGGGATGATTTCCAACTTCGTTTCCCTAACGATCCGCTCCGGCAGACTCGTAGAGAACTTCGTCAGGAGCATCGTGGTAGCCTCAAATCTTCGATCCAGTGAGAAGCAAGCCCGGAAACGAAGAGAGAAGTGAGAGAGAGACGTAGAAGAGAGAGAGGAGCGTTAAAAGTGAATAAAAATCAAATTTTTAGCTATTTATAGAGGCAGATTCATCGACGAGACACGTCACCTCGTCGACGAGTCCTTCATTAAATTCGTCGACGAGACCCTGTATTCGTCGACGAAATTCAGAGCAGCCAAAAACCTCACTCGGTATTTTCTCGTCGACGAATTTCCTTATTCACTCATCGACGAATTTCCTTATCCACTAGTCGACGAAGCCCTATATTCGTTGACGAGTCCTGGCAATTCCTGAAAATTATTATACGCGTTCGTCGACGAAGTCTACGACCTCCTTCTGTTTTTGTTTCTATTTCTCTCTCTTTTATTATATTTAAATAATATTATTTTTCGGGTCACTACATTATGTCAATGTGTTTTGTTCTTGAGTGAGATACCACATTTTTTGAAATATTTATGGCACTTGTGTTGTCGCACTTTATTGGAATTGTTTGATATTGAAGTTTGAAATCTCTTAATTGTTGTTTCATATATAATGTTTGAGTACAACAACTCTCAGCTGCTATGTATTCTGCTTCAGCTGTGGATAATGCCACGAAATTTTGTTTCTTTGAAAACCAAGAGACTAGTGAGTGTCCTAGAAAGTAACAAGTCTCACTAGTGCTCTTTCTATCTATTTTACACCTAGCATAATCTGCATCTGAATAGCTTATCATTTCAAAATCAGTTCCCTTTGGATACCACAAGCCTAGATCAAGTGTGCCTAGCAAGTACCTGAGTATTCGTTTAACTACTATTTGATGTGATTCCTTAGGTACTGATTGAAACCTAGCACACATGCATACACTAAACATAATGTCGGGTCTACTTGTTGTTAGATATATTAGGCTACCTATCATTCCTTGATAATGTTTTGTGTCTACTTGTTTTCCTTTTTCATCTTTGTCAAGGCTTGTTGAGGTGCTCATGGGGGTTCCTATGGGTTTGCTTTCTTCCATATCAAACTTTTTCAACATATCCTTAATGTATTTAGTTTGATTTATGAATGTTCCATTCTTAACTTGTTTAATTTGTAACCCTTGGAAGTAATTCAACTCTCCCATCATACTCATTTCAAATTCTTTTTGCATACATGCAGCAAATTCTTTACATAATTCTTCATGTGTTGCACCAAATATAATATCACCAACATAGATTTGTATTATTAGCATATTTTTATTTTTAGTTTTTATGAATAGAGTACTATCTACCTTTCCTCTTTGAAAAATCATTTTTAAGTAAAAAATTACTTAGTCTTTCATACCAAGCTCTAGGAGTTTGTTTCAAACCATATAAAGCTTTTGCTAACTTGAATACATGATTAGGATTTTTCGTGTCTTCAAAACCTGGAGGTTGTTTAACATAAACTTATTCATTTATATATTCGTTGAAGAACACACTTTTTACATCCATTTGATATAGTTTAAAATCCTTATGGGCTGCATAGGCTAGGAGCATCCTTATTGCTTCCATTCTTGCTACGGGCGCAAATGTTTCATAAGAGTTAATACCTTCTTTTTGATTATAACCTTATACTACTAGCCTAGCTTTGTTTCTAACAACTACCCCATTCTTATCTTTCTTATTTCTAAAGACCCATTTAGTTCGTATGATTGAGTGTTCTTTAGGTTTAGGTACTAGTTTCCATACTTGACTTCTCTCAATCTGATTTAGTTCTTCTTGCATAGCCATAATCAAAGAATCGTTATTTAAGGCTTCTTCAATGTTCTTGGGTTCATCTTGAGATAAAAATGCATAGTGGTTGCATATGTTTTTCAATGATGCTCTAGTGGTTACTCCTTTTGATGGTTCTCCAAGAATTTGATCTTTTGGATGACTTTTAACATATTCCCACTCTTTTGGTAGTTCTTGATTTTTTGTGGGGTTTTCATTTGAAGTTTCATCATTGTTTTCTTCTTTTATTTCAAGATTTTATTTTTTTTGTGAGATATCTTCTCTTTCATCATTCTAAATTTCTTTTGCAGAGTGATTTGATTCATCAAAAGTTATATACATGGCTTCAACGATAGTATGTGTTCTTTTATTGTAAACTCTATATGCTTTACTATTTATAAAATATCCTAAGAAAATGTCTTCATCTGATTTTGCATCAAATTTACCTAAATCATCTTTATTATTGAGAACAAAGCATTTACATCCAAATACATGGAAGTAAGCTATGTTGGATCTTCTACCTTTCCATAGTTCATAAGGTGTTTTATCTAGACTTGATCTAATAGACACCCTATTTATAACATAATAAGCTGTATTTACAGCTTTAGCCCAAAAGTACTTAGGCAAATTATTTTCATTTAACATGATTCTTGCCATTTCTTAAAGAGTTATATTTTTTTTCTCAACAACTCCATTTTGTTGTGGAGTACTAGGTGTTGAAAAGTTATGGTTTATGCCATGATCATCACAAAATTTATCAACATTTTGTTTTTGAACTCTCTACCTTGATCACTTCTAAAGTTAGTTATGTTATAGCCTTTTTCATTTTGTAATTTCTTGCACAAAGTTATTAACACGTTACAAGCTTCATCTTTATTTGCTAAGAACAATACCCAAGTATATCTTGAATAATCATCTACAATCACAAAGGCATATTGTTTGCCTCCTAAGCTTTGTGTTCTAGTATGACCAAATAAGTCTAGGTGCAAGAGTTCTAAGGGTCTACTGGTTGATATGTATTTCTTCTTTTTGAAACTTGTCTTGACTTGTTTTCCTTCTTAGCATGCATCACAAATCTTATCTTTTATAAATTTTGTATTTGGTAATCATTTTACTAAATTTTTCTTGGATAGTTTAGATAATAGGTCCATGCTTGCATGCCCTAGTTTCTTATGCCAAAGCCAACTAGTTTCATTCATGGCAGCCAAACATGTCACATTTTGATTAACTAGGTTATCAAGATTTATACAATATACGTTATTTACCCTATGAGCTGTGAATAAGGTTTCATCATTCTTAGGATTTTGAATAATGCATTTGTCTTTCTTAAAAATTATTTCAAAACCTTTGTTACTTAATTGACTAATACTCAAAAGAATATGTTTTAAACCTTCTACCAATAACACATCATCAATTATAAGAGAGGGTTCTTTACCTATTTTACCAATGCCAACAATTTTACCTTTGACATTGTCACCGAAGGTCACATATCCCCAATTTTTTGTTTTAGTGTGGTGAACTTGGTCCTATCTCCGGTTATGTGTCTTCAACACCCGCTGTCCAAGTACCACTTTTCCCTTGATAATGTTGTTCTAAAGCAACATATCTCAAAAATTCTTCTATGCACATGAACTCCAGAAGAATGGTGATATAGATGTTCAGCAAATCAGATCAAGTGACAATCTAACAGATATGTTCACTAAAGCTTTACCGACTACAACAATCAAGAAATTGGTTCATCTTATCCGAATGAAATATCTTAAAGATTTTAGTAGAATGAGTTAATATATGAGTGACAACCAAAGGGGAGTGTTATGAATGAATGATGGTTGTCCCCTCATGTTCCCCTTTTCTTATCCGACACATCACTCACGTGTCTCTCTCTCCCTCTCAATCTTATCTCTTATCTCTCTCACCCACTCCCATTATTTGATTAAATGAAACCTCATCTGCTCCTCCCACATGCCTATATAAGGAGGAGCAGATTGTGAGAATTATACACACGTAGAAAGAATAAGAATGCGCAGAGAAATTATGCACATGGAGAAGAGTAGAGAAGGATGCGTAGAAGGAAAGAAGTGTAAGGAATATGAGAGATATAAATAAAAGTGGGTGAGAAATATTTTGTACGAGTTGATTAAATATCATGTTATAATTCCTCCTAAATAGTAAAGTTCTGATCCCATCCGCCCGTGGAGTAGGTATATTTGAACCACGTAAAATTCGATCTTTTCTTCAATTATTTTTCTGCTCATCTTCATTTATTTTATTATTAATTTCGGCATTATTTATAGCAAAACTATTTTTGAAATCTCTCAACCCATCTCCCATTTAAATATTAAGAGTTGAACTTCCAATCTACTAATTCATGTGAGAGGTGAAACATTGCTCTTTGATCTTGATTATATTCCAACCTATATTGACTTAATTCAATTTGGTGAATTTGGCATCTAAAAAAAACCTTATACTAATGTAATTACATATGTTGGACTTTGTAGAGCCTAGTTGTGTTTGATCCGGATGAAGACTTGACCCGAAATAATGTTGCATGATTTTTTAATGAGAGATTTTTTATTGAGGCTTAGTCCATGGAGTGGAGGCTTGGGCCGAACTGTAACGCTCATGGACAAGCCTTGTAACGCTCCAACTTGGGTCTGTTAGGGAGCACTGCGTCTCTCTTCCTCCACCTGGACCAGACAACAGGGGGGGCATGCCTTATCAGACTAATGACTGGCCCTACAAACCAACACGTGTCATTTTCAGTGTATTTTGTCCTCACTCACACACTTCCTGAGAAAACTTTTCAGGTGGTCACCCATCCCAAGATTACTCCAAATTAAGCACACTTAAGTATGAAGTTCTTATGGGAAGACTCCCGAAAAGAAAGGTGCACCTTGTTGATATAGGTAGTAAAATCTAATATTTTTTTTAAGTCTTTCATCCATGGGGTATCACAAGCCTCCTGGGGATTCGTTTTTTGACTCATTTTGTAGCCCATTGTGAATCTTGTGTACATGATATATATAGAAACCGTTGTTTTGATGATTAGGGGTTTTTTCTAAAGCAATTTTGAGAAAGAGGAAAAACTATATTATTGCACTCTGTATTTTTTCCCTAATAATTGTGAAATCCTCGCAACTTTATGGATGTAAGCAAAAATTGTCGAACCGCGTAAATACTATTTTATGCGTGTGATTATTTTTTTCTTTTAACATGTATTTTTTCTCTATTTTGTTTCTCATAAGTTTTTAAAAGTTTCGTAATAATTTTCTTACAATATATATATACCAACAATAGTTTTCCCCAAATACAAGTATCTTTTTTCTTACAAATCAATTCATTGTTGATGTAAACTATTTAATATCTCATTACTTTGACCGTGCTTGTTATATGTATTTTTTAATCAATTGTATCCCATAGAACTAACATTTTTAATGTTAATATTATTATGCTCAACCATCAATACATTACATGTGGAAGCAAATTTAAATTTTTTTTTTTAAGGAATGTGCTAGAATATATTAACTTCACTTAAGAAGTCATATAAGTCCAAACAAAAAGGACTTCTATTTCTTCAAAACTTCAGTGGGCCAAATATACAAAAGCATATAAAATAAAAACGGCCACAGTTGAAGAACTCTTTAACCAACACAACACAAAGTCACGCTTTCACACCTCCCATTTTACCACCAATTCTCCACTCCCTAAGCAAATTAAAGCCAAAAACGAAAAGATAAAGCGAGCACACACAAAAACAAGGAACGCATTAAAAGCAGCAACAGGCAACAGCTAGCAGAAGCAGCCACACTGCATTTAACTCAACACACACCCCCAAAGCCTCATTCCCCGTCTCTCTCTCAGGGGTTTGGTCTCCGCGGTGCGGCGGAGTATGGAGAACGTCGCCCAGGTGGCGGGGGTGGACGCGATGGGTCTGATAAGCATGATCGCGAAAGCGGCGCGGAACGCCGCCACCCACCGGCGGAACTGCGAGCAGCTGGCGGGGCACGTGGCCATAATCGGGAACCTGCTCGAGAAGCTGAGCTCGACGGAGCTGAGGAGGTTTCCGGAGACGGGAGAGCCGTTGGATGGGCTGGAGGACGCCCTGAAGAATGCGCTTGATTTGGTGGAGAGCTGCCGGGAGAGGAGTTACCTGTACCTGCTGGCGATGGGGTGGAGCGTGGTGTATCAGTTCCGGCGGGCCCAGGCTGAGATCGATCGCTATCTCAAGCTCCTGCCGTTGATCTCGCTGGTCCACCAGTACCGTATCAAGGTATGTCGCATGGAATCACTGCCCTCCTTCCATATTCCATAGGAGATTGTCGGTATGTGAGGTGATGGTGAAGGATCAAATATGCATCCCTGATGTTGGCTTTTTTGGCTGCGTCATTTTCCGGGAGCGAGTGTTAGGGGTATTTTTGGAAGATAGGTCAGGAGAATTCTTCCATTAAAAATGGTGAGTTAGGCTGGGTTATCCAGGCACGTGGCCTCATTTCATTGGGAACTTAATTCTTCCACATTTGATGGGACAACACAGAATAAAACTGACTTTTCTCATAAATTTTTATATTCCCATACAATTTGTTCGAGTTTTTTCCTGTTTTATTATTATTTTTAAATAAAATATTAAATAATACTCTATTTGAAAATTTTTTTTTTACTTACATAAACTCGTAACACCAAGTTGTAAGATTTATCACACATCAAATGAGATTTAAACACGTCTCGCAACTCCAAACTGTGAGATTTACCACGCATCAAACACCTAAAAGCACTGGTCAATCAAATCTTGCAACTTCGTCTTATGATATTTAAACAAATCTCGTACTTGGTGTGGGGAGATTTATTACGTGTAGAGTCCTGGTTAATCAAATCTTGCAGCTTGATCCTGCGAGATTTTTAAAAATCTCCCTATTGAAAGTCCAGTCCAATTCATGTTTCCATGTTGGTCACACATGGCTCCTTCATGCTCACTTCCCTCTCTTCCTTTTTAAATTAAAAATAAAAAGTAAAAAAGGCTTCAAAATATATATGCTTCGCAACTTGCATTTCTAAATTTAAATACAGTATGTTATATGGTGAAAACATAAAAATAAAAATAAAAATAAAATAGACTAAAGTATTTCCCAATGCAAGAGTATAATGTGTGTGTGTGTGTGTGTGTATATATATGTATGTTTTAAATTAAAAATGCATATTTCTTATTATTGGTCGTCGAAGAGCTGAATTACTTTTATACCCAATTAAAAAAAATAAAGAGCTGACTTATTATTTTTTTGGAAGTCTGTTTCTTATTAATTAACGCCTTAAATGCATATTTGTTCCTATTAAATATTCATATATATAGAGAATAAATGTTTTAAATTTTGTACCATAATTGGCCCCAATCACTGTCTACCCAAAATGACAAAAATTCCTCGATTTTTAAATGCATACAAACGTATGTAATTGGCCAAGTATTAATATAAACAATAAATTGAAATTAAAATTGTGTTTGGAGTGATACAAATTTTAAGTATTAAATTTGTATTTTTATAAAATTTTACTTAATTCACGAAAATTTAAATTTAAAACCTAAAAGTTTGAAATTCAATTCGTATATAAATTTAACACCAAAAACAACAAAATGTCTTAGTCATTAGATGAATCATTATCTATCAATTCACTCGATCGAGAACATTTTCTTTTACTAGATTATGAATTATTAAATTCTTCTTCACTATCCCATTTCGAGTTATTTTAAACCTATCCTTACTCCATTTCATGTTAGAAACAGTGACTCACTCACTCACTCCTCCTCACAAGTGTGTTGCTGTGTTTGCATCTCAAATGTTCAAATCATCAAATTCGTTTCTTCTTTATCTTATTTTCGACCGATGTTATGCCTAAATTATTGTTTACTTGAATCTTATTATTTTTCCGGTTTAGCAAACCACATATAAAACAAGTAATAGATATTTGATAATTGCACAACTTTCGTTTACATATACATGTTGGGGAAAATTAATAAACATTCTCAATTATACATAAATAATACAACGATGCTATACAAATGAAATGAAAATAATGCTATACTACTCAGTGCCACAGTGAGGTCGTCTCCGGGGTTGTGGTGGTTGCCTTCTGTGTCTGTCCTCTCCCTACTGGTCATCTGCATCAGGTGTCCCGTCCCGTCATCGTCCTGTATGTGGATCATCTCCGCCAAAAGGTATGCAATCATCATCCATGCCAAGCGCATGCGGAGAGAATTGATATGATGTCTCTGGACGAGAACGAGGTGGCATAGCGGGTGCATCGATCTCCTCCCCATTGAAAATGCCGTCTAATAAAAATGACATCAATGGGGTGGCAGTAGAGTCAGATGGAGCGTCAGCCTGTCTACTGGACGGTCTTGCAATATCAGCTGTTGATGAAGGCGCATACTGTGCTAACGGACCGAACATGTACTTCGCCTTTACAACTAGTGGCGAGGAGATGGGACTCACTGGACGACTAGAGGAGGCATGTCGTCCTCCTCGTATTGAAGTTAGTCGACCTCCTTGTGCAGGTACATCAGGTCGAGCAATTGGGATCCGCTGGCTGTCCTCATGGATAAGGTTCAATGCAACACTCATCAATCAGTGGATAGCGAGATCTGGCGAGATCTGATATGCCTCATATAGTATGTTAGCTTGCAGAATACGAAAAAAATTGGTTAACTCATGCAGATCGTTACGTACACATAATAAAAGAAAGTGTGGGTTAAAGTCTTCTTATGCGACTCAGATATACAATAGCGGTATTGTCGACGAAGCGTCGTGCGATGGACCTATACCAGGTAAAGTATGGGTCATCCGGATGCATCGGACCGTCCTTCGCCACTCTTGGTACGATGTAGTCTTGCCGATGTTCCCACGCAGTCACGAATATCGCGTGTGTAATCGCCCAGTCTGTGATCCCTTGACTGCGTTCATCCATGCCATGGAGGTTATCCCTAACTACATCTACCCTCGACGTCAAGAAGGGGTTGGGAATGCCCTCTCGATGGTCGAATTGCCGCATGACTCGGTCAGGGAGATACCACTCGATAATATGAAAGCATATGAGTGGCACTCGAGCTACCCACAGGTCACTCCCGACTGCATAATCAGGAGGTAGGTCGGCTAGAATCTCAGTTATGTAGGATGGAGACCCGAGACGCACACGTTCCACCTACCGCACGGGGAGGTGACCATCACACTCCAGGACGTCGCCATTTTGTTCGAGCTGCCGATTGATGGGAGCCCCGTCACTGGTCGTACTGCCGGACCAGTAGAGGGACCTACGAAACATAGGCCGACAATACGACCAGTGACAAGGCTCCCATCAATTGGCAGCCCGAACAAAACGATGACGTCCTGGAGTGTGACGGTCGCCTCCCCGTGCCGTTGGTGGAACGTGTGCGTCTCGGGTCTCCATCCTACACGACTGAGATTCTAGTCGACCTACCTCCCGATTATGCAGTCGGGAGTGACCTGTGGGTAGCCCGAGCGCCACTCATATGCTTTCATATTATCTAATGGTATCTCCCTGACCGAGTTATGCGGCAGTTTAGCTATCAATAGGGCATTCCCGACCCCTTCTTGATGTTGGGGGTTGATGTAGTTGGGAATGACCTCCATGGCATGGATGGACGCGGTCGAGGGGTCACAAATTGGGTGACTACACACGTGATATTCATGACTGCGTGGGAGCATCGGCGAGACTACATCGTACCAGGAGTGGTGGAGGGCGGTCCGATGTGTCCGGATGACCCATACTTTACCTGGTATAGGTCTATCATATGACGCTTCGTCGACAGGACTGCTGTTGTATATCTGAGCCTCGTAAGAAGACTTTAACCCACACTTCCTTTTGCTATGTGTACGTTACGATCTGCATGGGTTAACCAATTTTTTTCGTATCATTCAGGCTGACATACTACATGAAGCAGATCAGATCTCGCTAGATCCCGCTAGCCACCAATTGATGAGTGTTGCATTGGACCTTATCCACGAGGACAGCTGACAGATCCCAGCTGCTCAACCTAATGTACCTGCACGAGGAGGTGGACCAACTCCAATACGAGGAGGACGACATGCCTCCTCTAGTCGTCCAGTGGGTCTCATCTCCTCGCCACCGGTTGTACAGGCGTAGTACGTGTTCGGTCTGTCAGTACCGTATGCTCCTTTGTCAGCAGCTAATATTGCGGGACCGTTCAGTAGACAGGTTGACGCCCTATCTGATTCTGTTGCCACCCCATCGATGTCATTTTTGTTGGACGACATTTTCGGTGAGAAGGAGGTCGATGCACCTACTATGCCGCCTCGTTCTCGTCCAGAGACATCATATCAGTTCTCTCTACGCAGTACCTCTTGGCGAAGATGATCCACATACAGGATGACAACGGGACAGGACGCCTAATGCAGGTGACCAGTAGGGAGAGGGCAGACGTCGACGGCAGCCACCATGACCCCGGAGACGACCTCGCTGCGGCACCGAGTAGTATAACATTATTTTCATTTCATTTGTATAGCATTGATTATTTTCATTTCATTTGTATAACATTGATTATTTTCATTTCATTTGTATAGCATCGTTGTATTATTTATGTATAATTGGGAATGTTTATTCATTTTGCCCAACATGTATATGTGAATGAAAGTTGTGCAATTATCAAATGTCTATTACTTGTTTTATATTTGGTTTGCTAAACGAAAAATAATAAGATTCAGGTAAACAATAATTTAGGCATAACACCGGTCGAAAATAAGATAAAGAAGGAACGAATTTGATGGTTTGAACATTTGAGATGCAAACACAGCAACACACTTATGAGGAGGAGTGAGTGAGTGAGTCGCTGTTTCTAACATGAAATGGAGTAAGGGTAGGTTTAAAATAACTTGAAATGGGATAGTGAAGAAGAATTTAATAATTCATAATCTAGTAAAAGAAAATGTTCTCGATCGAGTGAATTGACAGAAAATGATTCATCTAATGACTAAGACTTTTTGTTGTTTTTGGTGTTAAATTTATAATACGAATTGAATTTCAAACTTTTAGGTTTTGAATTTAAATTTTCGTGAATTAAGTAAAATTTTATAAAAATACAAATTTAATACTTAAAATTTGTATTACTCCAAACACAATTTTAATTTCAATTTATTGTTTATATTAATACTTGGCCAATTATAGATGTTTGTATGCATTTAAAAATCGAGGAATTTTTGTCATTTTGGGTAGACAGTGATTGGGGCCAATTATGGTACAAAATTTAAAACATTTATTCTCTATATATATGAATATTTAATAGGAACAAATATGCATTTAAGAGGTTAATTAATAAGAAATAGACTTCCAAAAAAATTATAAGTCAATTCTTTATTTTTTTTTATTGGGTATAAAAGTAATTCAGCTTTTCGACGACCAATAATAAGAAATATGCATTTTTAATTTAAAATATACATACACATATATATATATATATAGAGAGAGAGAGAGAGAGAGACACACACACACACACACATTATACTCTTGCATTGGGAAATGCTTTAGTCTATTTTATTTTTACTTTTATGTTTTCACCATATAACATACTATATTTAAATTTAGAAATGCGAGTTGCGAAGCATATATATTTTGAAGCCTTTTTTATTTTTAATTTAAAAAAGGAAGAGAGGGAAGTGACAATGAAGGAACCATGCATGGCAAACCAATGTGGGAACATGAATTGGACTGAATTTTCAATGGCGAGATTTTTTTAAAAATCTCGCAGGACCTAGCTACGAGATTTGATTGACTAGGGCTCAACGCGTGGTAAATCTCACAGCATGGTGCTGTGAGATTTGATTGACCAGGGAGTTTAGGTGTTTGACGCGTGGTAAGTCTCGCATCTTGGTGCTGTGAGATTACGTAAGCATTAGACTGGGAAAATTTTTCCCAAATAGAGTATTATTTAATATTTTATTTAAATATAATAATAAAACAGGAAAAAACTCCAATTTCTTTTGCTTCTTAGTTTATTCTATTTTGTGATTTTGTCAGAAAAAAATAAGTTAAAAAGACTCTCCTCTCCTCCGAAATTCAAAGAAAAGATAGTTATTAGATACCTTCTTATTCTTAAGGTTCGCTGAAAAGATATAAAACTTCATTTAAAAAACTTATTTTATTTTATAAAATAGTAACGAATATTTGTATCTTTTTTATTAGGTTTAAAAATTCTTAAAATCTCAGTAAAAATTCTTGAAAGTTTTGAAATTTGAGAGGTCATTGTCTTCTTACCCGACTTCAAATACTCTCCAAGCCTAAAACTTTTTTATTTATTACAAGAAGGTAAGAACAATATGTTAACATGTTGGACATTCTTTTCTCGCATAAGAAAATTAAGTAGAGAAAGTGTCTTATATGCATGAATGGTTCCTAGACTTAATGGTTTAAGCTTTTCGGTTATCTTGGTGTTTGCACATGTATTTGAAACCCACTTGCAAAGTCTTCCCTAGTACTAACATAACACAAGGAAAATATTAAAGGAGAAACTCTAGCGTAGCCTTAAAACATGAAAAAGTAGTAGAGAGAGAAACAAAGCTTCTGATAGCAAAACATCAATCTATTATAGTGAAGGTCAAATAAGATGATATGAACTACCAAATCGACAACACAGGGAACGTGATCAAATAGTAAAAAGTTCTTTTGGCTTTCCAAACACGGTATAGGGAAGCTACCCAAGCCATCTTTCCAATTGTAACAAAAATACTGATGTCTTGAGAAGAAATCCACACAAATTCCTCATCCTAGTGAGAACATCTCAAAATTTTGATGGTTTAAAGTTGCAGTAAGTAGTAACTTTGTGGTGATCCTCTTTGGCCACATTGCATCCAAAAAAGAAAATGCTTTCAACCATTAGGAACTTCATACAAAGCAAACAAGAAGGAGAATCTGCTTCCCTCTGGGAGTATTGTTCGTGCAAATGCGCAGCAGAAATCACACAATTGTGTTAGCTGAACTCAATTCTATTCAACTCTGTGTAAATTAACATTATGTACATCCCAATCTTATAATACAATCACCTATACTAATAAGGAAATAATCCCCCTACAAAATAATATATAATCTCCTACATTTACCCACTTTCCTAATTTACCCATCATACACAAAGGTACTTGGGATTTTAACACTCCCCCTCAAGTTGGATCATAGATATTAATCATCTCCAACTTGCTAATGAGATCATCAAAGTTCTGTCGTGCCAACCCTTTCGTAAAGATATCTGCAGTTTGTTCCTTGGTAGGTACATAGGTCATACAGATAGTTCATTCTTCAATTTTCTCTTTGATAAAATGTCGGTCCACTTCTACATGTTTAGTCCTATCATGTTGAACTGGATTGAGAGAGATCCTAATGGCTGCTTTGTTGTCACAATAGAGTTTGATAGGAAATTTCACCGGGACGTGTAGTTCATCCAAGAGTTTTCGTAACAATAGTCCTTCACATAATCCTTGAGCAACTGCTCTGAACTCAGCTTCGGCACTACTACGAGCCACTACATTCTATTTTTTGTTTCTCCAAGTTACCAGATTTCCCCAGACAAATGTGCAATAATCGGTGGTGGACCTTCTATCTTCCACTGATCCTGCCCAATTTGCATCTGTAAAGATCTCTACTTCTTTGCTTTCACATTTCTTGAAGAAGAGTCCTTTTCCTAGGGAGCCCTTGACATATTGGAGGATCTTGTATACAACATCTAAATGAGCTTCTTTTGGTGAATGCATGTGTTGACTTATCACACTAACTGCAAATGCAATATCTGGTTTGGTATGTGATAAGTAGATTGGCTTACCAACCAATCTCTGATACCTCTCTTTTTCAACAGATATTCCACGGTCTTCGATCCTCTTTACTGCTTCAATCGGTTTTTCACTAGATTTGCATCCTAGCATGCCAATTTCAATTAGGAGATTAGTGATATACTTTCGCTTAGAGACACTAATATCCTTTTTCGTTCTAGCAACTTCCATGCCCAAGAAGTACGGCATTTGTCCCAAGTCTTTAACTTCAAATTCAGTAGCTAGAACTTTCTTCAATCTTTCCATCTCTACTGTATCATCCCCAGTTAAAATTATATCGTCAACATACACTATTAGAATTGTTCTCTTATCTTTTTCAGACTGTTGGAAGAACAGGGTGTGATCAGATTGCCCTTGTCGATATCCTTGGTTCTTTATTACTTTTGCAAATTTGTCGAACCATGCCCTGGGAGATTGCTTGAGTCCATGCAAGGACTTCTTGAGTTTACACACGTTGTTTTCTTCACCTTTCTTGCTAAAGCCTGGTGGTATTGTCATGTAGACTTCTTCTTATAACTCACCATTTAGAAATGCATTTTTAATGTCAAATTGTTGTAGTGACCAATCTAAGTTGGCTGCCAAGGATAAGAGAACCTGAACTGTATTCAAGTTTGCCACTGGTGCAAATGTCTCTGTATAGTCAATGCCATAAGTCTGTGTGAATCCTTTTGCAACGAGCCGGGCTTTATATCGTTCAACTGTCCCATCAGATTTATATTTCACTGTGAATACCTATTTACAACCAACTGGTTTCTTCCCTCTCAGCAAACTCATTACATCCCAAGTCCCATTTTTCTCCAGAGCCCGCATTTCCTCCATGACAGCCTCCCTCTATTTAGGTATTTCTAGAGCTTCCTGAATATTCTTTGGAATTCTCATCCTGTCAAGGTTAGAGGCAAAAACACAATATCCTGTAGACAAGCTTTTATAAGACATATATTTAGATCAGGGATATTGAGTACATGACCTGGTTTGTTTTCTGACTGCAATAGGTAAATTGATGTCATCAGGTATAGGATTATTAGAAAAGAGCTCATGAGACTCATGGTTGTTCGGAGCCATCACCGGTTCCAATACTCTTGGTGCCTCAAGTATGAGATTCTCCCTGTTCTTTGTGTTTGGCTTTCTTGAGTAAACCAATATGTCTGTGTTGTTTTGCTTGCCTGCATCTCCCCCTGAGGTTAAGTGCTCTTTTGTGTTTGACAGGTTAGGAAGTGATGCAACGGGAGACTCAGTGGATGGGTCAGGGAATGAAGTAATAGTAGATGGCACAAAGTCAGTGGTAATAGGAGACTCAATAGATGGCACAGAGTCAGTGGTAAAGAAGTCAAAGAACTGACCTTCACTCCATTGCTCCCCCTGAAGAGAGGGCTTTGGGAAATAAGGAGTGGTTTCAAAGAATGTGACATCAAGGCTAACAAACATTCTCTTTAAGACAGGGTCATAGCATTTGTAGTCTTTCTGGATAGGGGAGTAACCAATGAAGACACATTTAATGACGCGAGGATCCAATTTATCGCGATGGTGATCATGAACATGAACAAAAGCCGTACAGTCAAAGATTTTTAGCGGAATATTGGAGGGGAGTCGAGAGGTAGGAAAATGTTCTTGGAATTTCTGGAGAGAAGTGGCAAAGGAAAATACTCGACTCGGCATTCGATTAATGAGATGTGTAGCCGTTAAGATGGCATCTCCCCAAAAATAGTTTCTCATGTTTGTAGTGAACATCAATGCCCGAGCTACTTCAAGTATATGTTTGTTTTTTTGTTCAACAAACCCATTTTGTTGAGAGGTATCCACACA
The DNA here is from genome assembly GCF_029873635.1 of Malania oleifera. Taxonomy (NCBI): domain Eukaryota; kingdom Viridiplantae; phylum Streptophyta; class Magnoliopsida; order Santalales; family Ximeniaceae; genus Malania; species Malania oleifera. The sequence continues at coordinate 2,617,093 of NC_080426.1, read as the reverse complement.
AGAACTCTGATGAACAATCCCATTTTCTTGAAGATAAGTTCCCAGAACATCATTAAAATATTCCGTACCATTATCAGTACGTAAAATTTGAATGTGAGTCTGGAATGGTATTTGAATCATGGAATGAAAACTGACAAAAATGGAACGGATTTCAGTTTTATTTTTCAACAAGTAAACCCAACAAAGACGAGTATGGTCATCAATAAAAGTAACAAACCATTTTGTATGGGTGCGATTGAGGGATCTTGAGGGTCCCCACAATCATAGTTAATGGATGAGATGGTTTGTATATGGATGTTGGGAAAGAAGCATGCCGATGTTTTGCAAGCTCACACACTTCATATTGAAACTCAAAAGATATTTTATTTGAACAGATAGACAGAAACAAACGTTTTAAATATTGAAAATTTGGGTGACCCATCCTAGAGTGCCATAACAAAAGTTCACTATCTCTAGAAATAGATGCAGAATCACAAATTACAGTATTACATTGTTCACTCAAGCTTGCCTTCTCAAAGTAGTAGAGTCCCTCATACGCTTTAGCAATGCCAATCGTCTTCCTCGATGATACGTCCTGAAAAACACAATGAGATGAAACAAATTTAGCAGAGCAATTGGAGTCTTTTGTTAACTGACTGATGGATAACAAGTTGCAAGATAACTTGGGAACATGTAGGACAGATTTTAAGGTTACGGAGTTAGATATGCAAGTACTTCCTTTACCGGCAACTGGTGATAGTGAACCATCTGCAATTTTGACTCTCAGGTTTCCAGCATATGGTGAATAGGATGAAAACAATTAATAAGAACCAGTCATATGATCTGATGCACCTGAGTCAATTATCCATGGTGATTTGTGATAGGATATAGTATTTAAGGCTGATAAATAATTATCTCAGTGAGCTAGAGAACCAGTGGAAGACTAACCTGATGTTTGAATGGAGGTAATCCTTTTATATAGCTGATCCAACTACTCAGGGCTGAATGCACTACTTGGACTGACATTATTGGTTTTTTCGCCTTGTAATTTTCCAGTTGAACTGTCAGTGTAATGTCCTGGTCCTTTATACGGACCTAGGTTGCCAACCTACATACATAATAACCTGTACCTGATAGACATACATGAACAACCCGCCCTAAACAGGGACATACGGGTGTAAATCATACAAAACTGGGATATAAATGTAGCGAAAAAACATAAATATCCATCGGAATTTATACTAGGTATATACTAGAGTCTACCGACTGTATTCTTAAATTCTCAAATATCCAACTTAATACATAAATCAGTGTTACAACCTCCAAAAAGATGCTTCTAACTAAGTTTATTACATAACCGAATACTTACACAACTAAACCAAAAACCACTCTCCCAGTCGCTCTAGCAACTAGGACCGACGTCCTAAAGGCCCTGAAAATAGAGGTTGTATAACAAGGTGAGACACTTCTCAGTAAGGAAGAAAGTATTACAATCAGTGTGTGAACACATGTGAGTATTTCAATTTAAAACATATATCCATATATATAAAAAAAAGGTTTTCAATACTGAAGCACAACACATATATCAATATAAACAATACTGTTTTTTCCATATCAGCTTTTAAATCATGTATATGAATATAGAACGACCAACAGCTTGGTATCATAAATAATGCCTATTTTACCCCGTGGCACGGGTTGTGCACTGATATCTCTAACAATGCCCTATTAGTGCAGGCACTGTCATGTATCTCATATATAGTCCGACTGCCTCCCCTGGTCCATTATTCACTAGTGATTACAAACTCCTGCAAGCCGACCATCTCTATACCCACACCGCTTAGCGTATGTGGTTGCGCTGTACTCACTGGCAACGGAATCTGAGCCTCTTGGTATCGGGACTATAAACCCCTTTACCCTGAAGTATTTCAACTCCAGTTCGGTAGTATCTTTCAACTCCTTAGTAGGTAGTATCTTTCAACCCCTTAGGTGGTAGTATCTTTCAGCTCTAATAGTCATAAGTTGTGGTTCCACTTATCATATATACAATTTATAACAAAACATGATAACCAGTGCAATTCTAGTATTTTTACAAACTCATATATCCATATCTGGTATAAACCGGCACACACCCTCTCGGTTTACCCTTTTTGCATAATTTGCACGGTATATAATCGGCACTTGTTTTTCAACATTTTCCAATTTAACAATTTGGAACTCCATTCCCATAATCCATATCAATAATATCAAATGTTTACAAGTTCATTTTCATCCATATGTTACACTAATTTAAACAAAAATCCGCTATATAGTATATAATACAATAAACACCATTTAAATAAACACAAGGGATTGAGGCTTTTCCTACGTACCTAATAATACAAATAAAGAAGTTTTGAAACATTTGGAGACCATACGTCAAAACCCGTATTTTTACCAAAACTGTAAAATCACGAAACCCGACATTTCAACCCTGTGAAAATAGTAAAATAGCAGTCAAATCAATTATATAAATGTAAACTATCTTTTTAGTGGTTTAGTTTTACGAAATAACTATTGTAATCAATTTTCCTTTACCTTGAACTTGAAATCGAAACACGAATGAACTAATCGAAAACAACGACTCGAGGTCCCCAAAACCTAAAAACCGACGAACAATACTTCAATATAATTTCCTATACTACCGATGTACCGAATCGAAACCGAATTCAGACCCTTACATCGATTTTAGGGAAAATCCCGAAATTTCACAAACGAAGATCCGTTCCACAATAAACATAGAGATTCTCCTCTTGACCCACATGGTAACGATGGATCATAGATTTCGGCAACGGATGGCGCGAAATCCTACAGAGAGAGAGAGAGAATGAGAGAATTTATAGAATAAAACCTAACTTCGCCTTTAAGTAATCTAAATAAATATCTCCTATAAGATATTTATATACAAATATCTCAAAATATCTCCTTTCAAAATATCTTCTCCAAAATATCTCCTCCAAAATATCTCTTTATTTATTTATTTATTATTCATTATTATTATTATTATTATTATTATTATTATTATTATTATCATTTTTTGGGTCGGGTTATTACAATCTCCCCTCATAAAAATTTCGTCCCCGAAATTCACCAATCGATACCAAACATATTTTACCTTACGTTGGAGACCTACAAAAAAGTCGGCAGCCACCCACAAAGCAGCTCCAGTCCGAATTTATTATCTACCATCGCTTATGGCAGAGGAATACCATAATTACAATGCGATGCTTCGAAAGATTACACACACACACAAAACTCTCCCGAAGACCATACCACCTATACTACTATACCTAACTACGTACCATTAGAAGATAACTGCGGGTACTTCTGGCATATCTCTGACTCTAACTCCCATGAAGCTTCCTCCACTGCATGGTTAAGCCATAATACATTCTCTAGCGGTATTTACCTAGTCCGTAACTGCTGAACTTTCCGATCTAATATCAGTACTGGTACCTCCTCATATGATAAAGCATCACTGATCTCTAGAGGTTCGTAACTCAGCACGTGCGAAGGATTCGACCGTACTTCTTCAGAACCGAGACGTGAAACACGTCATGGACTCTGGATAGTGTTGGAGGTAAAGCCACTCGATAAGCAACCGAACTTATCCTTTTCAGGATTTTGAAAGGCCCGATATATCGAGGACTTGGCTTGTCCTTCTTTTGGAACCTCATCACCCCTTTCATCGGAGCGATCCTTAGAAACACCATATCTCCTACCTCAAATTCCAGATCCCGTCGACGAGTATCAACATAACTCTTCTGCCGACTCTGAGTTACCTTAATTCTCTCCCTGATCAACTCTACCTTTGCAGAGGCTTGCTGAACCAGTTCCGGACCCAGTATCTGCCGCTCACCAACCTGATCCCAGAATAACGGAGATCGACACCGGCGACCATACAATGCCTCATAAGGTGCCATCTCAATGCTAGCCTGGTAACTATTGTTATATGCAAACTCGACAAGCGGTAGATACCGTATCCAACTATCACCAAAGTCCAGTACGCAAGCCCGTAACATATTCTCAAATGTCTGAATAGTCCTCTCAGACCGTCCATCTATCTGTGGGTGGAAAGACGTACTGAACGTCAGTTGTGATCCCAAGGCATCCTGTAGACTCTTCCAGAATCGAGATGTAAAACGCGGATCTCGATTTGAAACTATAGAAATAAGAACACCGTGGAGTTGTACAATCTCCTGCACGTATAACTCTGCCAGCCTATTCAAAGAATGGCTGACTCTGATTGGAATGAAATGTGCAGTCTTCGTCAGCCGATCTACCACAACCCATATAACATTTTGTCCATGCACCGCCGTAGGTAATCCTGTCACAAAATCCATCGAAATGTGCTCCCACTTCCACTCGGGGATGGCAAGTGGCTCAAGTGGTCCTGCTGGCCTCTGGTGCTCTGCTTTGACCTGCTGACAAGTTAGGCACTGCTTTACAAAACGGGCGATCTCTCTTTTCATGTTGGACCACCAGAAGGACTCCTTCAAATTCCGGTACATCTTCGTACTACCAAGATGTACGGTGTAGAGCGAACGGCGTGCCTCTTCCAGAATGACCCGTTTAATTATGGAATTATTCGGTACACAAACCCTGTGGCGAAATCTCAATATCCTATCAATAGAGATACTGAAATCCGGCTTCAACCCACTCTAAACTCCTTCCATAAGCTTAACTAATTCCGGATCCTCCTTCTACGCCGCATGGATCCTCTCCTGTAAGGTCGGCTGCACCACCAAGCTGGCAAGAACAGCCTGATGATTCCCTTCCACCACCTCCAAGCACAACCTTTCCAGGTCCATATAGATCTGATGTTGAACCCCCACTGCTGAGACCGACGCATCAACAAACTTCCGACTCATAGCATTAGCTACGGCATTAGTCTTTTCTGGGTGATAGCTAATAGTGCAGTCATAGTCTTTTATCAACTCAAGCCGCCTGCATTGTCTCATGTTCAGTTCTTTCTGGGTGAAGAAGTACTTCAAACTTTTATGATCGATAAAAATCTCGCACCTTTCACCATACAAATAATGCCTCCAGATTTTTAATGCAAACACCACCGCTGCCAATTCCATATCATGTGTCAGGTAGTTCTTCTCGTACTCTTTAAGTTGATGAGAAGCGTAAGCAATTACTCTGCCCTGCTGCATTAGAATACAACCAAGACCCTTTTTAGAGGCGTCACTGTAGAGAACAAATCCGCCATTCCCAAATGGAATGGTCAGGACTGGAGCAGTAACCAGTCGCCGTTTCAGCTCTTGGAAACTCAGCTCGCACTCGTCAGTCAAATCATACCTCACGTTCTTTCTCGTGAGTCGCGTCAAAGGACCTGCTAAACTGGAGAACCTTTCTACAAAATGTCAGTAGTAACCTGCAAGACCCGGAAAACTTCTAACCTCCAGAACATTCTTCGGTCTTGCTCAGTTCACTACAGCCTCAATCTTACTTGGGTCCACTGATACACCTTTTTTGGACACGACGTGCCCTAGAAATGCAATCTGTTCCAACCAGAACTCGCACTTCTTTAGTTTTGCATACAACCTCTTATCCCTAAGCATTTGCAATACCAACTTCAAATGAACTTCATGCTCTGCAACGCTCCTAGAATACACTAGGATGTCATCAATAAATACCACGACGAACTGGTCTAAATATTTGTAAAAGATCCTATTCATCAAATCCATAAATGTTGTAGGTGCATTAGTCAAACCAAAAGGCATAACCATATATTCGTAATAGCCATACCGGGTTTGAAATGCTATCTTTGGAATGTCCTCCGCTTTCACCTTCAGCTGATGATACCCAGATCATAGATCAATTTTAGAGAAAATCTGCGTGCCCTGAAGCTGGTCAAACAGATCATCAATCTTGGGTAGTGAATATTTATTCTTTACCATTACCTTGTTAAGTTCTCTGTAATCGATGCATATTCTCATCGACCCATCCTTCTTCTTCACAAATAACACTAGTGCTCCCTAGGGAGAAACACTAGGTCGAATGTACCCCTTGTCTAGTAGTTCCTGCAGTTGTTCTTTCAACTCTCTTAATTCAGCTGGAGTCATGCGATACGGAGCTTTCGAAATAGGCGTTGTATCTGTAGCTAACTCTATAGCGAATTCCATTTCACGGTTCGGAGGTAATCTTGGTAAGTCCTCTGAAAACACGTCAGGGAACTCGCGCACTACTGCAATCGTCTCCAGGTTACGTTCTTCAGTCGGTGTGTCTTTCACAAACGCCAGATACCCTTGGCAACCCACCAGGAGTAACCTCCCAGCTTGCAAAGCTGAAAAAATCCGTGGTGCAGAACGCACACACAATCCTAGGAACTTAAATTCCTACTGCCCTGACGATCTAAATATCACCTCCCTCCTACGGCAATCAATACTGGCATAACTTGCGGATAGCCAATCTAACACTAGGATGATATCAAAGCCATACATATCAACGCCACAAGGTCAACTGGTAGTACCCTTCCCTGAATTTCAACTAGGAAGTCACAGACTACCTTGCTACAACCGACTACTGATCCTGACGGCTTAGCCATTACTAGTTTATTATCTAACAGTTGAACCTCCAATCCACACAGTTTAACAAATTCTCGGGAAATAAAAGAATGCGTTGCCCCAGAATCAAATAATACGACAGCTTTATGAGAAAACATGTAAATGATACCTGTGACTACATCACCAGCATTCTCTGCGTTGCCAGGTGTCAGAGAATACACCCTAACCTGGGTTGTATCCCCTTGCTGACCACCACGCTGCGCCTGAGTATTTCCTCTGTATGACTGTTGCGAGGTTCCATTGTTTCCTGGCAGGCGACAATCTCTCGCCTTATGTCCTTGCCTACCACATCGCATACAAGCCCCTATAGTCAGCCAACACTGACCAGCGTGCTTCCTACCACAAAGAGAGCAACCATGGGAAGCTGTGGTGTTCTAAAACGTACCACCACTATTTCTCTTCTAGTTACCCTGCCTCGCCCCAGATGAAGAACTAGGAGGCGTTGACCTCTTCTTCGGGACCTGAACCTCCACGTCCTCCAGTAGGCTCTCCTCTGCCACACTGGCTTTGTCAACCAGTGTAGCAAAGTCTTGCAATTGCAAGATCGCTGTCTGTCTACGGATCTCCTTCCTCAGACCCCTCTGAAACTTCCAGGCCTTCCTCGCTTCATCCGATATCGTGAATGGAGCGAATCGGGATAGCTCCTGGAATTTGGTAGCGTACTGCTGCACTAACAGTGACTCCTGAGACAGGTTCATAAATTCCTCCATCTTCGTGTTTCTCACAGTGGCCGGAAAGTACCGTTCAAAGAATAGATCTCTGAAACGGGACCACGTCATCGCTACTGGTATCGGTCGGTGTTCCTCCATATTCTTAACCGACACCCACCATCTCTCTTCCTCCCCTAACAACTTGAACGTTGCAAAGGTTACTTTCTGCTTCTCCGTGCAGTTTAAGACATCTAGGATTTTCTCGATCTCCTAGATCCAATTCTCAGCATGAATTGGATCTGCATTTCCTACGAACACCGAAAGCTTCAACCCGGTGAATTGATCAATGGAGCATCCCATCTCAAATGTGAGACGGTCTTGCCCCCTATTCGTTCGCACCACCTCAGCCATAAGCTGCTGTGTGAAATCCCGTAATACACTCGTAGAGTCACTACCAGCCTCAAGGCCAGCATCCTCACTACTACTGCCTCCTATGTTGGCAGTAATGTCCCCGGATTCCATCCTGAAAGGTAAAAACGAAAATCCATTAGAAGAGTAAAAGCCTTAATATCGTCTAATACTATTTTACTATAGACTCAGTCCTCTAAAATCATATTTTCAATATTGACGTACTCCATTAATTTAAAATCATCATTCTAACTCAAATCCTGCCCTTCTACTTGGAAACAACACCATCAATAGATTGCTGTGATTTTCTGAACTCTTCGAATGATCCACAAAAACATAGAAGTCTGCCAAGGGAATTCCGTCTCTAGGCATACAAAACAAAACCCGAGGTCTTATCCATGTCCTATACTTTGGTATATTCTAGACTACAGAACTAGAAAATTCTTAATTATGAACATATCCTTAACCGGGCAGCATGATTTAAATCACACTTCCGACTGGTTAAGGGCTTTGATACCAACTGTAACGGCCCGGTCCTTTATATGGACCCAGGTTGCCAACCTACATACATAATAACCTGTACGACATACATGAACAACCTGCCCTAAACGGGACATACGAGTGTAAATCATATAAAACTGGGATATAAATGTCATGGAAAAACATAAATGTCCATCGGGATTTATAATAGGCATATACCAGAGTCTACCAACTGTATTCTTAAATTCTCAAATATCCAACTTAATACATAAATCAGTGTTTACAACCTCCAAAAAGATATTTCTAACTAAGTTTATTACATAACCGAATACTTACACAACTAAACCAAAAACCACCCCCAGTCGCTTTAGCAACTAGGATCGACGTCCTGAAGGCCTTGAAAATAGAGGTTGTATAACGGGGTGAGACACTTCTCAGTAAGGAAGAAAGTATTACAATTAGTGTGTGACCACATGTGGGTATTTCAATTTAAAACATATATCCATATATATAAAACAAAGGTTTTCAATACTAAAGCACAACACATATTAATATAAACAATACCGTTTTTTCCATATCAGCTTTTAAATCATGTATATGAATATAGAACGACCAACAGCTTGGTATCACAAATAATGCCTATTTTACCCCGTGGATCGGGTTGTGCATTGATATCTCTAGCAATGCCCTATTAGTGCAGGTACTGTCATGTATCTCATATATAGTCCGACTGCCTCCCCTGGTCAATTATTTTTCCAGTGATTACAAACTCCTGCAAGCTGACCATCTCTGTACCCACACCGCTTAGCGTGTGTGGTTGTGTTGTACTCACTGGCAACGAAATCTGAGCCTCTTGGTATCGAGACTATAAACCGCTTTACTCTGAAGTATTTCAACTTCAGTTCGGTAGTATCTTTCAACTCCTTAGTAGGTAGTATCTTTCAACTCCTTAGGTGGTAGTATCTTTCAACTCCAATAGTTGCAAGCTGTGGTTCCACTTATTATATATACAATTTATAACAAAACATGATAACCTGTGCAATTTTAGTATTTTCACAAACTCATATATCCATATCTGGTATAAACCAGCACACACCCTCTCGATTTACCCTTTTTGCATAATTAGCACAGTATATAACCGGCACCTGTTTTTCAACATTTTCCAGTATAACAATTTGAAACTCTGTTCCCATAATCCATATCAATAATATCAAATGTTTACAAGTTCATTTTCATCCACATGTCACACTAATTTAAACAAAAATCCCCTATATAGTATATAGTACAATAAACATCATTTAAATAAAAATAAGGGATTCAGGGTTCTCCTACATACCTAATAATACAAATAAAGAAGTTTTGAAACATTTGGAGACCATACGCCAAAACCCATATTTTTACCAAAACCGTAAAATCACGAAACCCAGCATTTCAACCCGGTGAAATTTAGTAAAATAGTAGTCAAATCAATCATATGAATGTAAACTATCTTTTTAGTGGTTTAGTTTTACGAAATTACTGTTGTAATCGATTTCCCCTTACCTTAAACTTGAAACCGAAATACGAACGAACTGATCGAAAACAACGACTGGGGTCCCCAAAACCTAAAAACTGACGAACAATATTTCAATATAATTTCCTATACTACCGATCTACCGAACCGAAACCGAATTCAGACCCTTACCTCGATTTTAGAGAAAATCCCAAAATTCCACAAACGAAGATCCGTTCCACAATAAACATAGAGATTCTCTTCTTGATCCACGTGGTAATGACGGATCGTGGATTCTGGTAACGGATGGCGCGAAATCCTAGAGAGAAAGAGAGAGAGAGAGAGAGAGAGAGAGAGAATGAGAGAATTTATAAAATAAAACCTAACTTAGTCTTTAAGTAATCTAAATAAATATCTCCTCCAAGATATTTGTATATATCTCAAAATATCTCCTTTCAAAATATCTTCTCCAAAATATCTCCTCCAAAATATCTCTTTATTTATTTATTATTTATTATTATTATTATTATTATTATTATTATTTTTGGGTTGGGTTACTACAGTCAGTGGTAGCCTGATACCCACGATTTTTTTGATATTGCGTCAGCTTCCAATCTGCAAGCTTTCCATGGATCTCCCAGTAGGTTTCTTTTGAATAACCTGGCTTTCGACAGTGCTCACACTATAATTTGCCTTTTTGTGGTTTTTGTCCATATCCTCCCGGGCCTTTTGAAATTAGAGCCGAGACGTCCGACCCCCCCGAATTTAGGGCTGGTTTTTCAGGCCCAACACGATCCGGCTATGGCTTCAGCATCACGCGTCTTCGGCTCTCCTCCCTCCTTACTTCGGCGAACACCTCTCGGGTTGATGGCAAAGGTCGTTGGCCAAGAATTCGTCCTTGTACGTTATCCAAATCTCGGTTGAGGCCGGCCAAGAACTCAAAGATCTGTTCGTTTTCGAGTCGTTTTTTGTATCGTGCGCTGTCACAGGAGCATTCCCATTCTTCTTCGATGTTCAGGTCGAGCTCTTGCCAGAGATGAGTCATCTCCATGAAATACTCAGTAATGCCTCACTCGCCTTGCCTCATCTGCCACAACTGGGTCTTGATCTCAAAAATTTGCGAGTAACTTTCGACGTCGGAATATGTCTCACGAACGGCGTCCTAGACATCCTTCGCCATTGGTAAGAACAAGTAGATTTTCCTGATTGAAGGCTGCATCGAGTTGACGAGCCAAGCGGTAACCATGGAGTTTTCGGACCTCCATTTTTGCAAGGCTACAACTTCGGTGGAGTCTAGTTTCCTCCGTTTGCCGGTAAGATAACCTAGCCTCCCCTTTCCTTCAATTACCAATTTTATGGATTGAGCCCACTCACGGAAATTTTTTCCATTTAATTCTTCCACTACGAGTGGAAAGGTTGTGTTGTCTAGCCCATTCGAACCCCCAACGGATGTGGTCTCTGAGTCACCACGATATTTTCAGCAGGGGTCGACCCTTTACTGTTGACGGTGCTGACGCTGGTCATAGTTAGCTAAGGTTGAGAAACCCTAGCTCTGATACTATGTTAGCTGAATTCAATTCTATTCAACTCTGTGTAAATTAACATTATGTACATCCCAATCTTATAATACAATCACCTATTCTAATAAGGAAATAATCCTTCTACAAAATAATATATAATCTCCTATATTTACCCACTTTCCTAATTTACCCATTATATACAAAGGTACTTGGGATTTTAACAAATTGAACTCGAAACAATCACAAAACAAACAATGCAATCACTCAATGATGAGATAAGCAATCACTCAACAATGTGTGATACCCCGTAGAAGAAAGGTTTAAAAGGATTAGATATTACTACCCATATCAACAAGGTACACATTTCTTTTCGAGAGTCTTCTCATAAGAATTTCACGGTTAAGCGTGCTTGGTTTGGAGTAATCTTGAGATGTGTGATCTTTTGGGAAGTGTTTTCTCAGGAAGTGTGTGAGTGAGGACAAAACACACTGAAAAGGACACGTGTTGGTCTGTGGGACCAGTCATTAGTCCAATAAGGCCCGTCCCCTTATTATCTGGTCCAGGTAGAGGAGGAAAGACGCAGTGCTCCCTGACAGACCCAGGTTGGGACGTTACAAAATGGTATCGGAGCAATTACCCAATCGGAAGTGTGATGAGATTCACATCGCCTGGGTTTAGAAATGTAGGTTCGCAACGAGAACGTTGCGTTTTGTAAGTAGAGAAGAATGTGATACCCCATGGAAGAAAGGCTTAAAAGGATTAGATGTTACTACCCATATCAATAAGGTGCACCTTTCTTTTCGGAAGCCTTCCCATAAGAACTCCACGGTTAAGCGTGCTTGACTTGGAGTGATCTTGGGATAGGTGACCTTTTGGGAAGTTTTTTCAGGAAGTGTGTGAGTGAGGACAAAACACACTGAAAATGACACATGTTGGTCTGTGGGGCCAGTCATTAGTCCGATAAGGTCCACCCCCCTATTGTTTGGCCTAGGTAGAGGAGGAGAGACGCAGTGCTCCCTGGCAGACCTAGGTTGGGGCGTTACACAATAAGAATAAACGAAAACAACGATCAAAGACACAAGATTTACGTGGTTTGGCAATTTTCCTACATTCACAGGAGCAGCAACTGAATTTTTCACTATCACAATGTCAAGCTTACAATTAGGGTTCCTAAGCATATAGGAACCTTAGAACCTCTCTAAATCATCCCTGTAGCAATCCCAGAAGGAAAATCCTCCAATCCCCCCAATCTACTAATCTCCAAACTCAAATTCTGTAAGGTGCGCTGAACGAAATCGTCAATGGTTTGAAGCCGAGAAAAATTCCCTACATTTCTGCCTGAAACTGTCGACGATTACCTCTCAGTTCTAAAACTGTTGAGCAAGCCATCGCCGGTTTTCTTCCTGTAGACTTCTCTCTTGCTCTTCGCTTTATGAAGCTTTCTTGGGGTTCATGCATTCCACTCAAAATATGAGCCACAAACCCAACAAGTATAATCTCTCCAAAGACGACAACTAGTCAAGGGTTGCCAACCAACAAATAAAGGAATGCTTAGGGATGAAGTACTTAAAACTATATTGAGGAGTAAAGGGAGACCAATTCAACACCAATTTTGTGGAGTATAAATGTTTCCAAACAAAAAAGAATGAGAATGAGCCTGAAGCATTTAACTTATAGGAAACTTTGTCATCAACAGTAACATACTAACATCAGGTTTAGATCTAAACTCAACCACAATGCTGGACAGTCTTCTTGGTCAATTCCAGCTACCAGCAATAATATCGTGTTAGGAACCTGTGAGCATCCAGATCAAAGTGACACCAAGATTTTTACGTGGTTCGGTCAATAACGACCTACGTCCATGGAGCACACATCAAAATTCACTAACTCATCAGAAAATATTACAATTCTCTCTCTTTCTCTTTCTCTCTCTTCCTCCATTCTTCCTCTCAGCTCTCCTGAGCTTCTCACGCTTCTGCACTCTCTCTGTGCTGTTCTGTGCTGTGCAATACATCTTCCACAGCCCTCCTTTTATAGGCTTGGAATGTAAATTACAATTAAGATAAAATCAATCAAATTAGAAGTTACAACAAAGAGATAAATAGAGAATAAAAGCACCACGCGTTTTCTGACTCAGCAATGCGTTGTCTCCTGGCTATCTTCTGGCTCCATCTCTAACAATCTCTCACTTTGAGACAGAGACGCCTCCTCAACCAGTATCATGAATAAATGATGTGCTCAAAATATGTGTCTTCAAGCATGAAGACCAACTGAAGTTGAACACAACTTTAGCTTCTCTGTAGTCGCCACCTTCCTGTCTGCTCGATTTTTGTGGACTAATTTGATGGCTGTCATCTTCACAACTGATGTAACAATGCCTGTGTAGTCAATCTCTTCCTTCTACTCAAAGCCTTTGATTACCAACTGAGGCTTGTAACTTCTGGAACCGTCATGCTCCTCTTCACTAAAAGCTCAAATGCCTTAAACTCTAGAAAAAATGACTTCTTCAGCAAAATTTATATAAATAAGTATTAGCATTTCACGTGCTATAGAAAAAGTACCTAAACTTATGTAGAGCCCAACAATAATTTCTTTTTAAGTGTATCATGTTACTCTCATGCAAGAATAAAGCATAGAAAAATAATTTCTATTTAAGTACAGGCCCACCCCTTCCCTGTGCTAAGATTCAATTGTAATATTGGGAATGCCTAGGATTCAGATTTTAGGCCTTTGCTCTAAAACCCTTGATCCACTCAACCTAGAAGGTTAACCTATTGGGCTGGGATTCAAGAAAATTGAAATAGAGGCATGCATTTTTTAATACTAAATGATATGAGTGATTAACTAATTTTCCTTCTTTTGTGCACACACACAGAGCTCTTATGCTCACACATGCATGTGTTTGTACTAAAGCAAAATAATGATTTATATTTCTATCTCAGTTTAGGATAATTTTTTCTTATTTAATCTTTTGAATAAATTTATATGGATCAATTCATGGCAATTATAAAGTGTTGTTTTGGTGAGCCCAGAATCTAAAGGAGAGCTTGCAGGCTGTTGAAGAGGATCATCGAGAATATGACCTTGATGATGGGGATGTGGAGGCCCACAAAGTTATATTGAAACGTGACAGAACAAAGAAAGATTCAGATATATTGGAGAAGTCTCTTTCTCGCCGGTATCCTGACTTGAGATTCCATGAGGCTCTCCAAGAGGAGAAAGAGAAGCTGCACGTTGAGTTGCACAGATCAAAAATGAACAATGATCCCAATGAATGCCATGTGATTGAGAATCTTATTGAGATTACAGAAAATGTTGTTAATGCTTTGCCGGAAAACAAGCTTATCCTTAATGCAGATGCGTATGTCGGTTCTGGGTAAGCTTGTTAATACCCTGGAAAGCTCCATTTTTCAATATCATGCAAGCTATTTTGCTAAATTATTCCTTTCATGTTGCAGATGTGAAACCATTACAAAATCAGCCTGTGGCTTACAACCTCCAGGCCAACTTAAATCTGAGTGGCAGTCTGATCTCTTTGACTGTTGTGGGGAGCCTCATTTAAGTTTGTGCCCTTTTTCCTTTTTCTTTTTAACAATTAAAATCATAGCACTATGAACAGTGGCAGACCTAGAAATTTTCATCAGCAGTTGCAAAAGAATATATAAATAATAAAATGTAATATTTTTCATATTTTCCAAGACAAGCAATGAAAAACTCATACATTCTCATTTAACACTAGTAATAACTGTTTTACATAATATTATTTATCAAAAAATTCCTGGTCTTTCATGTTTGTTGCCTTTGAGAGCGGGAGGCAAATGAGTATTTTCAGTGGGGCCATATCTTTAGTTTACTGAAAACATCTCTTCATTTTTCAAAATTTCATATACGATGTCTCTGCCACTGACTGAAGAATACACCAGAGAGAGATCATAATCTCATATTTCTAATATCTTTGTCAAGTATATGTGGGTGGCTATTTCTGTTTAGAATGTTTACTGCTCAAGAACAACAGGGAGTCTATTTCAAATGATCTTGTTATTCAATTTCTGTATTTATTTTTTTATAGACCTCTATCATTCTGTGCATTTGGATTGTTGTCTGCGCAGACACTTTTAAATTTTCAAGCCCATGAACTTGGTTATTTTTCGTTTACAGGCTTGAAGACCTGCTTCTATCCCTGTGGAACATTTACATGGATAGCCCATACTATATCCAAGGGAGAAATATGTAAGTACTTTCTCCTTTAAAATGCATTTCTTATAACTAGTTTTGACATAAAAAATAAATTGAAAACATTTTCCTAAAAATGGCCACTAACTTGGGCACCACCCATTTTTGACACACAAAGACTTCATCTGCCATAGAGAACTTTTTTTCATTTGAAACCTGTTTTCTGATTCATGCATTGAGGAACAGCTTTAGCTTTTTAATGCTCTTAATGTACACTTTCCTTCTTCATCCAAGTTGGGTGGGGGTGATTCAGGGATTAAGAGAAAGAAGTTGAGATAGTAAATCACATGCTCAAAACTAATGCCCTCAGATTCATTGGTATCATTCCTACTAACAGACTATATTCTTACTGGGACTCCTTGTTAATAAACTTATTGGTTTCAAGAGATGGCTGTTCCTGCAGATATATCATCGGCTTTGGTAACATTTACTGAAAAGTTCCTAATGTAAGTTGATATTACCTACAGTTCAAATCATATAATTCGGACTACTTTAAATTTCTTTTTTTCGACTGCAGCCCGTGAACGAGCATGCAATGATCTAATGGCTTATTCCCTTTTCTGTGGTTGCTGCTGTTACACTTGTTGCGTGAGAAGGAAATTGCGGAAAAATTTCAACATAGAGGTATTTTTCTCTCTCTCTGCCATTGAAGAGCTTAGTGAGGTGTATGAATGTTGGAATGCTGTGCTCCAAACAATTCAATTTTCAAGATTGAACAAGATAATGCAATATCAGCCAACATACAACTGTAAAATGGTAGAATGGTTGAGACAGTTTTTTCATTGATTTAACAAATACTGATTAGGGCATCAGAATGATCAGCATATTGAATTTGCACTTTCTTTTTAGGTTCATTAGAGGCCCACTAGGCTTTGTGCTCCCACTCCATCCCAATATGCTTTTAGCTTTGGACCTTCAAGATGAAATTTGACAATTTAACACTGCAAACCATTGGGCTGCACACGTCTATGGGAACATATAATTTGGACTTTGATTTACCATATCTTTACTTTATCCTTATGAAAGGTGCACAATGACTAGGAGCGTGCAAACTGCAAACAGTCAGCTCAATCAAAATGGTTAAAAATTTTACGAGACCAACTAGAGCTGAGCTTATCAGGTAATATCTCAACATAACCAGGCCAACCAAACTGTTGGCTGTTGCAAGAAAGAATATGAGTACCTGGTGTTAAAATGTCAACCTAGAATATCTTTGTAAATAAAAAACAAATTTGGAAAGTGAGTAATTAGTGAGTAATTATGGGGGATTTGATTTCATTTAATAGGAAATTATTTCCTTGATTAGAATAGGTTATTGTATTATATATTGGATTGTACGTAAGAACAAAATTATGAAAGAAATATTTTTTCCAATCTTTTCTTCTTTCATGGTATCAGAGCTAGGGTTTCTTAAACCCAGCTAAAACAATGGCTGACAGCAGAGATTCTATCTCCGCTACAAACATCACCGGTGATTCAGAGGTTACGTCCGGTGGGAGTTCGAATGATAACATAGTTTTTCCATTTTCACTGGAAAAATTAAACGGAAAAAATTTCCGTGAATGGGCTTAATCCATTAAACTAGTAATTGAGGGAAAAGGAAAGATTGGTTACCTTACCGGTGAGCGAAGGAAACCAAATCCATCCAACGTCGTCGCCTTGCAAAGATGGAGGTCCGAAAATTCCATGGTCACGGCTTGGCTCGTCAATTCAATGCAACCATCAATCGGAAAAATTTATTTGTTTTTGCCGACGGCGAAGGAGGTCTGGGAAGCCGTACGCGAGACGTACTTCGATGGCGAGAGTTACTCTCAAATCTTCGACATCAAGACCCGATTGTGGCAGATGAGGCAAGGCGAGAGAGGGGTTACCGAGTATTTCATGGAGATGAGTCATCTCTGGCAGGAGCTCGATCTGAGCATCGACGAAGAGTGGGAGTGCTCCGACGATAGCACGCGATACCGAAGGAGGCTCGAAAACGAGAGGGTCTTCGAGTTTCTTGCTTGCCTGAATTGAGAGCTCGACGACGTGAGAGGACGGATCCTTGGCCGGCGCCCTCTCCCTTCAACCCGAGAAGTTTTCGCAGAGGTCAGGCGTGAGGAGAACAGGAGACGGGTAATGTTGTGACCCCAAAATGATTCCGCTGGGCTGGACCCGGCTACACGTGGATCTGCCCAAAAATTAGATGGGCTGCACACCGGGCCGGACGCTTCAGCCCTTACATTAAAAGGCCCAGGAGGACCTCGTCAACGGCCACAAAGAGGTAAAATGTGGTGTGAACATTGTCGAAAAACAGGTCATTCAAAAAATACTTGCTGGGAGATTCATGGAAAACCGGCAGACTGGAAACCGAGACAATACCACAAAAATCGTGGGTACCAGGCCAACACTGGCGGGTCAAATGAAAGATCACAAGGAGAGAACAATGATACCCCATCCGGCAGTGTATTCAGTCCTGAACAGTTGGATCAGTTATATAAGATGTTTTCATCAATGCAAACATCGGGACCGTCTTCCTCTGGTTCTTTGGCTCATTGAGGTAATCATCTGACAGCTTTAAAAACCACATCTTGTTACAAATGCCCTTGGATAATTGATTCGGGTGCGTCCGATCATATGACTGGGTCATATCAATATTTTTCATCCTACTCCCCATATGCCGGGAATTTGAAGGTAAAAATTGTAGATGGATCTCTCTCACCAGTTGCTGGAAAAGGAAGTATTCGCATATCTGATTCCTTAACTTTACAATCAGTTTTACATGTCCCCAAGTTATCCTGCAATCTGTTATCTATCAGTTAGTTAACAAAAGACTCAAATTGTTCCGCTAAATTTGTTTCCTTCCATTGTGTTTTTCAGGACCTATCATCGGGGAAGACGATTGGCACTGCTAAAGCGTATGAGGGACTCTACTACTTTGAGGTGACAAGTTTGAGTGAATTATGTAATACTGCAATTTGTGATTCTGCATCTACTTCTAAAAATAGTGAACTTTTGTTATGGCATTCACGGGTGGGTCATCCCAATTTTCAATATTTAAAACGTTTGTTTCCTTCTCTTTGTTCAAATAAAATGGCTTCTGAGTTTCAATGTGAAGTATGTGAACTTGCTAAACATCGTCGTACTTCGTTTCCATCATCCATATACAAACCATCTCGCCCATTTGCTATGTTTCACAGTGATGTATGGGGTCCCTCATGTTCCCTAAATCGCACCAATACAAAATGGTTTGTGACCTTTATCGATGACCATACTCGTCTTTGTTGGGTCTACTTACTGAAAGACGAAACTGAAGTCCGTTCCATTTTTATCAATTTTCATACCATGATTCATATACAGTTCTAGACTCATATTCAAATCCTACGTACTGATAATGGTACGGAATATTTCAATACCATCCTGGGAACTTATCTTCAAGATCATGGGATTGTTCATCAAAGTTCTTGTATGGATACCCCTCAACAAAATGGGGTTGCTGAATGAAAAAATAGACATATACTTGAAGTCGCCCGGGCTTTAATGTTTACTACCCACATGAAACATTATTTTTGGGGCGATGCCATCTTAACAGCCACACATCTCATTAATAGAATGCCAAGTCGAGTACTCTCATTTGTCACTCCTCTACAGAAATTTCAGGAAAACTTTCCTAACTCTTGATTCCCTTCCAGTTTCCCACTGAAAATTTTTGGCTGTACTGCGTTTGTTCATGTCCATGCACACCACCGCGATAAATTGGATCCTCGTGCCATTAAATGTGTTTTCATTGGTTATTCACCTACCCAAAAAGGCTACAAATGCTATGACCCGGTCTCAAAACGACTGTTCGTTAGTCTTGATGTCACCTTTTTTGAAACCACTCCTTATTTCTCAAAGCCCTCTCTTCAGGGGGAGAAATGGAGGAGTGAAGATCGGTTCTTTGATCCTTTTACTATTGAATCTGCGGTTACTCCAGTTACTTCATTTCCTGGCCCGTCTATTGAGTCTTCCATTACAGTACTTCCTGATCTGCCAAACACAACTGAACACTTACCCTCAGGGGGAGATGCAGGAGAACAAAACAATGCAGACATACTGGTTTACTCAAGAAAGCGGAAAACAAAGGAGAAGGAGAACCTCATATCTGAAGCACCAATAGCGTTGGACCCGGTGATGGCTCCGAATAATCATGATCTGGTAATTGAGTCTTCTTCTGACAATTCTGCACCTGATGATATCAATCTACCTATTGCAATCAGAAAACAAACCAGGTCATGTACTCAATATCCTTGGTTGAAATACATGTCTTATAAAAGCTTGTCTACAGGATATCGTGCATTTGTCTCTAATCTGGACAGGACGAAAGTACCAAAAAACATTCAGGAAGCTCTAGAAATACCAGAATGGAGAGAGGCAGTCTTGGAAGAAATGCGAGCCCTAGAAAAAAATGGAACTTGGAAGTTGACAGATCTACCGAAAGGGAAGAAGCCAGTAGGTTGTAAATGGGTTTTCACAGTGAAATGTAAATCTGATGGAACAGTTGAAAGATATAAAGCCAAACTTGTTGCAAAAGGCTTTACACAAACCTACGGCATTGACTATATTGAGACATTTGGACCAGTGGCAAACTTAAATACAGTTCGGGTTCTCTTGTCCCTGGCAGCCAATTTAGATTGACCACTACAACAGCTTGATATCAAAAATGCTTTCTTAAATGGAGAATTAGAAGAGGAAGTTTACATGACTATACCACTAGGATTCAGTAGAACAGGTGAAGAAGACAGAGTGTGTAAACTAAAGAAATCGTTATATGGCCTCAGACAATCTCCAAGAGCGTGGTTCGACAGATTTGCAAAGGTACTAAAGAATCAAGGGTATCGACAAGGGCAATCAGACCATACACTATTCTTCCAACAGTCTCAAGGCGGTAAGAAAACAATTCTAATAGTGTATGTTGATGATATAATTCTTACTGATGATGATACTGTAGAAATGGAGAGATTGAAGAAGGTTCTGGCTACTGAATTTGAAGTTAAAGACTTGGGATAGATGCGGTATTTCTTGGGCATGGAAGTGGCAAGAACAAAAAAGGGGATTAGTGTTTCTCAACGAAAGTATGTTACTGACCTCCTAGTTGAAACTGGCATGCTAGGGTGCAAACCCAGCGAAACCCCGATAGAAACAGTAAAGAGGGTTGAAGATTGTGGAAAACCAGTAGAAAAGGAGAGGTATCAGAGATTGGTTGGCAAACTGATCTACCTATCACATACTAGACCAGATATTGCATTTGCAGTTAGTGTAGTAAGTCAACACATGCACTCACCAAAGGAAGTTCACTTCGATGCCGTATACAAGATCCTTAGATACCTCAAGGGATCCCCAGGAAGATGACTCTTCTTCAAGAAATGTGAGAGCAAGGAAATAGAGATCTTTACAGATGCAGATTAGGCAGGATCAGTGGAAGATAGAAGGTCCACCACAGGATATTGTACATTTGTTTGGGGAAATCTCGTGACTTGGAGAAGCAAAAAACAGAATGTGGTGGCTCGTAGTAGTGCTGAAGCTGAATTCAGGGCAATCGCTCAAGAGATTTGTGAAGGATTGTGGTTACAAAAACTATTGGAGGAATTACAGGTACCGGTAAACCTTCCTATCAAACTCTACAGTGACAATAAGGCAGCTATTAGCATCTCTCTTAATCCAGTCCAACATGACAGGACTAAACATGTGGAGGTAGATAGACACTTCATCAAAGAAAAAATTGAAGAAGGAATTATATGTATGACTTATGTACCAACCAAGGAACAAACTGCAGATATTCTCACTAAAGGCTTGGGACGACAGAGTTTTGATGATCTTATTAACAAGTTGGAGATGATTAATATTTATGATTCAACTTGAGGTGGAGTGTTAAAATGTTAACCTAGAATATCTTTGTAAATAAAAAACAAATTAGGAAAGTGAGTAATTAGTCAGTAATTATGGGGGATTTGATTTCATTTAATAGGAAATTATTTCCTTGATTAGAATAGGTTATTGTATTATATATTGGATTGTACGTAAGAACAAAATTATGAAAGAAATATTTTTTCCAATCTTTTCTTCTTTCACCTGGCTATGGCTTGGTTATTGTCTTGGGGGGAAGAAGCACGAATTGCTGATGATAATAATAGTAACCTGGAGAGCAAGGACTTAAATTAAATTTCGGTTGAAACATCAAAATATTGATTATTATTATTATTACTAATATTATTATAAATGTTTTACCTCGTTTGCTTTAGGATATGCAATTTATATACTGTACAAGCTAAAAACTTGTCTTGTATGCATTTTCTAAATTTATTTTGATTCCAAATTATGTGCAATCATCTTTTTTAATATTTCCT
This sequence comes from Malania oleifera, assembly GCF_029873635.1. Classification (NCBI taxonomy): domain Eukaryota; kingdom Viridiplantae; phylum Streptophyta; class Magnoliopsida; order Santalales; family Ximeniaceae; genus Malania; species Malania oleifera. The sequence continues at coordinate 2,595,355 of NC_080426.1, read as the reverse complement.
AAAGTTTCATTGTAAATTTTCATCATTTACTATAAATGTTCATCATTTTTTAAAATTGAAAACGAAGTCGAAATTTTCGTTGAAATTTCCATAAATTTAGGCCATTGAAATTTTCATCAAAATTGAATTTTGGGTCCTTACTGGAGGGTTCTCGCTGCATCTGGGCTGGTGGGTGGTTGTAGTTTCCTTTGGTTAGGTCAGGGCAAGGATAAAGTGAGAAAAAGAAAAATAAAAGGTTGAAATATAAGAAGAATAAGAAGAGAAAGGGTCAAATGCTGTGGGCTACTAAAATATGTGTTATAAACCTAATTTTTTTAACTATAAAAATATGATTCAATCAGTTTATTGAAATTCCTTGCACACTTGGAAAGATACCACCAGATTTTATTTTATTTTATTTTGAGATTTTCCTCTCAACCAAATTGAATTTTTCTAATAGTTGACTGCTGTAACCAATTTGATAATTCAATCAGTTAATTCAGTTTTAACCAAATTGTGCACAGCCTCACCATTGACGACTCTAGAAAGCAAAATTATTGTTGTTAGTTGAATATGCAAAACAAAATTTCATGATACATAAATGATGTATGTATGGAATTTCATAGAGAATAAATGATCCATCTAATGCAACCTTCAAATTTAAAATATTTTTTGGTTGTAATTGTGCATGTGCATTGCACAGTGTTACATGTGGCCAGTATTAAAATATTTCCTTGTAGAAGTATGAATATGAAATCTTTAAGTGACATGAATATTCTCACATAATCAAATTTATATTCTCAATCTGCCTCAAAAATGCTTTTCAAATTTGTTTAGTACTATTGCACAAACAAGTTGGCTCTTACCATTAGATGGACGCATTAGACTTGGAGAAATTATACAGGGGATCTCCCTTCCACGTGTTCATGTGTCTATTTCTTAAATGTTAAATATGTGACAAATTGGTCTTACATTCATTAATAGCAAACATGTAAAGAGAGGGATCTATTTTCAAAATATTTAGAATTTAAGAAATAGGCACATGGACCCGTCACATGTGGAGGAGGGTTACTGTGATTATTTATTGTTAGTTAGTGAGGGTAAAATGGTCATTTGCAATATACGTGACATATATATAAATAGAGGGAGAGACCTATCATTGTGATTAGGTCTTCTAATTTACCCAATTCTTTAAACAGATTCACTGCCACATGCTTTTATTTTCCTGGTCATCTTTTATATTCATATTTTATCCTTTTTTTATGATTTCACTAATATCCGTATCTCCGTAGTTCCCATGCTTCTGCATGCTTACCTTTTTCTCCATGTCCTATTTATTCACAACTTTTTTATCTTTTCCCCTATTTTATCATAGAACTAGATAATCAATTTTATCATTGTTACTTCTCTTACTAATTTCCCTAAAGTAGTTAAAATATATTTCAAGGATCAACTCATGTTAGCAATTGTGAGTTTTTTCTTGTAACACAATTTGTTTATTTACATTTACACTGCATTTGGCATCATGGAATCTAGGCGGTGGATAATCACTATTACCGGTATCTCCCATTATACATGGTTCTACCGTTCACAATTGAACTTTTCTTGGAAGTGTTCAATTAACCGACAGTTTCGTGGCTTTCGCTGAAATTTACTCTGGGCCAATTTCATTTTGTTTGCTTTTTAGGGAGGCTCATGTGATGACTTCCTGACTCATCTAATGTGCTGCTGTTGTGCCATGGTTCAAGAATGGCGCGAGCTTGACTCAAGGGACTTTAATGGTGAGTGTTTTGTGTGTGCTTGTGTATATATATAGATATGTACATATGTGTATAAATAGATTTTCTTGTCAACCACAATAGGGTTGACACATGCCAACCTATATATATATATATATGCACCAACAACAACAAATCTTAAGTCTTAGTAGGTGAGGTCGATTACATGTATCATTTTCCGCCAATTTATCTGATTAAGGGCGTGTTCCTATATTAGATTAAGGACCGTTAATTCTTTCATCACTTTATCATTCCAAGTTATTTTCTACCTACCCCTATCTCGACCCCTTTTCGTGTTAGAAATAATAACTAACTCACTCATTCTCACTGGTGCTCTATTAAGCTTGCGTTTCAAATGCCCAAACAATCTAAGTCGTTCATTCCTTATCTTGTTTTCAACTGATGTTATGCCTAAATTATTGTGTATATGCTCATTTCTTACTTTATTTTTTAATGTTAAACCACTCATCCACCTTTACATTCGCATCTCAGTAATTTTTATTTTTTGTACATGTTGTTTCTTAATTGCCCAACATTCTGCTGAACCATAAAGCATAGTTGGTTTTATAGTCGTCTTGTAAAAATTTCCTTTTGATTTAACGATAGTCTACAATCACACAACACACCTGACACACTCATTCACTTTACCCAACTTGTTTTAATTTTATGTACTACATCTTTTTCAATTTCCGCTTTAGCTTGCATAATAAATCTAAGATAACTAAATCTATTAGTGCTATTAATATCTTGATCACCAAGTTTAATCTTGTCTCTATTGCTATCCTTACATTGCTGAAATTACATTTCATATTCTGTCTTATTCCTATTTATCCTAAACCCTTTAGACTCTAATGTAACTCTCCAAAGTTCTAGCTTTTATTCCACTCCGCTCCTATTATTATCAATCAACATGATATCATCGACAAACAACATACAGAAGGGATCTCATTTTGGATATTCCTAGTTAATTCATCAATTTCTAAAGTGAAAAAATAAAGACTCAAAGTAGAACCTTAATGTACGCCTATTGTGATTGGAAAATCTTTAGATTCTCCTCATACAGTCCTAACACTAGCCACTATTCTATTATACATATCCTTAATGATCTTCGTATATCTACTGCAAACTCCCTTCTTTTCTAAGATCCATCAAAGAACTTCCCTAGGTACTCTATCATAAGCTTTCTATGGGTCAATAAAAATCATATGCAAGGTCCCTCTTCTTTTTCCTAATCTTTTCCATTAAATTTCTTAAAAAAGATAAAAAAACTTCTGTTGTTGATCTCTCAAGACATAAAACAAAATTAATTTTCTAGAATCTTCATTTTTGATTGTTGATGTGTAGCGATTTTAATCTTCCGATCAATAAAATAAATCACACAAAGAACATTCACAGAAAAATGGAGACGAGAGATTTTACGTGGCTCGGCAAGGTTGCCTACGTTCATGGAGCGTGCACCTGGAGAAAAATCCATTATGAAACTGTGACAGTACAAGATCTGATCAATTTCTTTCCGATCCTAGATCTCCTGTACACCCCTTCACCTCGACCCTATGAAGAAAAATTCTTCGTGGAGAAAAACCCCCCTCTAGCTCTCCTTGCACAAAATGACAAGCAAACCCTCCTTTTTCCTAAGGCTTACAAACATATATATGACACCACACAACCGTTGGATTTAGAGACGATCCAACGACTGTGATAAAAGCCATAATAAATAAATAAATAAACGTATTTTTTTAACAATCTCCACCTTGGCTTTTAATCACAGCGAAGCACAACATTCCATCCCCACGCACTGGGATGCTCTGTTAACAATCAACAAGAGACTACATTAACTAAGTCCAGACAACACTTGAACTTAGTTAATGTAACAGGCTTCGTGAGCATATCTGCAGCATTTCCATATGTGTGGATTTTCAATAACTGGAACTTACCACTTTTAACCCAACCTCTAACTGCATGGTACCGCATGTCAATATGCTTCGTGCGAGAGTGGTAGACCTGATTTCCATTCCAAGGATCTTTTTAGCTGCACTAAGATCCTTCATCTCAAACTCATCCTGTAACCTGGCTTTCAACACATTCAACTCATTAGTACTGTTAGAGGCAATCAACATGTCATCCACATATAGCATAAGGATCACATATGCACCACTGTTAAGCAATTTAAAGTAAACACAACTGTCATAACTGCTTCTAACATACCCAATCCTTAACATATAAGAATCAAACCTATGGGGATTGCTTTAAACCATAAAGAGACCTATTCAACTTACATACCAGGTGCTCTTTACCTTGTTCCACAAACCCTTCTGGTTGCTCCATAAAGATATCTTTCTCCAACTCACCATGAAGGAAAGCTGTCTTTACATCCATCTGTTCCAGATCTAAATCATGCATAGCAACTAATGCTAACAAGGATCTCATAGAAGCATGCTTAACAACAGGAGAAGATATTTCATTATAATCTATACCTTCTTCCTATTTGTATCCTTTTACTACTAACCTGGCCTCATATTTTACCCCTTTTAATTCTAAAGTAGGTTCTTTCTTTCTGAAAACCCACTTACAACCAATCAGCTTCCTCACCTTAGGCATCTGAACCAACACTCAAGTGTCATTCTTATGAAGAGACTCCATCTCCTCAACCATGGCTCCAAGCCAACTATCTTGTTCAGAACTTTGAACTGCTTCCTGAAAATCAGAAGGATCTCCACTACTAGTAATAAGAGCAAATGCAACTAAGTCCTCAAACCCATACCTAACTGGAGACTTAACGTTCCTCATTTCTCAACCGGTGGTTAGCCTTGTAGGCTTATGTCTATCACCTATTTGAGGAATTTCCTGAGGAACTGTAGCCTATCTCACTGTATCCTATGCAACAGAATCAACAACAATAGTCTGAATATTACCCATACCTGAATTTTGAATGCTGTCCAACTCCACCTAAATAGGTACTCCCGCTGAATCAAACTCCAACTTCTTATCAGCATTCTCGTTCAACATGGCTTCCTTATCGAAGACCACATCCTTGTTAATGACCACCTTCTGTGCTATAGGGTCCCACAACAGGTATCCCTTCACTCCTTCTTGGAAACCAAGAAATATGCACAGTTTGGACTTAGGGTCCAACTTTGATCTATCTTGTTCTTGCACCTGCACATATGATGGACAACCAAATATTCTCAACACAGAGTAATCTACTGGCTTACCTGTTCATACCTCCTCAGGAACCTTTGTGTCAATAGCTACATAAGGAGACCTGATTACCAGGTAGCATGCCATACTCACTGCTTCTACCCAGAATGACTTAGGCAGATTAGCCTGAATCCTCATGCACCTTACTCTCTCTAGTAATGTTTTGTTCATCCTTTTAGCCACCCCATTCTGCTGTGTCCATGTGGAATTGTATAGTGCCTAATGATCCCCTCTTCCTTACAGAAGTCAATTAACTGGCTGTTTTTGTACTCCAGTCCATTGTCAGATCTCAAATACTTCACCTGTTTCCCTGTTTGTTTCTCTACTTGAGTTTTCCATTTCCCGAACTTACTGAATACCTCACTCCCGTGCTTTAGAAAATACACCCAGACTTTCCTGGAAAAGTCATCAATAAATAAGATAAAATAAATAGCACCACTGTGAGACTGTACTTGTACTGGACCCCATACATCTGAATGAATGTACTCCAGCACCTCCTTGCTCGTATGCTTTCCTGTTCTGAAACTCACCCTGCGTTGTTTACCAAACAAATAGTATTTATAGAACTTAAGCTTACAATAAGAATTACCTCCCAATAAGTTCTGCCTATGTAGCTCCTACAGATCACGCTCATTCATGTGACCCAGCCTCATATGCCACAGAGTAGTATCATCTGTATTTGTATCTGAAGAGGTACTAGCTGCAGCTTCACCTGTCACTGTGCTACCCACCAGAGTGTACAAATTGTTCCTTAGATAACCCTTCATTATTACCAATGAACCTCTAGCCACTTTCAGCACACCATTCCTAGTTGAAAAAGAGAAACCATTACTGTACAAAGAGCCTAAGGAAATCATATTCTTTTTCAGATCTGGAACATATCTCACATCCCTGATGGTTCTAACCACACCATCAAACATCTTGATTCTGACCGTTCCAATACCAAGAATACCACAAGAAGCATCATTACCAATCAACACCGTCCCTCCAAAGATTGGTTCATAGCAGTCAAACCGGTCCTTGTATGGACACATATGATATGAGCACAATGAATCCAAAGTCCAGGTATTGGCTCAGTAATTGGAACCTATAATAACAGCCAAAAGATCCCCATCAAAAACTGATGAATTGCTCTCCACTACAGTAGCCTGCTCAGTCTTCTTCATGTTCTTTTCCTCCAAATCTCTTTTCCTCTTTAGACAGTCCTTCTTCATATGCCCTTATTTCCCACAATAAAAACAATCACTCCTCCAGTTCCCATTCTTACCCCTAGACTTGGATTGAGATTTCTCTCGATTCCAATTACCCCTACTAGAATTCCTGTCCCTCTATTGGCTGGACTCGCCCTTAGCCACCAATCCTTCTCTATGTCCTGGATAATCTGGTTTGTGAAAACTCTAACTCTCCAGAATGACAGTAGTCACCTCATCAACTGTAAGAGTCTCCTTACCTAGCAGTAGTGTGGTTTTCAAAGTATCAAGTGAACTGGGAAACGAATACAATAGAATCGGTGCTTTATCTTCCTCCTCAAATTTTACCTCAATACTCAGCAGCTGCGTGATTATCTTATTGAAATAATTGAAGTGGTCTTTGACTTCTGTGCCCTCATTCATCGTCAACTGATACAACTGTTTCTTCAAATACAGTCTATTAACTAAGGAATTGGACATATAAATATTCTTCAATTTTTTCCAAAACTCAACTGGTGATGTTTCATTCAACACACTGTATTTAATTTCTGGAGTTAAACTTAAGGGAATGGTAATTACCGCTTTCATTTCCTGCTCCTCTCACTGATCATCTGACATGGTCTCTAGCTTCTTGTTTTTCCCATATAGTGCCTTAATCAGTCCTTATTAGACCAACACATCATTCACAGTGTTCTGCCACAAACTGAAATTATTTTTTCCATTAAAGGGCTCCACCTCGAACTTGTACACCCCTTTACCTCAACCCCGTGAAGAAAAATTCTTCCTAGAAAAAAAACCCCCTCTAGCTCTCCTTGCACAAAATGACAAGCAATTCCCTCTTTTTTTCATGGCTTACAAACATATATATGACACCACACAACCGTTGGATTTAGAGACGATCCAACGGCTATGATAAAAGCCACAATAAAAAAATTTAAAAAAAAACATATTTTTTTAACATTAACCTTATTTAATGTTCAATTACTCTTTCTCATAATTTCATTGCATGACTCATAATAATTCCACAACAGCTATTACAATTTTGAATGTCGCTTTGTTTTTATACAAAGGTACTATCGTACTTTTGTATATATATATCAACCCAGACTTGTAGCTGCTTCCTCAACAGCTCACTTGTAACCATGCCCATCATCATCGTTCAATAGTTGAATTTTGATGTCTTTAGATGTTTTGCAGCAACCAAGATATAGTATTTATTTTGGTAGCACTTCAATTTTAAAGTCAAATATCCATTGTTCTAAATAAGGTTACTGCAATAAAGGGGCATCATATCATTAGCACAAACATTATTGCAGTATCATGGCAACTTACGCAAATTTTTCCTCCATGCTACAACAAAAACAAACCAAATGATTTGATTCAAAGGCTGTATGAAATGCATTGAACTGGTTTCATTTCCTTACCATAAAGATCATCTAGGTTTAACATATACAGTTATAGTTTCCTCCTTGTAGGCCATTTCTTGTGCTTCTAGGACCAAGTTAGTAGTACCCTTATTGTGTGAATGGTAGGACGGAAAGGTGGAAGGAAGGAAAATGTTTTCTAATTTAATGGCTAAACTACACCAGCTCTGTTCTTATTGTGTGGCCTTGCCCCTTTAAGCTTAAACTTTTCTATCCTGCCAACACAGCATTATGTTTGTCATTGTTCAGGGGAACCTGCAGTTATTGACTGAACTTTCTTTCTTTCACAGGTTGCCAAAGGAGAAAAATGATTCCTCCACCATACCAATATATGAAGCCTTGAGTCGCTAGTCAATGCGCACAAGATAAATCTTCTACTCTTTTCATGTGTAGATACATAGTTTAGTTTAACATGTGGTGATATACACAGAGGAGTGCCTTAGAACATAGGAAAAGTACTCTACAAATGGTGTAAAATTTGGGTTGGCATGGCCAAATTATGTGTTATGGTCTTATGGAAACCATTAGGAGGGCAAACATGTGACATTTTATGTAATGTGTACAATTTGAACATTGTGAGTGAAAATATGGCCTTTAATATGAAACATTTTAGTTGAGGAAGAACAGCTCTGCAGCCTACAGTTTGCTATAGAAGTCTTTTAGGTGATCGCGCTGATTTGCAGCTTCTTATGAACTCAAAAAATGGGGTTAAATAGAAATTGAAGTGTAAACTACATGCCTAATGCACTATTAAATTTACATACAAAAGTTTGGTATAAATGCTTATATGCATAGAGATCGTTTGCTCATACAAAGTTATTGTGTGTACTGGGTGCATGCATCTACCTTCTTAAAAGGAGATGTGTTGTAATGTGGAGCCCATACATTTTCCTTATAAGGAAATGGATTCAACATAAAAGGAGCCTACACCTCTATGAAAAAGTGGAACCAATAAAAACTTTTCAACATTTAAGACTTCCAATAAGAAGGTTAAGTAGGAATAGGTGGCACATTCAATGGTAGATTTTGTTAGAACATTACTTTACCTAAAAGTTTAAGTTATTAGATTATGGGCCAACATTGTATATCAAGTTTTAAAACTCTCTTGTACGTGTAGCTCGATAGCACATGGAGAGATAAACACACTATAAATAACACCCATTATAGGGAACACAATAATTTTAGTTGAGAAAGAACAACTCTGCAACCTACAATTTGCTATATCAGTCTTTTGGGTGATCGCGTTGATTTGTAGCTTTTTATGAACTCAAAAAAATGGGAGTAACGATAAATTGAAGTGTAAATTGCATGCTTAATGCACTGTTAAATTTACATACAAAAGTTTGGAATAAATGCATATATGCATAGTGATTGTTTGCAGGAGATGTGTTGTAATGTGGAGCCCATACATTTTCCTGATAAGGAAACGGATTCAACATAAAAGGAGCCTACACCTCTATAAAAAAGTGGATGTATGCACTTGTTGTAAGCTCCACATTCAAAGACTAGCATAAACTTTTTAACATTTAAGACTTTTAATAAGAAGATTAAGTAAGAATAGGTGGCACATTCAATAGTAGATTTTGCTAGATTACCACTTTACCTAAAAGTTTAAGCTAGTAGGTTGTGGGCTAACAATGTATATCAAGCGTTAACACTCCTCTGCACGTGCAGATCGATAGCATGCTTAGTTATGTCATGTTGAACTGGATTGAGAGAGATATTGATGGTTGTTTTCTTGTCACAATAGAGTTTAGTAGGGAATTTCACCGAGATTTATAATTCTTCCAAGAGTTTTCGTAACCACAGTTCTTCACATATCCCTTGTGCAACTGCCCTAAACTCAGCTTCAGCATTGCTTCGAGCCACTACATTATGTTTTTTACTCCTCTAAGTTACCAAATTTACCCATACAAAGGTGCAATATCCGTTGTTAGACCTTCTATCTTCCGCTAATCCTACCTATTCCGCATCTATGAAAATTTCTAATTCCTTACTTTCACATTTCTTGAAGAAGAGTCCTTTGCCCGAAGAACCCTTGAGGTACTTGAGGATCTTATACACAACATCTAAGTGAGTCTTTTTCGGTGAATGCATGTGTTGACTTACCACACTTACCACAGATGCAATGTTGGGTCTGGTATGCGATAGGTAAATTAGTTTACCAACCAAGCTTTAATGCCATGAAAATAGAATGAAATTTTTGTATTTCTTGAATAATTTTGTGTAGACCAATTTACAATATTTATAATACAATCGGAAGATCTAAATATGGAAATAATCTTCTAAACAAATCTCTCTCAATAATACACAATATATACTTCCCTAAATTACTCCAAGATATTCGAAGATACTTGGGATTTCTACAAGTACAAACCATCTACTAGCTTGGACATAAGACAATTTCTAGTGTCATTTTTCTATCAACTATTAACAAATAACAAACAAAAGTGAACATGTTTTGAATTTGGCTTGCATTCTTTGTGACGACTTGCTTAATTTTCATATTTTTTTTTCCATAATACCAATATAACATATATCCAGCAGATCATAATCCACTTGGACCTGTGGGTACCAGGGATACATCAGAACACATAACGAAAGCTTAAGCAGCAGGAAACATACAATCATAATATCATAAATACAAAATCATCAATCATAATACTACAGTCAGTACATCCACTGTATTTAAGTATATACATCCCAAAAGAAAGATTTAGGGACGTTTCCACAAAATCCATCCGTCCCTACCAAAACTTACCCTTCAGAGAGGGCAGATCAACAGTACTAAATCAGCGGAGCTTTACCCGCTCTCCTATCAGGGGCTCTTTAAATGTTTATAAAATTTTGAGGCGAGACACCTCTCAGTAAGGGAAATAAACTAACACTAGTATGTGACAACATGAACATTTCTGTGGTATACATATAATCATAAACATAACCAGTAAAACTTTATATATATATATATATATATATATCATTTCTGGAAAACATGTATAATCAAAACATGACAGAACATAATGGTTTCTATAGCATAATTCATCTCATATGAATAATAATACAAAAACATTCATGGTAAGTTAGTTGGTTGTTGTCATGTATTACCCCCACATGACTGGGTTGTGTGGCCTGAAGGTAGGACCTGACCATGGTTAACCGACCACTGCCAAGTCAAGAGTACAGTCTGTAAGTCCGATGGGTCTGCCAGACCCGGTTCGTACACCAGGGGCGCTTACACACTTCTTAAAACCACATCGACCATCCAATCTCACACCACTCCGTATAGCGGTATTAACACAAATATCATGATAAATCATGAATACATAGTGTTAACCTTGTAGGTCACACCCGATTTTGATCATGACAAATACTCGTTGTATTTAATGAGTGTTTGAGGCTTTGTGTAGGAACTTAAATTGATAAATCATAATGCACATGGAGAAAGTGAAGCTTGAAGACCAAATTTCTATTGAAGACCCAATTTCTTATGTTGTAATATATTTCATTCATGTAAAAGGTCTATAATAGTAATTAGAGTTTTTCTGTATGAAATAATCACACACATCACATGCATGGTCTAATACGTAAGCTCAAAATGAAAACGACCTTCGGTCGACTGACACCGAATTTTTTCGGTATCTTCAAAAGGACCTAAAAATGACCTTAGGACATCACTCATGCATACACATGTTTGATTATTTGAAATATAGTGAATGTAAAATAAATCAGGACCGAAATGCACATTCTATGCACCTTCAGTCGATTGACCCAGGGAGTTCATTTTGACCTTGGTTGACCGAACCGGTCTGGGTCAACAGGTTGACCGAGCCTCTAAAGCTCATTTGACCCCGGTTGACCAAACCATCTTGAAGTCAACACTTTGACTTCCTGGTCGACCGAGCATAATTTGTATTACACCAACCTGATTGACCGAGTTCCCACGAGTAGGATCCAACAGTCTAGTCAACCGACCAGTCTAGTTCATTCTACTTCTGGTCGACCAAACCTCGGAGAATTGAAAAATCGCCTCTTTCCGGTTGACCGAGTCCTTAGTTCATTTTTGCCCTGGTCGACTAAACCACGCTATTTTTGAAAAATCGCCTTGGACATATTGATCTGGTCAACCGACTATGAAGCTCATTTTTGACTTGGTCGACCGAAAATGTTTCTGGTCGACCGGTGCTCTCAAATTGTTTTGAAATGTTACCATATTTAACTATTTTAATTTTCTAAAACGGTATTATTCTTTTCTAAAAATACCGACCTTGTCTCTAGCGAGCATAATTTATGGTATGCCTATATATATACTTTATTTTCATTTTGGGAAATAAGACACTAATTTAGAAAATCCGATTAAGTAAATTTTTCTCGTGCATAAACTTTCTATCTCTCGATTTTCGATCTTCATTCGCTCATACTTACCCACTACGATTATCTAAACCCTCTATAAGTCGATTGAGTGTTTACTTTGAAAGGTTTGCTCTCCTTGTTCCGTTTGATTTACATGATCTTCTTGAGAGCCAAACTTAAGGATTCTTAGGGGACTTTATTAATAAGGTCATCCTAAGAAGACTTTATTTGATTTTTTGAGATTGCACTTTCATTGCAACATCTTGAGAAGATTGTATTTGTTTTTGGATTGCTAAAATGTTTTTAAAAACACTTTCAAATATCTTGTGTGATTTAGATCTACATATTTTGTGAAAAGATATTTGTGTTTGTGTTAGTGATCTTTTTTGCAATATTTATACACTCACATATTATTTGCTGAATACAAAGATTACACATCTTTTGCAAACCAAGCATATACATATTCATACGATTGAAGTATCCCGCTGATTGATATTTTTAAGGTTGCTTGACATCTTTGTGTGAACATGGTTATTTGAATATCTTAAGATAAAAATATTTTTTGTTGATACTCTCACGCACTCATTACACTGATAGTAAACATATTTGAGAGTTGAAATATAAGATCACACTGAGCTTACATATTGAATCATCTCGTGGTGTTTGTGATTGAATGCATTTGGGTACAAATCTGCTTTACGTGAAAGTACTTTGATTGTGCCATTTGATTGTAAATCTGAGTGTTTCCAGGCGTGGCCTGAGGGGCGGTAATCCAGCCCGGTAAGGATTGGTTGTAAAAGTTGAGGTCAGCCTTGTGCTAATTGACCTGATTTGTATAGGTGTTGCTCCACCCGTTTAAGTGAGCAACTATAGTAGTAATCCTTGTGCTTGTTAGCCAAGGCCGGGATGTAGGCAATTGGCTGAACCTCGATAACATATCTATGTGTCACTCTTACTTTATTGCTTTCTAGTGCATGTGTTGTTAATTAAATTGTTTCATTTGATTTCTGATATATTTATATTACTTGCACTAGATTGACCATAGAATTGTGAACATATTACTATTAAGTGGTTTACCTAGGGGTTAAATTTTAAAAATACTAATTCACCCCCCCTCTTGGGATCACGGTAAAACTAACACATAGTGTAATGACCTCAAAATTCATACCATTATATATATATATATATATATATATATATATATATATATCTGTGTATTCACATCCATCCTTAAACAGAGGAAACACATATCATATAACCATTCACATATATACTATACAATACCAGAATCCAGTATATATAGACTTTAACCATACAAAAATACCCATCCAGCATCATCTACTCAAAAATATACATAACTCAATCAAAAACTCACCCTATAACCAGGGTAGTCAAACTAATCTCTATCTGCGAGCCTGATCTGCTCGCCTAATTGGCTCACCTGAAAAATGTTAAATTAATAGGGTGAGTCAACGCTCAGTAAGTGGAAATATGCTATTACTAGTGTGTGTCAACTAAGTTAAGAATACTTAAAAATAGCAACAGAATTGTAGTGCAATAAATAATCTATAAAGCATATCTTTCTTTCTCAATTTAAAATATACTATATCGTCTGTATTTTTTACTTTTCATACTGGTAATATCATATTATACTCATCATATATTGTAAAACTGTATACATATATATATATATATATATATAACTGTACTTATTCCCTAGGACTCTGTACGTCATGATTTGACCCCTCATGACATGGTTGTGCAGTCTATAGGCGAGACTCTATCTGGTCGACCCTCTAGATAAGTCAATAAACTATATACTATCTCAATCCGGGCAAATTGCATCCTCTCCTAGGCACGGGACTAGCTGCTACCTCGTCTAACTGGCCCCCTCTACCTAGCGTACTAGGGAGCTGCATCCTCTCTGAGCACAGTTAGACGGTATCCACACACTATCTGAGATATATGGTTGCACTCTATCTGTATATAGCAACGGTACGTGCTCTGTAATCTATATCTGTACTATATCTGTTTGTAATCTTTCCACAGGGATGTGATACTATATACATATATACATATATACTCATTTATTGTTTTCGCCATGTTTCCAAAATACCATCATGCTATCTTTCTATACTGTAAATACTATAAACTCTGTATTCTATATCTGTATCATCTTGATGCTACCTCTATATATATATATATATATATATATATATATATATCTGTCTGTATCACTGCCTATATTCTCTGTTTGTATACTCTGTATGTTATGATAATAGGAAACATGACATACTAAACTCTGTATTTACTGTTCTGTATAAAGCTGTGATATAAATACTGTTATGAATAATACTATATACATGTATATGTATATATATATTTCTGTTTCATGAAATTATTCGTATAAAAGTTGTGAATGCATGTACAATTCTCTGTATAATTTTCTGTGAATATATATCTGTAGCTGCATATTCTGTATAACTCCATACACTGGGAAAAACTATGTAAACTGTATATGCTGTCTACTTTCACGCATTCAGTATAGTATGATATATATTATAAAAGCTATATAAATTGCATTGTCACATAAAAGTTTACTTAGGCCACACATGTATTTAAACTCATAATCTGTAAATACTGTATAATAAACTGGTATAACATGTGTCGATGAAATCTCTAATAACATTATGAAAACTCCTAGCATAACATATTTCCCTTATTTAAACTTTGGAAAGCCCCTTAAAAATTCTGGCTCTATACCCGCCGGATTCCTAGATCAACATCCTAAAAACACAATCTCCCAGAATAAAACATCAGTATTTCTTAGCCTAGACCATTTCCTATAATTCTCAGGAAGTCAAAAACCGAATAAAAGACCTTACCCTGAATTTGTGATTAAATCCAACTTTGTTTTCCCGACGATCCGCTCCTGCAAACTTGTAGAGAATTCCGCCAAGAGCGTCGTGGTAGCTTTGGATTGTCGATCCGGCGATTGGTGGGGCCAAAATCAAAGAGAGAAGGGAGAGGGAGACGTAGAGAGAGAGAGGAGAGAGAGTGAGGCGCTGGTAAATGGATAAAAATCCCATTTTTTAGATATTTATACTGCCAGATTCGTCGATGAGACACGTCACCTCGTCGACGAGTCTTTCAATTAATTCATCGACGAGTCCTTGTATTCGTTGACAAAATTCAGGCTGCTCTATAACCCCTCTCGGTATTTTCTCGTTGACGATGCCCTGTATTCGTCGACGAATTTCCTTATGTACTCGTTGACAAGGCCCTGTATTCGTCGATGAGTTTCCTTATGCACTCGTCGACGAAGCCTTGTATTCGTCGACGAGTTCTGACAATTTCTTGATATTATTATTATCTCCAAAATGCGATATCATCGACGAAGTCTACTGCTTCTTTCTGTTCCTGTTTCCATTTTCCTCTCTCTTTAATATTTAAATACCAGTATTTTCCGGGTCATTACATCTTCCCCTCCTTATAAAATTTCGTCCTCAAAATTTACTATTTGTATCCCCATCTATACACTCCATCATTCTGTAGAAGAAAAAGGGTATACTTATTTTATTTCCTGCCCTCACTTGTGACGGAGGAATACCGTGGTTACATTTGTATTCCGAAAGATTACATATATATAAACTAAAAACTATCTACTAAATAAAATCAGTACATGTACCTGCCAAAGAAACCTATCTAACTATTATACTTTACCTAAGTACCTCTATACCTCTTGGAACAACCGCGGGTATTTCGATCTAATCTGCTCCTCGAGTTCCCAAGAAGCTTCCTCTATAGCATGATTCTACCACAAAACTTTAACTAACTGTATTTTTTTAGTACGTAAAGTCTGAACCTTCCTGTCCAAAATCTGTACTGGTACCTCTTCATATGTCAATGAATCTTTAAGCTCTATCTCTACATAGCTGATGATGTGGGATGGGTCTGAGACGTATTTCCTTAACATGGCAACATGAAACATGTCATGAATACGAGCCAAAGCTGGCGGCAAAGCTAGCCTATAGGCAACTGACCCTATTTTCTCTAGTATCTCAAAAGGGTCAATAAACTTAGGGCTCAACTTGTCCTTCTTTCCAAACTGCATAACTCCTTTCAGAGGAGCTATCTTCAAAAATACTTGATCTCCCACATCAAATTCTAACTCTCGGCGGAGGGTGTCAGCATATCTTTTCTGCCGACTCTATGCTGTATTGATTCTTTCTCTAATTAACCGGACTTTGTCGGACGCCTGTTGTACTATATCTGGACCCAAAACTCGCCTTTCACTTACTTTATCCCAGAAAAGAGGAGAACGACATCTCCTGCCATATAATGCTTCGTATGGAGCCATGTCGATACTAGCCTAATAGCTATTATTGTAAGCGAACTCAACCAACGGCGTCACGAAGCATATCTTCTAATATCTGAATGTCCTCTCCATCTGACCATTAGTCTGGGGATGGAAAGTAGTGCTAAAAGCTAGCTGCGTATCCATAGCCTCCTGAAAACTTTTCCAGAATCGTGAAGTAAACTGAGGATCTCGGTCTGAGACTATGGATACTGGTACTCCATGAACATGAACTATCTCTTAAACACATATTTCTGCTAGTTTTTCCATGGAATAACCAATTTTAATGGGGATGAAATGAGCAGTCTTCGTCAAACGATCAACAACTACCAAAATTGCATTCAATCTCTGCCGCACCAGTGGTAACCCCGTAACAAAATCCATCGAAACGTGGTCCCACTTCCACTCCGGAATAAACAACGGCTGCAACTGTCCCGCTGGTCTCTGGTGTTCAGCTTTAACCTGCTGACACGTCAAGCACTACTGAACAAACTCAACTATCTCCCTCTTCATTCCACTCCACCAGAAATACTCTCGCAAATCCCTGTACATTTTAGTACTGCTGGGATGAATCGTGTATAGGGATCTGTGAGCCTCCTCCAGTATAGTCCTCCTGATCTCAGTATCTGCAGGAACACATAGCCTAGTACGGAATCGCAAAGTTCCATCATCTGATATGCTGAACTCCTCACCCTGACCATCACGTACTCTAGCCATTACTGCTGTCAACTCTGTGTCATCACCCTGGGCTGCCTTAATCCTCTCGTAAAGTGTAGGCTGAACCACTAAGTTGGCAATAACTACTTGAGGACTCTCCTCCACCAATTCTATACTGAGTCTCTCAAAGTCCACCAGAATTAAGTGCTGAATCTCCATAGCTGCCAGCACGGATCCCCCTGATTTCCTACTCGGGGCATCTGCCACTGCATTTGCTTTTCCTGGATGGTAGCTAATTGTGCAATCATAGTCTTTAATAAGTTATAGCCACCTTCTTTGTCTCATATTTAATTCTTTCTAAGTAAAGAAATATTTCAAACTCTTATGATTTGTGTAAATCTCGCACTTTCCACCATGTAAGTAATGCCTCCAGATTTTAAAAGCATACACCACTGCAGCAAGTTCTAAATCATGAACAGGATAATTCTTCTCATATTCTTTAAGATGTCTGGACGCATAAGCAATGACCCTGTCGTGCTGCATCAACACGCCTCCAAGACCCTTCAAAGAGGCATCACTGTATATTACAAAACCATCCTACCCTGATGGAATAGCCAGTACTGGAGCTGAAACTAACCGCTGCTTTAACTCTTGAAAGCTCTGCTCACAGTCATCAGTCCATTCAAATTATACATTTTTCCTCGTAAGTCATGTCAATGGACCTGATAGCCAGGAAAAACCATCCACAAAACGTCGGTAATAACCTGCTAACCCCAGAAAACTCCTAACTTCCTGAACATTTCCCGGCCTCTCCCAATTCACCATTGCCTCTATCTTACTCGGATCAACTGATACTCCTGCTTCTGAGATCACATGGCTGAGAAAAGTAACCTGTCTTAACCAGAATTCACATTTCTTGAATTTTGCATATAATTTCCTTTCTCTCAATATCTGCAACACCAGTCTCAAATGATGCTCGTGGTCCTCAAAACTCCTCGAATAGACCAGTATATCATCAATAAATGCAACCACAAACTGGTCCAAATACTGGTGGAACACTTGATTCATCAAATCCATGAAAACCACTGGTGCATTAGTCAACCCAAATGGCATCACCAATAACTCGTAATGCCCATATCTGGTACAAAAAGCGGTCTTCGAAATGTCCTCTGCTTTGACTTTCACCTGGTGGTAACCTGACCGCAGATCAATCTTAGAGTAAACCTGGGTCCCTTGGAGCTGATCAAATAAATCATCGATCCTAGGGAGAGGATATTTATTCTTGACTGTCAATTTATTTATCTCCCTATAATCGATGCACAATTATCGATCAAATAAGTCTACTGCCTCTTTCTGTTCTTGTTTCCATTTTCCTCTCTTTTTAATATTTAAATACCAGTATTTTCTGGGTCGTTACACATAACATCGGTATCGTGCAAGGGCTAGCCTAAATCAAGCCAACCAGGTTCTGATAACATATATTATATACTGAAACTGTGACATATAGATATTTCATACCATTAATTACCGAATCAATATCATCATATCATTTTGCGTATGTATATCATGAAAATTTTCGGCCTGTACGCCGGTATTTCACATTTTACCATAGCTCGGCCCGTACGCCGGCAAATCATATCCATAACTCAGTTGTTACGCTAGCAAATCATATCCATAACTCGTCCCGTACGCCGGCAAATCATATACATAGTTCAGCCCGTACGTTGGCAAATCATATCCATAGCTTGGTCCGTACGCTGGAAAATCATATACATAGCTCGGCCCGTACGTCGGTTTTCTATTATAGAAATCCATAACTTTATCATATTCCTATAAAACTGTATTTCATAATAATTCTACTCATGCCACACAAACTAGGTTTTTCATATATTTAACATAACATCATTTTCAGCAGTATTTTTTAAATATAAAACATATATAAATATATTTATTTTTCTGAAATCATATGCTGTAATAACATACATACATTTTCATAAAATAACTAGTTTAGTTTACCCCTTACCTGAGTCCTAAAAAACCCCTAAAACAAACAACCCCGCACTCGCAGGGTTCCCTATTCAACACCCTGAAAATAACATTCCCCAAAACTAAAGTTCAGTATTACTACGTGTACTACGCTTTCTACAACTATCAAATAGGCAAATACTAAGTAGAAAACCTTACCCAGAATTTGGGATGGTTTCCAACTCAGCCCCACCGACGATCCACTTCGGCAGACTTGCAGAGAACTTTCCCAGGAGCATCGTGGTGGTCTCAAATCATCGATCCAGTAGAAAATCGGCCCGAGATCTTAGAGAGAAGGGTAGGGAACCGAAGGATGAGAGAAAAAGAGAGATTCCTTTGCACAAATGGGTTGAAAAATCACATTTAGAACTATTTATACTACGGGATTCGTCGACGAGTCCTGTAGAAAGTTCATCGACGAACCTGAATCCTCGTTGACAAATTTCAGACTTCCAAAAATCATCTCTCGGTATCTTTTTGTCGGCGAGATCCTGAAGAAACCTCGTCGACGAAACCCCTGTGTTCGTCGATGAGACCTGGAAAATTTCTTGGGATTATCCCATTCAAAATGCAGCGTCGTCGAAGAACGCAAGTCGGCTGCCTTCTCCTATTCCTGTTTCCATTTCCCTTTCTTTTTATTATTTAAATACTATTATTCTTCGGGTCATTACATTCTTAGTTTGGGGGGGGGGGATATCAATTCTACTACTTTCTTGTAAGTAGTATTCTTTGTAATGACTTGTTAACTGAAGAGATAAAGTAAATGTTCATTGTTCCATTTGTGTCCAATGTTTGGCTTAGCTGAATAAGTCAAGATTGGGCTTTGTAGAGACCCCAAACCCATTAATAAGGAAAACAAATCAGAAAAGGGTAACATGGTAATTTTGCAGGCTTCGTCGACAAAGCCAAGGTTCTTGTCGACAAAGGCCCTTCTGTGATTCATCGCCAAAATTCAAAGTCTCGGCAATGAGGAGATCCCGACCAATAGGAAAAAATATCAGACAAGGGTTCGTCGAAGAAAGAAGAGGTTCGTCAACGAAGAGCCTTCTGTGGCTCGTCGACGAAGGCACCATTCGTCAACGAGCTTGACCGGATTAAGGGGTCTATAAATATCATTTTTAGTTGCTTAATGGTTAAGAAATCACAAAAGCTCTCTCTCTCTCTCTCTCTCTCTAGAACTGACGAACTCTCTCTTTCGTCACCCGAATCCACGATTCGACGTTACTACGTGGATTAGGGGGAAAACCTCCACAATTATTGCAGATCGGATCTTCGTTTTGAGGATTTTTGGATTTCATTCCGAAATTGAGGTAAAGGTCTAAGTTCATTTTTGTTTTGGTAGATCTGTAGTAAATAGGATTGTGTTGAAATATTGTTCTTCAGTTTATAGGTTTTGAGAACTTAGTTCACTGTTTTGGAGCTATAAAGTTCGTATTTCGGAGTTCAGGGAAATAGGTAAAGGGATTTGTTTATATCAATCATTTTAGAAACTAAATCGCTAGAAAGTTAGTTTATGATTATATGCACGTATTAATTGCTAATTTGCAAAGTTTCACTGGGTGAAAATGCCAATTTTTACGATTTTACGGTTTTGGTACAAATGAGGGTTTTGGCGTATGATCTCCAAACTTTTCAAAAATTCTTTATTTGCATTAATCTTAACGTAGGAGATGCTTGAACCTTTTGTTTTCCATTTAAATGATATTTATCGAGTTATATGCTATATAGCGGATTTTGACCAAACGAGTGTGACATATGTTATGAAATGGAATATGCGAATCTTTTTAAATACGTATGTGAACTATGGAAACTAGAGTTCCATTTTGTTATCTGAAAATGTGGAAAACAAGTGCCGATTATATACTAAGTTTTGTATGTGAAAAGGGTTAAACAGAGAATGTGTGCACCGGTTTATACCACAGTATGAATGAATGAGTTTGTGAAAATACTAGAACTGCACAGGTGATTTATGAATTGGAAACAAGTTAATTTGGTTTTATCGTAAATTGTATATATGATATTGGGACCGCAGCTTGTTACTATAAAAGCCTTAAAAAGCTCAATGTTATATGAGAGCCTTAAAAAGCTCAACGTTATATGAAACCTTAAAAAGCTTAAGTGCTGTTCCGTTACTATATTCTGGATACAGTGCAACCACACATCTGATTTTTAGTATGGGTATCGAGATAGTTGGCTGGATTGGAGTGTGCCATTGGTGGATTAATGGACTAGGTGGATTCAGTCGGACTATAGTAAATTGCACAACCTGCGCCATAGGGTAGTATTGGCATTAGTTATGAAGTTTCTAAGCTGGACTATGTTCTAAATATGCATATACATGATTTAAAAACTAAAATAGGCAAAGTTACAGGTTTGAGTACTGAGCGGAGGGATTGTACAGTGTATGGGCCTATACCTTACCCTAACCCCGGGAACTCTCTCTTGTTATGATGCTAAACCATCTATTGCAGGAATTATGTCTATATGTCTCCTATATTACAGTATTGAAAATATGCTATATATGTAACTGCTTTCAACTGAAATTAACGCATGTGGTTACATACCAGTGTAATATCTTCCACCTTACTAAGAAGTGTCTCACCACAACATACAACCTTTGTTTCAGGTCCTGCAGGACGTCGGTCCAAGTTTCTAGATAGACTTGAAGTGTCGTATTGTGTTTAGCTTACGTAAGTGTGTTTTTGTATATGTATTAGACTTAGTTCAGAACATAATGTCTTTTTGGGGATTCTAAAAACAGGTTATGTTTTAAGTTTGGACATATGTATATATGTGAGGATACAACTGGAAACTCTGGCATGTCTTTTAAATTTCCATATGGATGTTTATGTTTTGCGTTGTGCATAAGATTTCATATTAGTATGAAACACCCATATGTCCTTATTCAGGGAGGGTTGTATATGTATGTTTATCAGAGACAGATCTATTATACAGGTGTAGTAGCACTCTAGGGCCGTATAACAGGCCGGGGCATTACAGTTGGTATCAAAGCCTTAGCGAGCCGGAAGTGTGATGTGGTTCACACTGTCTGGTTAGGGAAATATTCAGAGCTTAGGTTGCTAGGTTCTGTAGATTAGACTATACCAGAGTTTAGGATGAGAATAAGATCTTGAGTTTAACTTTGTATACTTGAAGGTAGAAATCCATTGATAGACTTGTTTTTCTGAATCAATTGAAAGGTTTAGAAAATCACGACAATCCATCTACAATTTTGTTTCCAAGCAGAAGGGCAGAACTTGAGTTAGAATGAGAATGTTAAATCAGTGGAGTACGTCAATATTAGGAATGTGAATTTAGGGAAATGAGTCTATAGTATTGTAGTACTAGCTGATACTTAGGTTATTAAGCTTCTAATCGATTTTCTAAAATTGCTTCTTTAGGATGGAGTCCAAGGATAATGCTGCCAACGTGGGAGACAGTAGTAGCAAGGGAGCCAGCCATGAGGCTGGTAGTAACTCTATGAGTGTATTGCGGCATTTCGCACAACAGCTTATGGCTGAGGTGGTGCGAACGAATAGAGGGCAGGACCATCTCACAGCGGAGATGGGATGCTCCATCGACCAGTTCACTAGACTAAAGCCTTCTGTTTTCATAGGAAGTGCAGATTCGATTCGAGCTGGGAATTGGATCCAGGAGATCGAGAAGATCCTGAATGTTTTGAATTGCACGGAGAAGCAGAAAGTAACCTTTGCAACGTTCAAGTTGTTAGGGGAGGCAGAGAGATGGTGGGTTTCAGTAAAGAAAATGGAGGAGCATCAACCGATACCAGTAGCGATGAAGTGGGCCCATTTCAGAGAATTATTCTTTGAACGATACTTTCCAACCACGGTTAGAAACGCGAAGATGGAGGAATTCATGAGTCTAACACAGGAGTCGCTGACAATGCAGCAATACGCCACCTGATTCTAGGAGCTATCCCGATTTGCTCCATTCATGATATCGGATGAGGCAATGAAGGCCTGGAAGTTTTAGAGGGGTTTGAAGAAGGAGATTCGAAGACAAACAACGATCTTGCAGTTGTAGGACTTTGCTACATTGGTAGACAAAGCTACTTTAGCAAAGGAGAGTCTGCTGGAGGACACAGAGGTCTACGTTCCTAAGAAGAGGCCAACGCCTCCTAGTTCTTCTTCTGGTGCAAGGCAGGGTAACTGGAAGAAGAACAGTAGTGGTACGTCTCAGAGCACCACATCCTATCGTGGTTGCCCTATGTGTGGTAAGGGGCACTCTAGGCAGTGTTGGAGGACTACAGGGGCTTGTTTGCGATGTGGTAAGCAGGGACATCTAGTGAAAGATTGTCGTATGCAGGGGAACAGTAGAGCCCCACAACAGCCATACAGAGGAGGTACGCATATCATGCCCTGAACTTGCAGGTGGGTCCCAGGTGTGAATAAAGTAACCTAACCTGTTTCTATATCAATTTAAACGTACATGATACAATACATAAAGGGGGGTCCGACCCCGTGGGGTAAACAGATGCCCACATACATACACACAATCATCCATACTCATCTACAATACGTGGCGGAATACAGTCTTTTATACAATAACAATATCATACCAGAGTCTATACAACTAGGATATACATTCCCATAATTACAACACATACTCCAGGTGTCCAAAAAACTATACCGACAACTTGGATGCCAAAACTCGTACTTAGTAGGTACTAGCAGTAACTACGACACCCTTGCTCCCAGACGCTAGGATGCTACTTACGACTACTTGAAGGTCCTGAAAAACATTGTACGTACATTCGGGGTGAGACACCTCTTAGTAAGGAAAAAAATATTTTATATCAGTGTGTGGCATACTAGTGTCATTTTGCATACTTCATAATACTATACATACGATACAGTTTGAAACAATTCGTACAGTTTCATACAATTCCATACAGTTCCAGTATTTTCACAAAACTATTCCAGTTCATACGATACCAAAACATACATACATACATACATGCATACATACATATGGTCAGTTTCGTCACACTAGTTCACAACTACACATGGTCACCTCGTCTCACGGCGATTACATTGCTACATACGCAACTATGTTGTGACGATCAAGGCCCAATAGTGATTACATTGCTCCATACGCAACTACAGAAGGTCACCTAGTCTCACAACGATTACATTGCTACACATACAACTACGAAGTGACGACTCAGGCCCACGGTGATTACATTGCCACATACGCAACTACACAAGGTCACCTAGTCTCACAACGATTACATTAACACATGCACAACTATGCTGCGACGACCTAGGCCCACAGTGATTACATTGCTACATACGGCGTAGAACATACCCTTCGGTGACCAGCCAAATCATACTGGTGATATTTCACACCCCAGATATAAAGTCGTCCACTCTCGCCCACGGTAGTTAACCGATACATGGCTTTTTTACAAAACCCTGGAATCATTTTGGAACTCACGTTCCTATACATTTCAGCGTACAGTAATTAGCTGCAACATAGCTGTTTTACAAATACTTGGAACAAATACATACAACCATACATACCACACTTATTTGGTTACGGCAAATCATATCATTTACAATTTCAAGTATATAGTTTATGCAAAATATGGATTATGGTCACCTCAATAATACACTTTAAGCATAACCAACAGTTTTCCAAACAAAGTAGAGATGATACCCGAAATCCCCAATTTCCCCAAAAAAAATTGTAACCCGAAAATCCCGTATTTTTAGCTGATAGATTTTTTCCAAATAAGTAGTCATAACATACATACCATCGTAGCCTACAAGCTTACCGATCCTGATTTCGAAAATGAACTGATATAAACAGAATCCCCTTACCTTAACCCGAATTCCAACTACAAACTCTACAGTCCTCAAAACTATGAACCGAGACTCCAAAACCTACAAATCACAGTACAGTACATGCTTACAATCTGTACTACTACACATATACTGAATCAGAAATGAAAACCGAGCCTTACCTCGATTTTAGCCCGAAACCCGAAAACGCTTGAAATGGGATTCCGATCCGCTAGAAATGTAGCAAACCCTTCATTGATCCTTGTAGTAACTTCGGATTTGCGAATCAGGCGACATACGATGAAGAAATCTAGAGAGAGAGAGTTCCTTCAAGTTCTAGAGAAAGAGAGAGAGAGAGAGAGAGAGAGTTTAGGGAAAGCTTAACCCCAAAACAACCCAAAAAAATCTTTTATAGGCCTTTGACCCAAGTAGATTTGTCGACGAATTGTGTCCTCGTCGACGAATTCTTCACTAGCCTCGTCGACGAATTGGCAGCCTCTTCGACGAGCCAAACATTTCAACTTTTTCCTAAGCCCCTCGGCATCTTCTTGTCAACGAGCCTCTGAATTTCATCGACGAGAAGCCTTCTACCTTTGTCGACGAATTATGGCCTCTTTGATGAAGTCTGCAAAATTCAATTTTTACCCCTCTTTTACATAATAATCCCACGTCTCATGGTTCAGGTTCTTACAATGCAGGCGTAGTGTGGTGGTTAACAGGGGGGTAGAGTCCAAGCTAGGGTGTATTCCCCGACTCTAGATGACGCAGAGAATGCTGGTGATATAGTCATAGGTACCATTTACACGCTTTGTAATGACCTGCTATTTAACTGGGTTTTTTTTTTTTTATACAATCACATTCTACATGCCCTGATACCATACTGGGGAAAACTCAATCATTAACCTAAGCAGCAAGAAGCGGAAATCAAATAAACATGTCCATATATAATTATATATAATACAATACCAGAGTGCTAACATGTTTCCCAAAATATATACGTATCACTGTTCCCCCAATATCCTCAACCGGTGAGGGGTATACAAAAATATTCCCAAAATATACTCACTCTCTCTTTGACAAAGCAGTACTGTGGCCCCTCTATCTGCAAGTCTGGTCTGCTCGCCTACCTGGATCACTTGAAAAATGATTTAATACTAGGATGAGTCAACGCTCAGTAAGACGAAATATGTTATTACTAGTGTGTGGCAATTGAGCTACAATACTGAGAAAATCTATTACTATATAGTTATGTATCACTGGATCTGTAAAGGACAATACTTAGAAATATAATCTTCATTTTTACCTGTTGCTTAACATTTCTGTAATTTAGGTTTCTATTCGAAATACTACTAGTATATTTATATCTTTTCTGTTTCTGTAAAGCTGTATAAACATAATAATAATTGTAAACTTCCCTGTGGATAACTGTGTGTCATAATTTAACCCCTCATGACAAGGTTGTGCGGTCCGTAGGCGGGATTTACCCTGGCTGGCCAACCAGGAATAAATCACTATACTCCATAGTCTCATCAGCCCTCCTCAACCCATATCTGATGGAGAGCTTGTCCACCCGTGGGCTCTATGCGATCGACTTTTATACCACGTATTATCTGAATAGGTGATTGCACTCTATAAACTGTATGCAGCTACTGTAACAACCTCAATTTCCTTAACATAAAATGTAATATAATGATAAAATAGTCAACCCGAACCCGTGGGTAATGGGGACACCTGTCAATCACAGCGGAAACCTAAGCAGCAGCAAACATAAAATTGAAACCATCCATTCATCAAGCATAATACCAAAGTTTACTACAACATCATAATACTGTATTTTTAG
The DNA here is from genome assembly GCF_029873635.1 of Malania oleifera. Taxonomy (NCBI): domain Eukaryota; kingdom Viridiplantae; phylum Streptophyta; class Magnoliopsida; order Santalales; family Ximeniaceae; genus Malania; species Malania oleifera. Next base: position 2,568,753 of record NC_080426.1, on the reverse strand, counting down.
ACATCCTCATAAACATCAAAATAACTCTAGGGTCAAACTCAAAATAATCCTGACCCTAATACAAAAATCTTACCCTCCTAACGGGGTAATATCCCTAACTCAATGGCGGCCACGACTCGCCGGTCACTTAGGGTGTCCTGAAAAATGAATTAATGTTGGGGGTGAGACACATCTTAGTAAGGGAAAATAAACTAAATACAGTTGTGTAGCAACATGAACATTTAATGCAATTATACATATACATACATTTCATATTTTCGTAAACATTCATTATATCATACTGAATAATCACATGCTTTCATATTTTCTAATAAGTCGTATCGTACATAAAACATCTGTTATACTGATAATACTGAAAACATACCCATGATAAATAGCTAGCTAATGTCATGTATTACCCCCCATGATGGGTTGTGTAGCCCGAAGGCGGGACTCGACAATGGCTGGCCGACCACTATCGAATCAAATATGTCTGTAAGTACGATGGGCCCGCCACACCCTGGTCCGGACTGCCAGGTGGACGTCCACACTATATTGAAAGTGACTCACTCGAAAAATGAGCAGCTTGGAAGCTATCCCAAGTATAGGAGTTCTGTCATGTAATATTAAGCCCAAGGGCTAGATCGTCTCCTCAGGGAATGCGTTTTAATCTCAGATTTTACGTTCTTCCAATCGAAATTAAAAGGTACTGAACTCAGTTCAGATTCGAGGTTTTTCAAGATTGTTGGGATTTCTTCTGACGAATTAAATGACACGTAATTTAAAAAACCTAAAACTAACATGCACTAAATAAAAGAAAACAAGAATAGAAACCCTACGTCTACTTAAGGAAACATTGGGACACGCATTAATAAAAACTGGAAACCTAGAACATGGAACTAAAACAAGCAAGAATGGAAACTCAATTAGACACAAACGCACATACTAAAATCGAACCTTTAACAAAACTACGAAAATTAAATCAAGCATCATATTTTAAACGCAAACACAAACTCAACGAGAATTTAAAGCACGCAAACAATGACGAAATATGATAAAAACATGAGTTTTTGCTCAAACCAACCCTAACTAAACCATGCTTCGATAAAAAGACTAAATTTTGAAAAAAAAAACAACTTCAAAACAAAAACACTCCAAATAAAATGGAATTTAAGTTGAAGGAACGATAAATAAATAAAAGAAACTAAATCAAATTCTTTCAATCTAATGACAACATAAATTAAGAGAACATAAAAAAAATCAAAATTAAACTTCACTCAAGCAAATTAAAAATTACTTAACAATCATTCAAAATAAGGATTTCAAAACTCTACTAACTAACTAAATAAGAAGAAAGGAACTATTTTGCTGCAATCAACAATAAAAGAAAGAAAAAAAATAGAGAAAAAGAAAGAGATATGTATAGCTGCTGGAGAGTGGTCGGAAGTTCTGCAGGGTGTGGAATAGAGGGCCTCTGCTACTGTGCTTCGGGCGCTGCTCTGCTGCATGTGCTGGAACAGAGGATGGTGCTGGAGTTGGAACTGCAGAGGCTTTCGGATTGCAGAGGGCTGGAGAAGCTGGTTGCAGCAGCTGGTGTGCTCGGGGCCTGCTGTTCCTGCTCGGTTGCTGCTGTCCTCTACTGTGTTCTTATGAGCTGTGTGCTCCGGCAGTTGCAGAGGAGCTTCTGCTACAATTTTGGAGCGTGGGTTCGCAACTGGAGTAGAGGAGGGGAGCGCGACTGTGGAGGAGCTGCTATAGAATCTGTGGATGCAGGAATTGGTGTTTGCAGCAGTGGATAAGTTGAGGGCTAGCTTTCGGATTGCAGAGGGCTAAGGACCTTCTGGAACTATCTGTTGGTGTGGAGGAGGCCGAGAGGGACAAAGGACTGAGAAAGAATGGGACTAAGGGAGAGAGGAGAGTAAGAAAGAGAGAGAAAACAAAAACAAAGCAAGAGAGGGTGCGGGGGCACACACGGGAGCAGAGGAAAACAACACAGGAGAAAGGGAAAAACTAGAGGAAGAAAAAGGAAAAGAGGGAAAGAGAACAAAGAAGAGAGATCATGGAAAGAGCAAGCAGAATTGAAAAGAAAAAAAAAACAAAACTAAAGAAGAAGAAGAAGAAGAAGAAGAAGAGAATAAGAAGAAGAAGAAGAACTAAGGGAAAAACAGGGAAGAAAAGATGATCCCCAAGGAGCTGTGCTGGAGGAGTTTAAAAAAGAGAAGAAAGAAGCCCTACGCGGTTTAGCCAACCCGACCCAGCCATGCATGGCCGGGTCACATCAAATATTCATTCAAATATATTTTTTATTTTCTCATTTTATTTGTTCTTTGTTCGTCGTAGATCTGACTCTTCTGGAGCTAGTATCTCACAAAACTCAAAACATAAAAGTTGTAGATGATCCTTTTCTCTTTCTCCAAAAATTTGAATCATCTCGATCAGAGCTCAGACGGAAAAGTTATGCATGAAATACGAACAGGTATCGGTTTTTGTTCCCGAAAATTTTTCTACGACAAAAAATTACCAAAACTTTATAAATAGTGCAATAAAGTTCAAGAATGATAATTTTGGCACTTTATTAAAATATTGGACAATTTTAGACATTTAATTAAATATATAAACCGTAAAGACCGGGCTAAGATGCCAAATTACGCAGTTTTGGTGCATAATCAGAAAGCCACATCGACTATCCATCTCTCACCCCCTCGTGGGGTGGTTAGCACTAATCTGAACATAGATATCTGATCTATATAGCTATGGTACCGAACTCCTGAACTGAACTAAACTAACATCCAGGTTCTGATAACATATAGTACATGGTTATATAACATCTTTTATAATTACGGTCTCATGCCGAACATATCATAGTTACGGCCTCGTGCTGAACATATCATAATTACGGCCTCATGCCGAACATATCATAATTACTGCCTCGCGCCGATCATATCATAATTACGGCCTCGCGCCGATATCATACATAAATATGTCATTCTAAAAATAATCATTTTATCATGCATTTATAAGAATCATAATGTATTGTATACCTTCATAACTTCTCAGATCATACTGCATTTACATCATTATCATATCAAAATATTTCTCCATGTAAAATAATATTCATGCCACACATTTTCTGCATTAAAACTATTCATTGCATTTGGAAATCATGATTTCTGGCATCTTATACGTATATATACTCGTTCCAACATAATAACAGTATTTTTCCCAAAAGTGCATTAATTCCATAATATACTAATATCATACATATTTTTCGGAAATCAATTTACTCATAAATAATAGTAATTTGCGTGAAAAGTAACTGCTTTAATTTATTCCCTTACCGACTACTGAGAAAAGCTCCTATAAACTCTAATCTCACACTCGTAGGATTTCCTGATCAATAACCTGAAATTGAAAACTTCCAGTATTAAATTTCAGTATTTCTACGTGTACATCATTTCCTATAACTGTCGTAAGACCAAATTTGGCTTAAAAAATCTTACCTCAACTCAGGGATGATTTCCAACTTGCTTTCATTAATGATTCGCTCCAGCAGATTTGGAGAGAACTTCTCCAGGAGCATCATGGTGACTTCGGAATGTTGAACCGGCGTAAATCCGGCCCAAAATCGATGAGAGAGAGAGAGAGAGGACCGAAGGGGAGAGAGAAAGGGCGAAGATTGCTTAATAATGAAGTTAAAAATCTGGATTTTTCTATTTATAGAACTAGATTCGTCGACGAGCCACGTCATTCGTCGACGAACCCTTCAATAATTTCGTCAACGAAATTCAGTCGACTCAAAACTCTCTCAGTATTTTTTCGTCTACAAAATTCAGTTTTCCCTTCCTCTTTATTATTTAAATACTATTATTATTTGGATTATTACAGCTACGGTACCGTGCTCTGTAACTGTATGGTCCAACAAGGTCTGATACTATATAATACATCTCTATATACAACTATCTATTTTACCATGATTCTGTAATAACTGTATAAACCATGACGCTGTAGAAATCTGTATATATATCAACTGTGTTTCTGTAATTAACTGTAAATCTGTAACTCATGGTACTGTAAAACTGTATAATCATGGTATTTCTGTAATTGCTGTAAAATACATTCACTATCTGTATATTTTGTAAAACACATCTTTGAAAATACTGCAAAGCATGTTTCTATACTATATACATATTCTCAAGCCACACAGTAATTTTAACACATATTAATCATATCTAATAAATTGTATGAATCTCTACTGTAAACAGTACTCTGGTGGAACATTTATAATTTTATACTGAAAACGTTCTCAAATAACCTAGCATTTCCTGCTAAAAATCTCGTTTCCTGCTAAAAATCCTCTATTATAACAGGTCCAACACTCGTAGGGTTCTCCACTCAACACCCTGAAAACCATAAATCCTAGAACAAAACATCAATATTTCTTGGCCTACATTTCCTACAACTGCCAGGAACCCAAAAACTGAATAAAAGACCTTACCCTGGATTTGGAATGAATTCCAACTTCGTTTCACCAACTATTCGCCACGGCAGACTTGCAGAGAACTTCGCTAGGAGCGTCGTGGTGGCTTCGGATTGTCGATCCGGCGACTGGCGAGGCCGAAATTGAAGAAAGAAGGGAAAGAGTCCGTAGGACAGAGAGATGAGAGAGAGAGAGAGAGAGAGAGAGAGAGAGAGAGAGAGAGAAGCCTGAAAATGTGATAAAAATCTGATTTTTCACTACTTATAGGGCCAAATTCGTCAACGAGACACATCACCTCGTCGACGAGTCCTTTAGTAAATTCATCGGCGAACCCTACCCTTCGTCGACGAAATTTAGAGTAGCCCAAATCCATCTTTCGGTATTTTCTCGTCAACGAGATCCTAAAGACATTCGTCGACGAATCCCTGTATTCGTTGACGAATCCTGGAAATTCTTGAAATTGTATTCTCCAAAATGCAATGTCGTTGACGAAGTCTACTGCCTCCTTCTGTTTCTATTTTCATTTCTCTCCCTCATTATTATTTAAATACTATTATTCTTCAGGTCGTTACACGCTTTCTCATAAAACTGTTATATTATTCGATTTAGGGGCAACGCATTCCTTTATTTCACGGGGATTCATTAAACTGTGTAGGTTAGAGGTACAACAGTTAGATCATGAACTGGTAGTGGCTAAGCCATCTGGGTCTATAGTCATATGTAGTAAAGTAGTTCGTGACTTTCTAGTAGAAATTCAGAAGAGAGTACTACCAGTCAGTCTCATTGTATTTGACATACATGACTTCAATATTATCCTAAGAATGAATTCGTTATCTGTCAATTATGCCAATATTGATTGTCACAGGAGAGAGGTGGTGTTTAGACCACTAGGGGTGTAGGAATTCAAGTTCTTAGGGTCGTGTGTGCGCAGGTTAGGAGATTAGTCCTGAAGGGATGCCAAAGGTACTTAGTGTTTGTGAAAAACATGTCGGAAGAAGAACGTAAACTGGAGGGGATTCCTGTAGTGTGCGAGTTCCCAGGCGTGTTTCTAGAGGACTTGTCGGGATTACCTCCAGATCAAGAGGTGGAGTTTGTTATAGAGTTGGTTCCACATACGGCGCCAATATCGAAAGCTCCATACTGTATGACTCCAACAGAATTGAGAGAGTTGAAAGAGCAGCTACAAGAGCTGTTAGAGAAGGGATATATTCGATCGAGTGATTCACCCTGGGGAGCACCGGTGCTATTTGTAAAGAAGAAGGATGGGTTGATGATGATGTACATCGATTACAAAGAGCTTAACAAGGTGACGATAAAGAACAAATACCCGCTACCCAGAATTGATGATCTGTTTGACTAGCTACAGGGCACACAGATTTTCTCTAAGAACGATCTATGATCTAGGTATCACCAGCTGAGGGTGAAAGCAGAGGATGTTCCGAAGATAGCTTTCCAAACCCGGTATGGCCATTATGAGTTCATGGTTATGCCATTCGGTATGACGAATGCACCTGTGGCATTTATGGATCTGATGAACAGGGTCTTTCACAAATTCATCGTGGTATTCATAGATGATATTCTAGTGTATTCTAGGAGTGCTGCAGAACATGAAGTTCATCTGAGATTAATACTGCAAATGCTCAGGGAAAAGAGGTTATATGTTAAACTGAAGAAATGTGAGTTCTAGATGGAAAAGATTACATTTCTAGGGCATGTAGTGTCCAAAGAAGGGATATCAGGGGATCCGAGTAAAATAGAAGCGATAGTGGATTGGGCGAGGCCGAAGAATGTTCAAGAGGTCAAAAGTTTTATGGGCTTTGCAGGATACTACCGACGGTTCATAGAGGGGTTCTCCAGTTTAGCAGGTCTATTGATGCGACTCACGAGAAAGAACATGAAGTATGATTGGACTGATGAGTGCAAGCTGAGTTTCCAAAAGCTGAAGCATCGATTGGTTACTACTCCCGTTTTGACCATTCCATCTGGGGATGGTGAATTTGTTATCTACAGTAATGCCTCTAAGAAAGGTCTCGGGTGTTCTAATGCAGTAGGGAAGGGTGATTGCTTATACTTCTCGTCAACTCAAGAAGTACAAGAAGAACTACTCAACACATGATATGGAATTAGCAGCGCTAGTGTTTGCATTGAAAATATGGAGGCACTACCTGTACGGTGAAAGGTGCGAAATTTTTATCGACCACAAAAATCTAAGTACATTTTCACCTATAAAGAACTGAATATGAGGCAGCGTAGATGACTTGAGTTGATAAAGGACTACAACTGTACCATTAGCTATCACCCAGGAAAAGCAAATGTGGTAGTTGATGCTCTGAGTCAGAAGTTTGTGGATGCGTTAGTCTCAACAGTGGGAGTTCAACATCAAATATGTATGGACCTGGAAAGGTTGGGCTTAGAGGTTGTGGAAGGAAATCACCAGCCCTTTCTTGCTAGCTTGGTGGTACAACCGACCTTATAGGAGAGGATTCGAACAGCTCAAAAGAAAGACGAAGAGCTGGTAGAGGTTATGGAAGGGGTACATAGTGGTTCAAAGCCGGATTTCAATATCTCTGATGATGGGATATTGAGATTCCACAGTAGGGTTTGTGTACCGAATGACGCCGAGATTAAATGGGTCATTCTGGAGGAGGCACACCATTCGCTCTACACCATACATTCTGTGTAACGACCTGCTTAATAAACTGATTTTATTTTATTTTATATATACTATGATAATCTACATGCTCTGATACCATACTGGGATAAACCCAACCATGAACCTAAGCAATGAGAAGCATAAATCACATAGACATAACCATATGAAAATATATACACAATACAAAAACCAATGCCACACAATACCAGAGTACTACTTGTTTTCCAAAATATATATACATACGTCTGTTCCCCAAATTACCCTTAACTAGCTAGGGTATACAAAAATACTCCCAAAATGTACTCACTCTCCACTGGCAGGGCAGTATAGAAGCCCCTCTATCTGCGAGCCTGGTCTGCTCGCCTACCTGGATCTCCTAAAAAATGTTTCAACACTGGGATGAGCCAACGCCCAGTAAGAAGAAATATGCTATTACTAGTGTGTGGCAAATGAGCTACTATATCATAAAAATTTGTTTTCAAATAAACATATATAACTGAATATATAAATAAAGTATAAGTGATAAAATCCACAACCCCTGTCCCTAATGTTTAACATGTCAGTATCGAAGAATATTATTCAAAATACTTTTAGTATAAGTAAGTATGTTCCCTGTTTCTGCAAATCTATACATACGTAATAATAACTGAAACTGTTCCTTATGGATATCTATGTGTCATGACTTACCCCCTCAAGACAGGGTAGTGCGGCCCGTAAGCAGGATTTACCATGGCTGGCCAAGTAGGAATAAATCACTATACTCCATCGGTCAATCTACCCACCTCAACCCATATCTAGATGGGGAGCCTAACCTTTTCAAGGGCCTAGGTGATCGACCTTACCACGTATTATCTAAATAGATGGTTGCACTCAAAAAGTAACGTAATATCTGTAGCAACGGTACCGTGTTCTGTAGCTGCATAGTCTAATAGGGTCTGATATCATATAATATATTTCTATATACATATCTATCTGATTTACCATGATGTTGCATAAACTGTAATTGTGGTTCATACGTAATACTAAGAGCTATATAATCATAACACTGACATCTGCATAATCATAGTACTGAAAGCACATGATCATAATACTGATATTCATATTATCATGGTATTGAGGTTCATGAAATCATGGTACTGAAATATCGTAAAATCAGAATACTGAAATATCGTAAAACATATCTCTGTACTATATTCATATTCATAAGACACACGATACTGTAATACATAATTTTCATCATTTAATAAAGTGTATAATATTTTAAAAATACCTAGCATAACATATTTCCCTTACCTAACTACTGGAAAGCCCCTATGGAGTACTAGCCTAACTCCCGTAGGACCTCCTACACAACACCCTGAAACCAAGATATGCCAAAACATAAGATTAGTATTTCATCGCCTACATCATTTCTTATAACTACCATAAGGCCAAAAATGGGCTAAAAGGTCTTACCCTGAATTTGTGATGAAATCCAACTTGATCCCACCGACGATCCGTCCTAGCAAACTTGAAGAGAACTTTGCCAGGAATGTCGTGGTGGCTTCAGATCGTCAATCCGGCGTCTGGCGGGGCCGAAAACGAAGAGAGAAATGAGAGGATCCGTAGAAGAGAGATAGAGAGAGAGAGGAGAGAGAGAGAGAGCGGCGTGAGAAATGAATAAAAATCCTATTTTTAGCTATTTATATGACCAGATTCGTCGATGAGACATGTCACTTCGTTGACGAATCCTTTAGTAAATTCGTCGACGAAGCCCTGTATTCGTCAACAAAATTCAGAGCAGCCCGATCCGACTCTCGGTATTTTCTCGTCAACGAAACCTTGTATTCATCGACGAAGTCTACGACCTTCTTTTGTTTCTGTATCTATTTTCTTCCCTCTTATTATTATTAAAATGTTATTATTCTTCGGGTCACAACATTCTAGAAGTACGAAGATGTATCGAAAACTTAGGGAATCTTTTTGGTGGTCGAACATGAAAAGAGAGATTGCCCGTTTTGTAGAGCAGTGTCTGACATGTCAATAGGTCATGGCAGAGCACCAGATGCCAGTAGGACCCTTTCAGCCACTTGACATTCTCAAGTGGAAATGGGAGCATATCTCAATGAATTTTGTATTGAGGTTACCTACAGCGGTGCATGGGCAGAATGCTATATGGGTTGTGGTAGATCGGATGACAAAGACTGCACATTTCATTCCAATCAGAGTCAGCTATTCTCTGAATAGGTTGGCAGAGCTATATGTGCAGAAGATTGTACGACTCCATGGTATCCTGGTTTCTATCATTTCATATTGAGACCCACGCTTTACTTCTCGATTCTGGAAGAGTCTACAGGATGCCTTGGGATCGCAACTCACATTCAGTATGTCGTTTCACCCGCAGACGGATGGACAATCCGAGATGACTATTCAGATGTTAGAAGATATATTGCAGGCATGATTACTAGATTTTGGGGACAGTTGGATACGGTATCTACCACTTGTGAAATTTGCATATAATAACAGCTACTAGGCCAATATAAAGATGGCACCATATGAGGCATTGTATGGTCGTCGGTGTCGGTCTCCGTTTGTTAGAATTGGTGTATTCCCAAGAGGGGGGTGAATTAGAAATTTAAACTTTTCTCCTAGGTTAAGTCAGAAGTCAATATGATTTGGTAACCTAGGATCTTTCTACACAATTCCAAATATCCTGATAAATAAAATATGCGGAATTTAAATCATGCACATCATTCATACCATAACATATTCGTGCGGTAAATATAAAGAGCAGAAATGTAAACAGACACACGATATGTTATCGAGATTCGGCGAACTGTGCCACGTCCCCGCCTCTAGCTCGCAAGCCTGAGGATTCCACTAAAGGCTCACTTAAGGGTGGAGCGGCACCGATTACAACCAGGTCAATTACCACACGGCTGACCTCAACCTTTACAACTAGGTCAATTAGTGGGGCTGACCTCAACCTATACTCCTTAACAAGATGGCGCACCTAACTTTCCTAATCAGGTCTAAGCCAGTCCGGGACTATTTTAAAAGGCTAGTCTCCCTCTTCAGGCCCGTTCCTGGAAATACAACAGTATTTGCAATTAAATAATATCGGTACAGTGATTGTGCTTTCGTGTAAAGCATATATGTACCCGGATGCACTCAGTTACATACACCACAAGATGATTTAATATATAAGCTCAGTGTGGTCTAGTATTTCAACTCTCATATATATATTTACTATCAGTGTAATGAGTGCATAAGAGCATCAATCAAGCAATCTTTGTATCACAAGATATTCAACCAACAGATTCACACAAAGATGTCAAGCAAGTTTCAAATGTATCAGTCTGAGGGATATATCAATCACGTAAATAGTAGATGATGTATATGCTTGGTTGGCAAAAGATGTATAGTCTTTGTATTCAATAAATGATATGCAAATAGATATTGAAACAAAGATCTATATTACAAACACAAATATTTTCTCAAAGATATATCAATATAAATCACACAAGATATTTGAATATATTTTGAAAATGATTTTGCAACCCAAAGACAAATACAAGCTTTTTAAGATATTGCAACACAAATGCAATACTTAGAAGCTTAAGCAAGTCTTCTTAGGATAGGCTTATGAACAAAACCCCCTAAGAACACTTAGGTTTAGCTCTCAAGAAAATCGTTTCAATCAAAAAAACAAGGAGAGCAAACCTTTGAGAATAATCACTCAATCAACTTACAAAAGACTTTTGGCAATAAAAGAAGGTAAGTATGAGTGGTTTTAGTATGAAAATGAATATTATAGGTTTTTGGATTTTCAAAGAATTTTCCCTAATCAAATCTGCTAATCTATTACTAATAATCTCAAATGAGGGGGTATATATAGACACCCCATGAAATATAACCGTTGGGGACATATTCGGGCTTATTAGAGAAGATTAACGATGTTTTAAGTATTTTAACCCTGATAAAAATAAGTTAACCACGGTAAAAATACAGGGAAACCCGAGAGGTCCGGTCGACCAAGACAAGTTCGGTCGACCAAAGTTCATATGGCTCGGTCGACCGGGATGATTTTGAACTAGGGACTCGGTCGAACGGACGTATATGTCCGAGGCAATTTTTCCATTTTATCGAGGTTCGGTCGACCAGGCTATTTTGAATTAGGCGATTCGGTCGACCAAACCGTTGAGATTTCTCCCGAGGACCCTCGGTCAACCAGATAGTTGCAATGCAATTTGTGCTTGGTCGACCAGGTGGTCAAAATGTTAACCTCAGGAGGTTTCAGTCGATCGGGGGCTAATTGAACTATTCAGTTCGGTCGACCGAGACATGGTCAACCTTTGACTTGGACCTGGGTTCGGTTGACCGGGATATAGATAAACTATATGGTTCGGTCGACTGGGCTGGCTGAGGTCAAATTATTGATCCAGGCCGGATTCGATTGACCGGGGCAAAATGAATTGCTAAGGTCGATTAACCGAAAGTGCACAAAGCGTGCATTTCAGTCCTGTTTTGATTCACAAACACCCTATTCAATATACCTAACATATATGAGCATGAGTGAGTGTCCTAAGGTCATTTCCTGGTCCTTTTGAAGACACCAAAAAAATCTGGTGTCAGTTAACCCTTAAGGTCTTTCTAAGGTCATTGGTATTATGAGCTTACGTATTTGACCATGCATATGATGTATGTGATAATTACATTCAAAGCCCTAATTACTATTACAGACCCTTCCTACTTAAATATTATAGACCCGAATATAAATTGCAACACATAAATTATATCTAGGGTCTTCGATTTCGTCCCGGTCTCCGAGTGCCATCATAGGATACTGCCAAGATAAACCTGCACACCAACTCGACAGACATTAAATACCTGAGTATTTGTCATAATCAAAACAGGGTATGACCCATAGGGTCAACATCGTTGTACTGGGATCAAGTAGGCAAGCGGCAGATACTAGGACCGCAATTGATTCAGCAGACCTCTGCAAAGGTCGAGCTGATTAGAGAGAGAATCAGGACAACTCAAAGTCGGCAAAAGAGTTCTGCAGATACTCGTTGACAAGAGCTAGAGTTCGAGGCAGGAGATATGGTATTCCTGAAGATTGCTTTGATGAAATGAGTAATGAGGTTTGGAAAGAAGAGGAAACTAAGCCCTCGGTACATTGGGCCATTTGAGATCCTAGAAAGGGTAGATCTGGTTACTTATCGAGTGGCATTACCCCCAGCACTATCCAGAGTTCACGACGTGTTTCACGTGTTAGTGTTGAGGAAGTACGTGCCTGACCCTTCACACATGCTGAGTTACGAGCTCTAGAGATCAGTGATGCATTAGCATACAAAAAGGTTTCGATACATATATTAGATCAGAAGGTGCAGCAGTTACGAACTAAGGAGATGTCATTGGTGAAGGTACTATGGTGTAACCATGCAATGGAGGAAGTTTCATGAGAATTAGAGTCAGAGATACGCCAGAAGTACCCTCAGTTATTTAGGGATAATTAGAGTTAGACAGGTAAGTAAGAATGTGTGTATGTATGGTAGAATAGGTGGTTCATATTATTTTAGATATGGTCTTTGGGAGAATTTTGTATGTGTATTGTAATCTCCCGAAGCATCACACTGTAACCACGGCATTTCTCCGCCATATGTGAGGGTATGTAATAACCTTGGGTCGGAGCCGCTATGTGGGTGGCTGCCGACTCTTTTGTAGAACTGAGTCATAAGGTAAGGTTATGCTTAGAAACAATTAAAAAATTTCAGGGACGAAATTTTTATAAGGAGTGGAGATTGTAGAAACCTGAACCCATAAATAAGGAAAATAAATTAGAAAAGGGTGAAAAGATAATTTTTGCAGGCTTCATCGACAAAGCCAAGGTTCTCGTCGACAAAGGCCCTTCTGCGGTTCGTCGCCTAAATTCAAAGCCTCGGCGACGAAGAGATCCCGACCAACAGGAAAAAAATATTGGACAAGGGTTCGTCGATGAAGGAAGAGGTTTGTCAACGAAGAGTCTTCTATGGCTCGTCAACGAAGGCACCATTCGTCAACGAGTTTGACCTGGTCAAGGGGTCTATAAATATCATTTTTAGTTGCTCAATGGTTAAGAAATCACAAAAGCGCTCTCTCTCTCTCTCTCTAGAACCGTTGAACTCTCTCTCTCTCTCTCTCTGATCCTTCGTTGTTCATCACCCGAATCCACGATCCGACATTACTACGTAGATCAGGGGGAAAACCTCTACGATTATAGCGAATCAGATCTTTGTTTTGAAGATTTTCGGATTTCATTCTGAAATCGAGCTAAGGGTTTAAGTTCATTTTTTGTTTGGTAGATCTGTAGTAAATATGATTGTGTTGAAATACTGTTCTTCGGTTTATAAGTTTTGAGAACTCGGTTCACTGTTTTAGAGTCGTATAGTTCATATTTCAGAGTTCGGGGAAATAGGTAAGGGGATTTGTTTACATCAGTCATTTTAGAAAACTAAACTGCTAGAAAGTTAGCTAATGATTATATGCACGTATTAACTGCTTATTTGCAAAGTTTCACAGGGTAAAAATGCCAGTTTTTTCGATTTTACGATTTTGGTAAAAATGAGGGTTTTGGAGTATGATCTCCAAACTTTTCAAAACTTCTTTATTTGCATTAATCTTAACGTAGGAGATGCTTGAACCTTTTTCTTTCCATTTAAATGATATTTATCGAGTTATATGCTATATAGTGGATTTTGACCAAACCAGTGTGACATATGTTATGAAATGGAATATGTGAATTTTTTTAACTACATATATAAACTATGAGAACTTGAGTTCCATTTTGCTATCTGAAAATATGGAAAATAGGTGTCAGTTATATACCGAGCTTTGTATGTGAAAAGGGTTAAACCGAGAATGTGTGCATCGGTTTATACCACAGTATGAATGAATAAGTTTGAAAAATACTAGAACTGTACAGGTGATATTGGAACCACAGCTTGTTACTATAAGAGCCTTAAAAAACTCAATGTTATATGAGAGCCTTAAAAAACTCAACGTTTGAAGTCTTAAAAAACTTAAGCGCTGTTTCATTACTATATTCTGGATACAGTGCAGCCACACATCTGATTTTCAGTGTGGGTATCAAGATAGTTGGCTGGATTAGAGTGTGCCACTGGTGGATTAATGGACCAGGTGGATTCATTCGGACTATAGTAAATTGCACAACTCACTCCACGGGGTAGTATTGACATTAGTTATGAAGTTTCTAAGTTGGACTGTGTTCTAAATATGCATATACATGATTTAAAAACTAAAATAGGCGAAGTCACATGTTTGAGTACCGGAAGGAGGGATTGTACAGTGTATGGGCCTGTACCCTACCCTAATCCCGGGAACTCTCACTTGTTGTGATTCTAAACCATCTATTCCAGGAATTATGTCTATATGTCTCTTATATTACAGTATTGAAAATATGCTATATATGTAACTGCTTTCAACTGAAATAAACACATGTGGTCACACACTAATGTAATATCTTCCACCTTACTGAAAAATGTCTCACCCCAACATACAACCTTTGTTTCAGGTCCTGCAGGACGTCGGTCTTAGTTGCTAGAGGGACTTGGAGTGTCGTATTGTGTTTAGTTTACGTAAGTGTGTTTTTGTATATGTACTAGACTTAGTTCAGAACATAATATCTTTTTGGGGATTCTAAAAACAAGTTATGTTTTAAGTTTGGACGTATGTATATATGTGAGGATACAGTTAGAAACTCTGGCATATCTTTTAAATTTCTGTATGGATGTTTATGTTTTCCGCTGTGCATGAGATTTCAGATGAGTATGAAATGTCCATATGTCCCTATTCAGAGCGGATTGTATATATATGTTTATGAGAGACAAATGTATTATATAGGTATAGTAGCACTCTGGGGCCGTATAATGGGTCGGGGCATTACAGGCTTGGTGTTCAATGTACCGCTTCGAAGCTTGTGTAGCCTATGCGAAGCAAGCCTACATAGGGAAGGACCATTTCTTTGAGGTTTTCAAAATCCCACATTGCTAATTTCCTATACGTGATTTTTTTTTCTAAGTATACCCTCAACCATGTTGCAATATTTAATAAAGGGTAAAAAGGAAAAAAAATATTTTCAAAAGTAAATTGTACCATGTTGATAGCATATACTTATTGGCAAAATAGGAAAAAAATATTTTTAATGATATTATGTAAATAAGGGTAAGAAGAAAAAAAAAATTCCAACCATATTACGTTTAAGAAGAAAATTATTTTTAAAAATTTTTATTTAAATAGATGTAGCCTGTAGGGATATAAATGTCATACATTCAAACTTAGACAAGGTTTGTGAGATTTTAAAAATCTGGTCTTTTGAATTAGGAGTATATTTTGTATTTTAAAAATAAATCATAATAAACATATTAAAAAATCGACACAAATATTGAAGTCCGACTCCAATTCTCCAAATCGCAATTGGTTGCGCGAGGGATGGTGACAGCACTCATTTCATACTCGCATTCTACACTCGCTGGTTCTTAACGCCACGTATGCTTTCTTTAAAAACAACGAACTGGAAACCGGCCACTCCAGTCTCCAAGAGGCTGTTTCAAAAGCATTCATGAATAGAATTAGAATTACTCGTTCCAACACATCCCTGGTATACAACAGCAACCCCTCTCTCTCTCCTCCTGCAACGAACTTCTCTCTCTATTTTTCTCTCTCAAGGCTTTGATCTCCTCTCATTGTGAAGCCACTCTTTGCCCACTGCAACCAAGCTGCGATGATGACAGCGAACGAAGCTTGCGACGGCGCGAGACAGAGCTGCCGTCGATGACGTCGGAGAAGGCGGTGGCAGCGGCGACGGCGACGGCTTCGGCTTGCTCTGTGGACGAGGGAGCGAATTCCGGCAGTGTCTTATTGCCTAGAGCCAATAGGCGACGGCAGCGACAGGTACGTTCCACTAGATCTGTATCTGATTCTTATTCTCACTTGCGGCACATCATGGCTCAGTGATTAGGGCTTAATGGCGTGGGCGATAGGTTGGATTTGGAGATTAGAGTTTCGAAATTGGAAATTAGGGCTTAGAGCCTGCGCCGCGACGTCTAATTGAGTGACGGCAGTATCTGAGAGAGTAGTTTGTCTTCTGAAAGAGTTTAAGGGAAAGATATGAACTTTCAGCACTTGGTTGAATAAACGATCCCTTTTAAACGAAGTATAAGCGATATATTAAAATTTTAATAAACTCTCTCTGACGAAGAAAAATTTGAGAATGGTATACACACTAGACACATGGAGCAACTTTATTTGTATGTCTCTCTAAACGAAAATTTCTATGGGAATGTATGTAATCGTATGCTTATATCACGTTCTTGCTGCATTTGCTTTTTCGTTGGAGGCAGGATATCTTGAAGGGGTTAAAGTGAATTGTCTGCGATGAGATATTTTTTCTCAGCAATCCTGAAATTTCAGCAGAAATGGTGTTTAGTAGAATTGTAGACGTTATTTCCTCTTTCAGAAGTCATTTGTCGGCCTCGCGGTCATCTACTGCTCCATACATGTCATCTGGATTGCCGTCTCAATCAGATTCTGGTCACGGTCTTGATTTTTCTGGCTCTGCCCAGAAGAAAAATTTGCGACTCTCTTCATCTCTCCAAGATCTCTCTGCATATCGCCAACTTGACCCAGAAGAAGGTGATCTTAACCCTGGGATTGATAGGAGTGTGATCCATGCAAAGCAAATTCATCCTTTACTAAGAGAAAATGGTGTGTCAAGCTTTTCAAAGGAGAAAGCATTACCTGGAACCCCATTTGTGCGGAGGAAATGGGTGCGATCCATCCTGATTTTTCTGTGTCTACTGTTGCTTGCTTTTCTTATATTTGTATTTTTAAAATTTTTTTACTCCAATTGGTCTCAACGAGCATCCCAATTCTATGTTGTACTTGATTGTGGAAGCACTGGGACTCGGGTTTATGTTTATCAAGCATCTATTGATCACAGAAAGGGTGGCAATGTTCCTATTGTTTTGAAATCATTACCAGAAAGTTTTCATAGAAAATCTGGTTCTCAGAGTGGCCGTGCTTACAACCGAATGGAGACTGAGCCTGGATTTGATAAGTTGGTGAACAATGAATCTGGCTTGAGGGCGGCAATTAAGCCACTTCTTCAGTGGGCAGAGAAGCAAATCCCCAAGCATGCACATAAGAGAACTGCTTTATTCCTTTGTGCAACAGCTGGGGTTCGCAGACTGCCAAGTGCTGACTCAGAATGGATTCTTAACAATGCATGGTCCATACTGAAAAAGTCACCATTCTTGTGCCATAGAGATTGGATTAGAATTATTTCTGGAGTGGAGGAAGCTTATTATGGTTGGATAGCTCTGAATTATCACACAGGCATGTTGGGTGCCATAGAAAAAAAAGCAACATATGGTGCACTTGACCTGGGTGGTTCATCTTTGCAGGTTACTTTTGAGAGCAACAAACATGCACACAATGAGACTAGCTTAAGCCTAAGCATTGGATCTGTTAAACATCATTTGACTGCCTATTCTCTTGCAGGCTATGGTTTAAACGATGCTTTTGACAAGTCTGTGATTCATCTTCTTAAGAGGCATACAAAAATTACTAAGAAAGATTTGATTAAGGGGAACATAGAACTTAAGCACCCTTGCTTGCAGTCTGGGTACAAAAAGCAATATATTTGTTCTCGGTGTACTTCCATAGTTGAAGAGGGTGGAATCCCTAGAGGCGAAAGAAATTTGAGGCAAGGAGGAAAACGTGGAATTCCTCTAACACTTACTGGTGCTCCAAAATGGGAAGAATGCAGTGCACTTGCAAAAGTTGCTGTCAACTTGTCTGAATGGTCAGATCTAAGCCCAGGAATTGATTGTGAGTTGCAACCTTGTGCTCTTGCCGATAATTTGCCTCGTCCTTATGGTGAGTTCTATGCATTGTCTGGATTCTTTGTGGTGTATCGATTTTTTAACTTGACTCCCGAAGCCACCCTTGATGATGTATTAGAGAAAGGTCAGGACTTCTGTGAAAGAACTTGGGAAGTTGCAAAGAACAGCGTTCCTCCACAACCCTTTATTGAACAGTACTGCTTTAGGGCACCGTACGTTACGCTATTATTGAGAGAGGGCCTGCATATCACCGATAGCCATGTCATTATTGGTTCTGGAAGTATCTCTTGGACTCTAGGGGTTGCCCTTTTAGAAGCTGGGAAGGCACTTCCAGGCAGAATGAGGTTTTACGGTCGTGAATTGTTCCAAATGAAGATAAATCCAATTATTCTTTTCGCTATTTTGTTGAGTTCGTTGATTCTCCTAGTTTTTGCTTTATCATGTGTTGGCAATTGGATGCCAAGGCTTTTTCGTAGGTCATACCTCCCCCTTTTCAGGCATAGCAGCGCATCAAGTGCATCTGTTCTTCGGTTCCAGCGTTGGAGTCCAATCAGTTCAGGTAGCCGAACAACTGAATTTTACATGTTTCTGCAAGATTTGTTACTTATTGCCATTACATGTATCCTTCTTAAAATTATTTCCTGTTCTGTCTTTTTGTAGTTCTGACCTTTCTTTTTCTGGAGGAATATTTTTATGTAAGGCACAGAAATTGACCATCTGAGTGGTCGGAGTCTGTAGACAGTCCTGGCAATTTTAATTTTGGACTTAGGCTATATGATACTGAATTGGAGATACAATAATGTAAGGTTAAAAGGCTCTGTATTAAGAACTTCAGATATCAAATTGTTTACAGTTGACTTGTGTATTTTAAGTGTTTTAGGTGAAAACATTTTGTTGAGGCTCAGGAAACTTCATTACCATATTCCCTTTAGTTTCTGCAGATTAATGGGATAGATTGCTGTTGCCTGTCTAGAAATATCAAATGGGTCAGTTTAACTGTTCAAATACTCCGTGGGAAATGGGGACTGTGGTTGGTGGATCTCCAAACTATGAACAAGGCCTCACTTTGAAATGTTTGTGGATGTTTAAGCATGAGAACGAGAACTTTTGGAGAAAAACTATGAAATGCAAATTTGGAGAGAACCATAATGACTGGATGGTGAAAGAACTAGAAACTGCATGGCATTGGAAAAATATTAGGAGGGTAGGGTACATAGAGTTATTCTCAAGAATAACTTTTGAAGTAGGGGATGGAGGCAGGATATGTGGTGTGGTAAAAAAATTCGAAAGATCAATTCTAGGGCTCCTTTGGCTGGCCACTGTTCCATGTTACAGTGTAAGTGATTGGTTGTGCATGGGAAAATAAGAGCTCAGGTGGATTTAAATTCAGGAGAAATCTGGATTAATGCTGAAATGGAGTTTCGGACCTTTTACAAAGCTTGGGGATGAGGGAAGGGTAAGGACAGAGTTAGATGGCCTTAAGTCTGGAGAATTCACTGTTAAATCATATTATTCTAGTTTGCTGGGCAATGGGGGAGAGACTGGGGTTGCTTAGGGTTCATTTGGTTAAGGATTCAAAAATGACTTTCCAGGTATTGTTGTTTTCTCGAAAATGAAAATAAGGGATTGCATCATGCATTTTTTTTTTTTTTACTCAAAAATGTGTGTGGTTGTTTCTAGATTTGTT
The DNA here is from genome assembly GCF_029873635.1 of Malania oleifera. Lineage (NCBI taxonomy): Eukaryota > Viridiplantae > Streptophyta > Magnoliopsida > Santalales > Ximeniaceae > Malania > Malania oleifera. Next base: position 2,549,071 of record NC_080426.1, on the reverse strand, counting down.
CCTAAAAATGAAAACAGTGGAACTGCGTTTGGTTAAGGTTGATCCCCGTGAAAATTTGCTAATTAAATAACTGCAACCATTATTAACATCATTGCTAGAGCTAGGGAAAGAAAGTGTAGAGACTTGGGTAAGTAAAATGTATAGAGGATGAGAATGATGGTGTCTTGGTTAAGAAGAAGATGTAACAGAGAGGTGGTGAAGATACTTTGATAACATGTTTAATAAAAATAAAATTGTAAGTTTTTTTTTAATAGAAAAAGAAATTCATTAGATACAGATAGAATTTACAAGCACAAGAGAGGACATCTCCTTAAAAAAGTTTGATAACCCTCAAGAAAACCAAAATGAAAATTGCAAAAATAAACAATGCCAAAAAACTCAAGACACCCTTAGAAGAGACTTCCAATTGCGCTGAACTTCTGAAACACAACAGCACAACAACAACAAAACCAAGCCTTAAGTCCCACTAGGTGGGGTCGGCTACATGAATCCTTTTCCGCCAATTTATGCGATCATTGACAATTTATTCCGACAATTTCAGGGTCATTTGAAACACATTCCCTTGAAATTTCCTTAGCCGATGCACCATAAAGAAACCATAAACAGAATTTTTCCCACACCAACCAATATGGTAACTTCTTCCCTGCAAATATATGGACATTACGTTCCTTCCACAAGCTCCAAAACACTGCAGATATGGCACAATTCCATAATGCAATTCCTTCCTTCTTCCTCCCAAACCCCACAAAAGAAATTGGGAAGAATTCCTCCGCTGTTCTAGAACAAACCCAACTTTCTTCAAAGTAATTGAATAACTTGTTCCAAACCTTCAATGCATAATCGTAGTGCAGGAAAAGGTGTGAAACAGACTTTGAACAATTAAAGCATAGCATACAAATATCAAGAAGGAGAGCATTTAGAGGTCGCCTCATCTACAAGTCATTAGTATTTGTCCTATTAAACACAACCAACCAAAGAAATGTTTTTTATTTTAGGGGAAATTTTGACCTTCCATATAATCTTTTAAAGAGGAGAAGAGGAATTTATCCGAATTGAAAGTTTGAACTTAGATTTACAAATGAGGAAAAGAAAAGTATGAGATTATAGAGTTAGTGAAGTAAAGATGCTGTTAAAAAATATGAAAAGTAGGAAATTTATAGGGCTGGAGAACATCCCAATTGAAGTTTGGAAATGTTGAGGGGATATTGGAAGTGTATGGCTAACGAATCTTTTCAACACTATATTAAAAACCAAGAGAATACCAAAGGAGTGGAAGAAAAGTACAATAATACGTTTTATACAAAAACAAAGATGATATTCAAAATTGTAATAACTATACAAAATCAAACTTATGAGTCATACGATATAGGAAAGGGTAATTGAACAAAGATAAAGTTAGAAATGAATATCTTAGAAAATCAATTCAGTTTTTATGTTTGGGAGGTCAACAACAAAAGCTATTCATCTTCTAAGAAGGCTAATGAAAAAGTTTAGGGGAAAGAAGAGGGATTTGCATATGGTTTTTGTTGACCTTGAGAAAATATATGTTAAAGTACCTAAGGAAGTTTGGTGGGTTTTGAAAAAGAAGGGAGTATGCAATAAATGTACTGATATCATTAAGGATATGTTTGAAAGAGTAACGAAGAATATTAGGATTGAAGGAGGAGAATCTAATTCATTTCCAATCACAATAGGGGTACACCAAGGTTCTACATTGAATTTGTATCTTTTATCTTTAGTGATCAATGAACTCATCAGGAATATCCAATATCAGATCCTGTGGAGTATGTTGTTTGTAGATGATATTCTTCTAATTGATGAAAGTAGGAGTGGAGTAGAATATTCAGAATTATGGAGAAAAAATTTAGAATCTAGAGGCCTTAGAATAAATAGAAATAAGACAAAATATATGAAATGTAACTTCAACCACATAACGTGAAATATTGGAGATAAGATTAAAACTTGTAATCAAGAAATTAATTACATTAGTAGATTTCAATACTTGGATCTGTCATACAAGTGGAGGGAGAAATTGAAGAGGATGTAATAAATAGAGTTAAAGCAAGTTGGGTAAAATGGACAAGTTCTTCAAGCGTGTTGTGTGATCATAGAATACCCTTAAAATTAAAAAGGAAGTTTTATAGGATGGCTATAAGACCAACCATACTATATGGATCAAAATAAATGGAAACTAAGAAACTACAAATTCAAAAAGCAAAAGTTGCATAAATGTGAATGTTAAGGTGGATGAGTGGTATAACTTTAAAGGGTAAATTAAGTAATGAACATGTTCCCAATAAGGTAGGCACAACACCAGTAGAAAGATAAGATAAGAGAGTGGTGACTTAGATGGTTTGGGTATTTGAAATTGAAACATGAGCCAAGTAGTACTCCACTGAGGAGGAGTGAGTTAGTTATTGTTAATGGTAGTAGAAGGGGTAGTGGTAGACTTAAAAAATTTACTTGGAATGAAGTAGTGGGAAAAGATTTAATAGTTTTTAAGCTAGATGAGGAAAATGCCCTTAATCGTGTGAATTGGCATAAAAGGATTCATATAGCCGGCCCCACCTAATAGGACTTAAGGCTTATGATTATTATTAATTGCCTTAAATGGGCTATATCTTACACGGTACCTCATTCCTTCCAAAAAAACTGTACCCAAAAAAATGGTAAACGCCTTAAAAGATCATTCCTAGAAACTTATAATTTTTAGAGGCATTTTCAGATATGGAATTTTGTGTATTCTTTGTATCCATGCTTTTTTAATACAAAAAACGATATCCAAAACGTTAAGCAAACTGGCTCTTATTTTCCTTGGAAAGCTGTTTGGAAAAGAGGGTACCTCAAAGGTTGCTTCTTTTTTCCCTCTTGGAAGGTCATTCAGGAGACTGATGCATGGAAGCACACAAAATTTAGGAAAAGGAACAGGATTCTCTTGGATGTGATTGCTTCAGCACTTTTCTGGCTAGTCTGAAGAGAGAAATTTGAGAGCCTTTGAACAGGTAGAGTCTTCCCTGTAGAATATCAAGAATAAATGGTTTTCTGTCTTACATTTCTGGATGAAGTGCACTTCTTGTGGTAGCCTTGACTCGCTGTTTATAGATATGTTGTGTTCTTGAATTCAATTTTATGTAACATCGTAAATGGGTGTTTCCCCACTGTAGACTTTCTTCCATACATTTGGTTACTTAAGGGTTATTAACAAGAAAAAACCTTAATGTACAGGTCTCCTGGTGAATTAGTTTAGTACAAGATAGGATAATTCTAAATTTGTATACAACCAAAGACCATTTTTATGATTTGAGTCTAGCTCTCGGTGATGACTTTATCACAAGTTGCCTAACAAATATTTCCACAAACCAATTCATTTACATTTATATTCATTCTCTCTCCCTCTCTCTCACACACACACACACATTTAGCTCCATGGCTTGCTTTGGGGTTGTTCAGAGCCCCATTTTTGTAGGTGAAATATGATAATAGATCATAAACTTATTTGGAGAAACTTTATTTTCATTCTAACAAGCTGTCCCTCTCTTTTATTTAGCCCCATGGCTTGCTTTGTGGCTGTTCAGAGTTCCATTTTTGTAGGTGAAATATGATGACAGATCATAAACACATTTGGAGAAACTTTATTTCCATTCTAAGAGGTTGTTCATGCCATTCCCAGTTGGACTCTGGTGCAAAGCTACAATCCTGCATTCTACCTTACAGAAGAAGTTACTACAGTATTAGAAGTACTCATCTCAGCCAAAATAAGGCAACTTGTAGAAAATGAAGTGATTTCAGCTTGCATTGTTTGTGCTACTGATTAGCAATTATTTTGTGAGGACTTTAAGAACTTGATTACCTACAAAGAAAGAAACTTCTCTGGTTAACTTCTTGATTGTTATGAGCTATGAAGTTAAAAGTTGGAGTCGGAGATGAGACAAAAATCAGTTCACTGATGAGTTGACTAAAACATTTAGAGATTTAGGTTGGGGCTACCTTCGTCTAATACTTGATGAGGTGCAAACGCAATGTCTGTACACTTGCATTAAAAATGATATCTCAGGTTTGAAGAGGTGGAAGAAGTTGTAGGTACATGGGTGAGACTTTAGGGTGGGGAGATTCTAGAAGAGTGATATTTGCTTTAATTTTTTAAGATAACATCTTAATCATGTAAGAGAACTCACTAATTGTGTGAAATTATTTGTATGTTATTTATTCTTACCACCAAGATACTCTTGGTTTCTGCATACGGTAGGCATACAGCTCGACTGTTTTTCTCTTCCATCTCAAATTTTGACTTTCTGAATACAGCAATTGCTGCTTTTCTCCATGCTTCAGTTGAGATGTTTATGACAAATGTCCATTATAATTTCTCTCTCTCCCTTTCTGATCGTTATTATTTATAATTTATTATAACTATTCTTCTTTTGTCAGTTTCTTCTATTTTTTTTGGTAATTATGAATATATTTCCCTTATCTATTTTTTGAAGCAATGTGATCTATGACAATGTTTCAGGTGATGGAAGGGTAAAGATGCCACTAAGTCCAACCATTGCAGGTGCCCAACAGAGGCCATTTGACATAGATCACGGCTTTGGTGGCAGCAACATCCAGCTGGTTGAATCTTCATTATACCCATCAACGAGTGGTGTTTCACATAGCTATTCCTCAGGTAGCCTGGGCCAGATGCATTTTGACAATAGTAGCATGGGTTCTTTCCGGTCTCCTCATAGAGGTCAGATGCGCCTTCAAAGCAGGAGATCTCAATCTCGAGAAGACCTTAATTCTTCACTAGCAGAGGCACACCTGACGAAAGTTTAATCATGCTCAATAAATTTTGGTATGTTCATTTTCCTTTTCACCTACCCACAATTTTCCTGTTATCTTCATTGAAAGTTCTGCTTTTGTTCAAACCAACACATCTTGTCCATTTTTCGTAGTTTGTACCATATGTGCCCATTTTGATGAGGAGCAGATTGATATATTGCTCGTCCAACTTGTTTAACAAATTTTACTGGTTATGATTTTACACGAGCATGGTCATAATTATAAAATCCTAAACTGCTGTTTTTTAACAATCTGTCTTATAGAGAATTTACCAATATGAAAATACACAAAGGAGGTCTAAGGGTCCGTTTGGATCAAGGATTTTATGTGGGAAAATGAAAGAAAAGGAAAATAAGGAGGAAACTCATTTTATCTTATATTTTCCTTCTCTATTAAATACTATCAAAAATGAAAGTTTATTTTAATATGACTAAAAATTAGAAAAAATTAAATATTAATAATGTGTAAGATCAAGTTTTTGTTTATAGATTTAGTATATTTTTTATTCTCTCTTCTTTAATAACCAAACATGAAAATGAGGATTTCATGATATTTTTCTTTCCTTTTCGTAATATTTTCTGAATTCCAAACGAGGCTTAAAAGAAGTAGGAAAAAATAAATACCTGCCCTGAGTTTTCAGCAGCATCATGTGTTCAGTTCTGGTCCATCCAGTTTTTATTGAGTTAAATTAGAGATTATGTGCCTGTTATACCTTAAGTAACATGAAGAGATTTTTATTTAATTCTCATCATACTTCCAATTATATTGTTAGATCTTCAGTACACTTGATTATACACTTGATTATGATTTATTTACATGTTCCCAGTGGTACATAGTTTTTCTGTGGAGGAGGTGATATTATGGTGTGAATACGACGTGCTCAGATCGCAGAATTCCACCATTTCCATTTGCGGGATCTCATCAAATATCAAGCTGACTGGCTTAAAAAGATTCGCAGTCTAGGCAAGCTTAAAAAAATTTCTTGAGATGGAGATCAGTGTCGCTGCCTCCTTCACTGGTTAGATATGTTTATAGAGAGTGCTTACATATTCAAGTATAATTCAATTGAAACGGAGAAGGCCTATATTTAATCAGGAATACTATAGTGCATGCATGTCTGATGAGATAACTACAACCGAAAAATCTAATGACGTAGTAACATTTTTTCTCTGATCTGTACAAGAAACTTGGGCCCTATGATGGTTCCCGAGAAATTGTTTTGCTTCATAAATCTGCAAATGGAAATATGAGAAGAGACTGGAAAAAGGTTATTTTTTGAATCATCGTGCAAATTTCATCTTCTCTTTGTCTGCATCTCTGGATGTTCTCTGAAAACGGTTTGATGATATTTGCAAGTAGTTTTATGTTGTTGATGGCTGCTGTGGGGTTGTTCGACCAGCTCTTGTAAGAGAGTTGAAGAGCTGCAGCTTTTACATGTAATTACGGCTAGGGTGCTTCCATCAGCACTTTTTGAAATTGACATTATACCCCGCAAAAACCATCATCATCCTATCCTTAGCCAAAAATAAAAAAATTCGCCCCTTTTATTTTGCCAAGTGATGTATTTTTTATTATTAATCTGTGCCCATATTTTTTTTTTTCTAAATATCGTTGTGAAAGTGTTAGCTAAATAGAAAAATTAATGAAAACCATTCCATGTCTGTTTAGATGTGGAGAATGTTTCTTATTTATTATTTTTTATAGTTTCTTAAAAAAAATTGCAATTTTTTAATATTTTTATTAAAATGTAAATAATAAATAAATAAAGAGTTTGTTTAAGTGTATAAAATGTTTTTTTATTTTTAGATTTTAATATAGTGATAAAAAATCAAAATTTTAATTTTCATAAATTATATAAATTTATATTTAAGATCATGTATTTTGAGATTTAAATTTAAATGAAAATAAATGATTCATACAAATTAAAATTTAATTAGTCTCTTATATGCAAAATTTAAAAATAATAATAATGGTTTTCAATTTTTTTTTTTTTTTTTTTTAAAAAAAAGGTGATGAAGCAATCTTGATTGTCGTAGCTAACTTTTTTTTTTTTTCGAATTTGATTATTCAAATAGTATTAGATCAGATATCATATTTGCCCTGCCCTGCACCTGCTATACACAGATTGCAACTATATTAAACACCGTTCATTATTACATGAAAAGTGCAAGGATAGTTAAAATTGGATACAAACAATTACATTTGATTATCTTTAAAAGTCCAAAAAAAAAAAAAATTAGAAACTCACCGAAGAAAAAGGCACTGCAGTGGGAAAAGTTGTCTTGCCCATTGGAATTAATTTAAGTAAAAAAATGATGCTCATTTCGAGAGGCCATGGGCCCCGCCTCCTCTTTGCGCTCCCAGTTTGGCAGACCTCAAATGCCCAAGCCTTAGCCAGTTAGCCGTCTTTCGTTCTGGAAAATTATTTTTTTATTCTTAATGCCTAATCTTTTCAGTATACTGCAAATATACCAAATACAATTTTTAAAATTTTTTTAATTGTATAAAGATAAAAATATATATTTTCCAAACTTTCCCAGAGCCTCTTTAGAGTTTAGGGTTTATTTGTAAGACTGGTTGACATGTTAGTAATTCTTGGAGCCTATTTAGTCGTTTTTTTCAT